>NC_142873.1:164320000-164675000 GCF_051225735.1 Oryctolagus cuniculus
CCCAGGGCGGGGGTCCCGTCCCAGGGCTGGGGTCTGCGGATGCGCTGTCTCCAGGACACGTGTGTGCGGAGGCTGACAAGGGGACAGGCACCCGTGTGCACAGGCCAGCATGGGGGAGATGGGCACGCGTGTGCACAGGCCCCGTCCAGGATACGCGTGTACATGAGCCAACACGGGAACGGGCACGCGTGTGCACAGGCCGACACTGCAGCCCAGCGCACACCCACGGGGCAGAACCCAGGCGGGAAAATAGAAAAGACTCAGTCAGGTTTGTGTGTAAGTGTTGCCTCTAAAAATTTAAATATTCTGCTTGTATTTCTTAAACTGTGCAAACCATGCCTGCTGGGGCAGACGGGAGGGCCAGCAGGGCGCGCAGTCTGGGGACCTGGCCACCCCCATTTCCTGAGCATACACTGGACGCTGGCCGGAGGGCTCAGAGCCTCAGGAGGAGCAAGGCCTCGGGGCCGGGGCACAGGGCAGGGGTGTCCACGCAGCCCTCGGGGCCGGGGCACAGGGCAGGGGTGTCCACGCAGCCCTCGGGGCCGGGGCACAGGGCAGGGGTGTCCACGCAGCCCTCGGGGCCGGGGCACAGGGCAGGGGTGTCCACGCAGCCCTCGGGGGCACCCCGCTCCTCCGGGGGACCCCGCCAGTGCGGGCCTTGCTGCCGCCGCTGCCGCTCCTGCGCCTGGCGGGCCCGGCTGGCGATGGCGCGCACACGGCTCTGACTGCGAGAGGACGGGCGTCGCAGGAAGCCGGAGCCGCCCAGCACCCCCTCCGCGGCCGGGCCCAGGCTGGTGGGCGACGTGATGTCCCCCGCCCGCTGGAAGCCCGTGAGCCAGCGCAGCTGCTCCGTGAGCGCGTCCCGCCCCGGCGCCCGCCACGCCCCCCCTGGGGGGCCCAGGCCGCGGCTCAGGCTTCGGGCGCTGCCCTGGAAGCCCGGGGCGAAGTCGTCAGCCGTCAGGTCGCCCAGGCTCTTGGACTTGGCGGCCACTGGGCACTCCTGCCAGCCCTCCAGGCGGGGTAGGCCAGGCGACCGCGGGGCCAGAGGCCGGCCCACCGCCCACAGGTTGGGGTTGGACTTGCTCTTGGTCACAGGGGCCAGGTCTGGGCAGGCGGCCGAGGTGGGGCAGGGCCACGGGGCCAGGCACCTCCCTGGGCTCTCGCAGCTGCGGCCCAGACCCAGGCGGGACAGGGAGAGGTCGATGACTGTGTCACTGGACGAGACGCTGGAGGCTGAGGACACGCTGTCACGGTGGCCGCCCGGCTCCAGCCGCTGCCACAGCTGGTCCCCGCCCGTGGCATCCGAGTACACAGCAGTGGGGGAGGAAGGCACCTGCCCCTCGCTCTTTGCCCTCTTGACCGGGGGCCGCTGGCCCAGGGCCCGAGGCCGGCTTCTGCTCTCGCTCTCGCCTGCCGCGTCGGGGCTCCCGCTGGGGCACGGCTCTCTCGGGGGCTGCCCGTGGTCCCCATGGCCCCTGCTCCAGAGAGGCACAGGTGCTCCTGAGGCCGAGCCTGGGGGGCGCTGGGGCCCCTCCCAGGAGGGGGCGCTGGGGGTGGTCGCCGGTGGGGCGGGCTCCTCGGCGATGGGCTCCAGGCCGCACGGCGGGGCGGGCGGGGCGTCTGTGGAAGAGCAGAGCACCGTCCCGGGAGCAGCCCCTGCGCGCACACAGGCCCGAGGCCCCACCCTGCTGCTGCCGGGCCCGAGGGGTGGGGGAGGTGGGGGCCTCGGGCCTGTGCCCGCACACGGGGTCCTCGCGGGGCTGGGCGGTTACCTGTGCTCACTTCCTAACTGCGGAGGCAGCGTGAGTGAGGATAGAAAGCAGACGGTCAGCGGTGGACAGGACAGACGGGGCAGAGGGACGGGGACGGGGGCGGGTGCAGGGGGGGGAGAGCAGGGGCCAGGCCCAGGCACGTGCCCTTCCCGGGCTGGGGCGCAGCAGACCAGCCGGAGCCACCGCACTCCCACTGACCACGCGCTGGAGTGGCCGCCACGCCCAGCAGGCACGGGTGGGGCCACACAGAGGAGCGCCCAGGGTCTCAGGGGCGTCAGGGCCACCTTGCAGCTGCACCGCTGACCCACGCCAGACTTCGCACAACACAGAGCTGGGCACTAACCCCCCACGTCCCAGGAGGGGCGTCCGTGACCGTGCAGGCAGCCGGACCCCACCCCTCGGAAGTCCCAGGGCCTGGCCCTCGGGCCGAGCCCACAGAGCAAGGGAGCGGTGCACGCAGGACCAGGGCTCGGAGCAGGAAGCGGCGGGGATGGCGCGGAGCCTGGCGGGCTGCGCATGCGGGAGCCAGGGGGGCAGGAGGGCGCTGGCCTTACCCGTGGGGGACACGGGGGGGGCCGTCCTGATCTCCTCCAGCTTTGGAACGAACAAGGCGCCCGTCTCTGCCGGGGGGGCCCCTGGCTGCCTGCGGGCGCCCTCGGCCTGGGCGGGGGGCACCTGGGGGCCGCCCGGGCTGCCCGGGCTGCCGGAGTCGGAGGACGCGGAGCTGCTGCCACCTGGGCCCTGCCCGGGGGCCTCTCTGCTTCTTCCCGGGAGGCCACGGCCGGGAGCCCCCAGTGAGTCCGCCCGGGCCCGGGGCTGCTGGCTGACGGGCACCAGCCCACCCGGCGGCCCCGGGCTGGGCGGCCGCTCCCTCCGCAGGCCCTCGGCGTCCACACCGGTGCAGGAGCCCACCACACACTTCATGCACGTGGCGGCCATGCTGGCAGGCCCAGGGCCCTCGGGGGCGCGCGGGGGCCGCCCTGGTGTGGGGGTCCCCTCTGCCGCCGCTGCCGGTGCCTTACCTCGGGGGCTGCCGCTGCCAGACCCCTGGTGGGCAGGGGCTTCCGGAGCAGGGCCGGGGGCCTCCGCGTCGCCCACCGCCCCCTGAGCGCCCGTGTCCTGCGTGCCCAGGGCCAGCTCCGGGAAGCCCCTGTGGCCCGGTTTCTGGGTCTTGGTGGGGGCGCTGGCCGTGCGCCGCAGGAGCCGCTGGCTAACGGAGGGCCGGGGTGGGGGCCGCCCAGCAGCAGGACTGTCCAGCGAGCCGGGCTTTGGGCCGCGGAGGAAGAGGCCTTTTAGGCCCAGAGCCTGCTTGACCTGCAAGAGAAGGAGCCCACATAGCCGGGGCCGAGGCTGGCTCCACGGAGGGTGCCTCAGAGTGTGTCCGGGCGACAGGTGGTGGCTGCCTGGGGGTCTGGCGGGCCCTGGGCCGTGGTGGGCCCTGGGGAGCAGGCTCGCCGGGGACAGCGACTTGCTCCTCCCTTCGACCAAGAATCCCCCCAGCAAGGGGTGAGGGGGCTGCTGTTGCCGGGTGCTCCCAGGAGAGAGACCCTGCCCCCCCCCCCGCACCGTGCACCTGCTGCGAGGCCCCCACAGCCCACCGGACTGGAGAGGAGGTCAGAGAAGGGCCTGGGTCACCTTCGCCCCTCCCTCGGGCAGCGGGGAGGCAACTCTAGCCCGAGGTCTGCTTTGTCCCATGGCTCCTGCCATGCCCAGCGCCCTGGTGCTGCCCCTGCCCTCTGGAGGGGCCGCCTTTTCCAGGAAGCCTTCTTGGACTGCCCCTGAGGGGCGTGGCCAGGAGTCCCTGGACCAGCTGGCAGGGGCCGGGTGGCCACCGGGGAGGACCTGCACATGCGCCCCGCCGCTCCCCGTGATGGCCGTGCTGGTGCAGAGCAGCCCAGGGCCCAGCGGGCCGGTCGTCCCCCGAGGGCAGCAGTGCCGCGCGGCCAGCACTTGAATCAGCCGCCTCGTGATTCAAGGCCCACGTCCAGTGTGCTCTGCTGCGTGTGGCTGGACGGCGTTGACAAGGAGGTCCAGGATTCGGGCTTGGAGCCCTGGCCCCGGGGCGACCCCACCCAGGCACTGGGCAGGGCCCGCGCACACGGGGAGGCGCTGGGGGCTCTGCGGAATCCTGGATCTGCCTCATAAACGCCTCTGTCCGCCCGGGACGGCCCGGGACCCGGCCCCGCGTCAGGAGCCGCGGGTGCCGGCGGGGGCGCGGCCTGGCATGCAGGGGTACCTGCGAGGCTGCTAACAAGACCGTGCTCCCAAAGGTGCGCTTTGGGCAGTGGGGGGCTCACTGCAAGAGCAAAGAGACAGAGAGGCGTGAGGGCCCCGCGGGTGGAGGCCGGCAGGCGCGGCGGACGACGGACGGACAGACGGGTGCCTGCGGGGCCTCGGGGCCCGAGCGCGGCAGCTCCGTGTCCACAGACCCCACCTCGGAGGGGGCGGCAGGCTCCGCAGACGGGGTCCGGAGGCCAGCCCCGCCCTCGGGGGGGCCGTGAGCCGGGGATGGGTGAGGCCAACAGACCCAGGCGGGAGGGTGGCTCTGGGCACAGCTGGGCACATGGCCCCGAGTCTGCCCATGGCCGCCTAAAGGGGACTCGGACGCCGCCAGCTGGCCCGGGGGTCAGGCGTCCCCAGCGGCAGAGGCCCCCAGGCCCAGGGAGCTGACCACGGTCTCACACCTGGGGTCTGGAGCCGGCCCTGGGGACGCCACAGGAACAGGCTGAGGGGCCAGCGCTGGCCCTGCCCAGGCACGTGCCCGGCCAGGACACTCACCTTACCGCTGATGTCACTGACAGCCACGTGCACAAAGATGGAGGCCTCCTCCATGCCCTCCAGGTACACGT
This sequence comes from Oryctolagus cuniculus, assembly GCF_051225735.1. Lineage (NCBI taxonomy): Eukaryota > Metazoa > Chordata > Mammalia > Lagomorpha > Leporidae > Oryctolagus > Oryctolagus cuniculus. The sequence continues at coordinate 164,324,622 of NC_142873.1, forward strand.
GCCGGTAGCCTGCAGCAGCCGGGGTGGCGGGGTGGCGGGGTCACTGGGTCTGCCTCCTCCCCGACCCCAGCCCGCGCCCTTCCCTGAGCCACCAGGCTCAGCAGGACCAGCGAGGCCAGGAAGCCCTCCGGTGGCGCCGGCCCACACACTGGCAGCTCGGCCCCTGCGCACCTGGCATCAGGCTGCTGAAGGCCAGCGTCCTCTGGCCGATGAAGTCGCGCCCGATGGGGTCGTGGTCCCAGACGAGGAAGCGGACCAGGGCGATCTCGGGCATGTGCACGGTGAACACCAGCGTCTCCTCCCACAGCGGGTTGAAGCCTGGAGGCCGGTGCAGGGTCACGCGGCGGGGCCGCCCCTTCCCCGCCACGCCCTCCCCGGGCCAGCCCGGCCCTCACCGTTGTCGTCCACCACGCGGGTCTGCTCCTTGCTGCAGTCCACCGGGAGCCCGATGACCTCCACCTCCACGAACGGGTCTATGATCTGGGGGCAGCGGGGGTGAGGGCGGGGCCGGGCGGGGCCGGTCCGAGCCGCCCGGGGCCGGCCGCCGCCTACCTCCCCGCGGTCCCCCAGCATGGAGGCGCGTGGCTTGGGGAGCTGCTGGCCGCTGATGATCCGAAGCACCAGCTGCTTCTTGGGCCGCCCGGGCAGGGGGTCCTCGGAGTTGGGGTTGAAGACACCTGGAGGGGGGGGCGTGAGGCTGAACTGGGGCCTCGGGAGCCCCACCCCCACAGAACAGGTGGAGTCTGGAGGGGGCAGCAATGCCACGTTGGGGGGGGCCTGGTGGCCTGGCCACTGCCCAAACTGTGGGACAGAGCCCAGCCGGGCCCCGTGTGGGTGGGGGCTGGTCCCCGCCAGGGCAGCTTCCAGGTGGCCCCGTGGGGCGCACATGGCCCGCGCTAGAAGTGCAGAGGCAGAAGGGCGTCCCCCAGACCCAAGGTCTCCGCTGCAGGGGGGGGCTCCCTGACCCACCCCCACCCGGGCGTGCTGGGGGGGCTCCCTGACCCACCCCCACCCGGGCGTGCTGGGGGCTCCCTGACCCACCCCCACCCGGGCGTGCTGGGGGGGCTCCCTGACCCACCCCCACCCGGGCGTGCTGGGGGGGCTCCCTGACCCACCCCCACCCGGGCGTGCTGGGGGGGGCTCCCTGACCCATCCCCACCCGGGCGTGCTGGGGGGGCTCCCTGACCCACCCCCACCCGGGCGTGCTGGGGGGGCTCCCTGACCCACCCCCACCCGGGCGTGCTGGGGGGGCTCCCTGACCCACCCCCACCCGGGCGTGCTGGGGGGGCTCCCTGACCCACCCCCACCTGGGCGTGCTGGGGGCTCCCTGACCCACCCCCACCCGGGCGTGCTGGGGGGGCTCCCTGACCCACCCCCACCCGGGCGTGCTGGGGGGGGCTCCCTGACCCACCCCCACCCGGGCGTGCTGGGGGCTCCCTGACCCACCCCCACCCGGGCGTGCTGGGGGGGCTCCCTGACCCACCCCCACCTGGGCGTGCTGGGGGCTCCCTGACCCACCCCCACCTGGGCGTGCTGGGGGCTCCCTGACCCACCCCCACCCAGGCGTGCTGGGGGGGCTCCCTGACCCACCCCCACCTGGGCGTGCTGGGGGGGGCTCCCTGACCCACCCCCACCTGGGCGTGCTGGGGGGGGCTCCCTGACCCACCCCCACCTGGGCGTGCTGGGGGGGGCTCCCTGACCCACCCCCACCTGGGCGTGCTGGGGGGGGCTCCCTGACCCACCCCCACCCGGGCGTGCTGGGGGCTCCCTGACCCACCCCCACCCGGGCGTGCTGGGGGCTCCCTGACCCACCCCACCTGGGCGTGCTGGGGGGGGCTCCCTGACCCACCCCCACCCGGGCGTGCTGGGGGCTCCCTGACCCACCCCCACCTGGGCGTGCTGGGGGGGCTCCCTGACCCACCCCCACCTGGGCGTGCTGGGGGCTCCCTGACCCACCCCACCTGGGCGTGCTGGGGGGGCTCCCTGACCCACCCCCACCTGGGCGTGCTGGGGGGGCTCCCTGACCCACCCCCACCTGGGCGTGCTGGGGGCTCCCTGACCCACCCCCACCCGGGCGTGCTGGGGGGGCTCCCTGACCCACCCCCACCTGGGCGTGCTGGGGGGGGCTCCCTGACCCACCCCCACCTGGGCGTGCTGGGGGCTCCCTGACCCACCCCCACCCGGGCGTGCTGGGGGCTCCCTGACCCACCCCCACCCGGGCGTGCTGGGGGCTCCCTGACCCACCCCCACCTGGGCGTGCTGGGGGGGCTCCCTGACCCACCCCCACCTGGGCGTGCTGGGGGGGCTCCCTGACCCACCCCCACCTGGGCGTGCTGGGGGGGCTCCCTGACCCACCCCCACCTGGGCGTGCTGGGGCTCACCCTGGCACATGCACGGCGGCTTGAGCACGTAGCCGCAGTTGCCGTTGGCGCTGAACTTGGCCCGGTTCAGCTGCAGCATCCGCCCCTCTGACTGATAGTTCAGGGCCACTGCGGGGAGGGGCACGCGGGCGGCCGGGTCAGCGGCCAGCGGCTGCCCCAGTCGGTCGGCTTCTGTGGGTGCTGCCGGGGCGGGGGTGTGCAGGGCCCAGCGGGGCCAGCCGGGGCCGCGGGGGCTCGGGCGCGCACCCATCTGGCAGCCGGCGTTCCAGAAGGGCTGGGGGTTGTAGTTGCTCGAGTCCACGCGGTAGGAGGAGGGGTAGACGCGGGACAGCTGGTGCTGGTTGAACCGCAGGTACTGCGCCGGCTTCTGCTGCAGGATCTGGTGGGCCTTGGTCTCGCTGAAGGACGCCACCTGCCAACTGCAGGCCACTGCGCGCGGCCCCGGCGTCAGCCTGCGGGTGGCCCCTCGGCGCCCCGCCCCCCCGGGCCCCCGCCCTCACCCTCCGTCTCCACGTCGTGGGCTCCCACGGACTTGGTGTACTTGACCAGGTCCGAGAGCGCCCGCGACAGCTTCATGGTCTTCTTCTGCCGGGCCGTCCTGTGGGGGTGAGGGGCAGTCAGGTCCCTGCGGCCAGCAGGTGTGGGGGGGTCAGGGCCCTGCGGCCAGCAGGTGTCAGGGGGTGGTCAGGGCCCTGTGGCCAGCAGGTGGGGGTGGTCAGTGTCCTGTGGCCAGCAGGTTAGGGGGTGGTCAGGGCCCTGCGACCAGCAGGTGGGGGTGGTCAGGGTCCTGCGGCCAGCAGGTGGGGGGGGTCAGGGTCCTGCGGCCAGCAGGTGGGGGTGGGGTCAGGGCCCTGTGGCCAGCAGGTGTGGGGGGGTCAGGGCCCTGTGGCCAGCAAATCGGGGGGCAGTCAGGGCCCTGCGACCAGCAGGTGGGGGTGGTCAGGGTCCTGCAGCCAGCAGGTGGGGGGGTCAGGTGTGTGGGGTGGGGGCACTCTGACAGCCCAGTGTGGGTACTGGGGAGGGACACAGATTGGGGGGGTGGCACAGGGCAGCCCAGTCAGCTTGGGGAAGGGGCTGGGGGCGCCACGCTGGCTGCACAGGGCTGAGATCCCGGGGGAGCCCCAAGGACAGCCCCCCTTCCTCCCCATCTTCTCCAGGAGGGGCGGGGGGCAAGCTCCCCACGTCTGCCCCCCAGTCCTGCCTGGGATCCAGGCTAGCCTCACCCAGAATCAGCCTTAGGGAAAGGCGGGGGGCCCCCAGGACAGTGCAGCCCCCCATCATGCAGGGCGTCCCCGCGGGCACTGACCCTCGGCTCTGGCTGCCTGGGGAGTCCAGGCCCCCGTCCCCCTCCTCCACGCTGGCCGCCTTCTTGCTGCCCCTTTTCTGTGTGGGAGGGCAGAGCTGTGACCCTTGCAGCCCCGGCTCAGGCCGGGCCACAGCGAGGCTGGGAGGCTGGGCCTGCCTGAGGCCTCCCGGTCCAGCCCTGCCCGTGGGGCCCCAGGACCTCTGCAGTGCCCGGCCCAGGACAGCCTCGGGGGCCCGGGTGCAGAGCACTGGCCGGCGCGGGCCCAGGAGAGGGGTGGCTGGGGAGCCACGAAGCCACCACCGCGGCCTGGGCTGACCCTGCCGCAGCCGGCACCTCCAGTCTCCACGTGGGCTCTGGGGCTGCAGGGGACACCCACCCTCTGGCTGGTGCGGGCGGGGCTGACCTTGGCCTTGGAGAAGCTACTCCCAAGGAGGCGGCTGTTCTGGCGGCCAGCTCTGCTGTCCTCCCCGGAGCCCGCGTCCTCCTCAGCCCCGGCCTGAGCCTGAGGGAGCCACAGAGGGGGACAGGGTGGGCCCCGCCCTGAGCCAGGCAGGGAGGAAGGCAGGGAGGGCAGGGAGAGTGGTGAGGGGCACAGTGGAATGCCCCATGGACACGCCCTCCGCCACAGCCCTGCACACACCAGGGACATGCCCCCCCCACATTGGCCACGCCCCTACACCCTCCGCCATGCCCCTGAGATGCCTTTGGCCACACCCTACACCCTCAGCCACGCCCCTAAACCCTTGGCCACACCCATGGATGCTCCCAGGTTGCCAGGAACAGTGCACGCTGGGCTCTGACAGCACTGACCCCTTGACCCTCAGCCTGGCCGTTGGTCTCTGCCTGGACACTGCCCACAGACACATTGGAAAGTGGGGCCCAGGGGTGCCACACGCATGCCGCCGGCTCCCTGTGCTCTGCCCAATCTGGGGACGCCCCAGACGCTCACCCAGACCTGTGCCTGCCCCTCCTTACAGGGAGCCAGGGTCTGCCCAGAGCGGCCCGGCCAGCTGGACAGGTCCTCGGCACAGAGGCCTCCGGACCCTCCCTGCCCCGGGCAGCCACCGGGCGCTCTTCTCCCCGCAGCCCCCATCCCCCCTTAGCTGGTGGCTAACACTGGAATGTGCCGCAAGCTGCGCTCACAGCGTGTTCAGAACACGCGTGGAGGCCCTTTAGACCCCACCTGGGATGCTGCGGGGAGCTGACTGTGAGAGACAGGGGCCAGGCCTGGCCAGATCACATCCTGGCCCAGGCACGGGGCGGGAGCTCCCACAGCTGCCCACAGCCCCCCGGCTGGCACCTCCCACCCCAGAGCACAGCGCAGGAGGCCAGGTGCCCCGGACGGAGGGGACGGTGGCGGGGGCACCGGGCAGGGCCCCCAGCTGAAGACAGCTGATCCCCAGCCCTGCAGGGGTCCCCTCTGTCCCCCAAGATCCCTGTGCTCCCTCGTAGGGACGCCCGTGGGGACAGGCGTGAGTGACTCGGGGCGGAGCGCACCCTGTGTGACCCCTGCAGCCCAGCTAAGCCCCTCCTCCCCGGCGTCTCCCTGCAGCCGCCCCGGCGGGGGCCCCAGGTCAGGCTGTGCGCCGCCCATTCGGCTCAGGACTGAAAATACGGGCGGCCGCCAGCGCCCACCATGACGGCCACCTGTGAGGCCGTGGGTGAGACACGATGCCCGCATCTACAAGTACCGGTCCCCACGGGGCACTCGGCCCCAGCAAAGGCGGAGCCACCTTCCCAGCCCTCCCAGGGACACCGCCTGGGCAGTGGGCAGGGCCCTCCAAGCCCTAGGCATCTCGGCCCCGCCCACCCAGGCCAGCAGCCCTGCCCACCATAGCATCTGCTGGGATAGCCCCTCTCTCCCATGTGGACACGGGGGCCCCCACGCCAGAGGGGGCACTGGACATGCAGGGTGGCCTTCTGCCTGCTGGTGGACGGCTCCTGAGGCCGTCGCGTCTCTGAGACCCTTGGCAAGGAGGAGCCGCGGGCCCCTGGGGGCCGCCACCCACTCTGGTCTCCAGGCCCCAAGCGGTCAGACAGTAGCCATCAGCGCCAGCTGGAGCCGGGCTGGGTAGGACGCCGGCACGCAAGCCCGAGCACCTGCACCCTGCACCCTCACGACGAAGCCCCAGGTGGACACAGGGGTGTGCCCTGCAGTGTGTGTGCTCACGTGTGTGTGCAAGGTGTATGCATTGTAGTGTGTGTGTTCACGTGTGCGTGCACAGGTGTGTGCATTGTAGTATTGTATGTTCACGTGTGCGTGCACAGGTGTGCGCATTGTAGTATGTGTGTGCTCACGTGTGCGTGCACAGGTGTGTGCATTGTAGTATGTGTTCACGTGTGTGTGTACAGGTGTGCGCATTGCAGTGTGTGTGCTCATGTGTGCGTGTAAGGTGTGTGCGTTACAGTGTGTGTTCACATGTGTGTGCACTGCAGGGTGTGTTCACAGGTGTGTGCACAGGTGTGAGCACTGCAGTGTGTGTGTTCGTGTGTGCGCATTGCAGTGTGTGCTCACGTGTGCGTGCAAGGTGTGTGCAGATGCATGTATGTGCAGACGTGCGCCAGCACGTGGGGACATGTGTGCGGGTGTGTGCAGGTGCGTGTGCCCCCAGCACGGGGGCCTCACCTTTTTGGCCCCTGCCTTGTGGCCGGCTTTCCCGGAGGGGAGCAGGGTGGACACGGCGAAGCCATTCGGGTCCTCGCAGTCCCGGATCTTGGACTCTTTGATGAGGGAGTCCAGCTTCTTCTTGGCCACGGCTTCCACGCACTTCCGGTTGGTGGACGCCTGCGGGAGCCAGAGGCGGCCGTGAGCCCGCGCCCCCGCCCCAGCGGCCCCGGCCCCTCAGGGCCTGACCAGTGCCACCGGGGGCCTGCAGCAGCTCGGGCGTCCAGCTCAGGGGGCAGAGGTCAGGACGCACGGTGGGCAGCACAGGCCCCAGGGAGACGGGCCAGGGACCAGGGACAGACTTCAGGGCAAAGCCAGGCTGGGCGAGGTGCCTCTGCTTGCTGGGTCAGCCCCAGGCCAACCCTGACCACTTGGGCTCTCCAGGGCAGCTGCACATCCCTGGTGCCCAAGCTGGAGTGGACATGAGTGGACGTCAGAGATGCCAGAGAACGCGCAGGCCTAGGGCAGGGAGAGGCTGCAGGCTTGGGGAAGGTTCCCCAGGCCTGGCGCCCACCGGGGGTCCCCCACGCCCCCTCAGCCCCAGCCCCCAGGCTGAGCCGCAGGGAGGCGGGTCAACGGCAGACTCCTCCCACGTGAGTTCTAGGTATTGGGGGACCTTGAGGTGCGGCCTGCGCTGGGCACGGGCAGCTGGGCGGGGCCACCTGCTGTGGCTGGCCGGAAGGGGGCCAGGGAGCTGCAGGCTCCAGGTGGGAATGGAGCTGAGCCTGGGTGGTCCCAGCCCCCACCACTGTCCCTGCTCCCCGAGGGAGCCGGCACTGGGCCTCGGATTCCAGGGGAGGCGGACGGCACCCCAAAGGCAGCGCAGGAATGGGGCCACCTACACTGGGGGGACAGCTGCCCTGGAGCCCGCCCCCCTGACTCGCCCGGCGGCGGTGGCGGTGGGGGCTGCCCCCGGGGGGGCTGCTCTCAGGGGCTGGTCTTGGGGCTGCTCTGGGGGGCTGCTCTGGGGGGGCTGCCCTCGGGGGGGCTGGTCTTGGGGGCTGGTCTGGGGGGCTGGTCTGGGGGCTGGTCTTGGGGGCTGCTCTGGGGGGGCTGCCCTTGGGGGGGCTGGTCTTGGGGGGCTGGTCTGGGGGCTGGTCTTGGGGGGCTGGTCTGGGGGCTGGTCTGGGGGGGCTGCTCTGGGGGCTGCTCTGGGGGCTGCTCTGGGGGGTTGCCCTCAGGGGGGCTGCTCTGGGGGCTGGTCTGGGGGGGCTGCTGCCCTTTGGGGAGCTGCTCTGGGGGCTGCTCTGGGGGGGCTGCTCTGGGGGCTGGTCTGGGGGGGCTGGTCTGGGGGGGCTGGTCTGGGGGGGCTGCTCTGGGGGCTGGTCTGGGGGGGCTGGTCTGGGGGGGCTTCTCTGGGGGCTGCTCTGGGGGCTGCTCTGGGGGCTGGTCTGGGGTGCTGGTCTGGGGGGGCTGCTCTGGGGGCTGGTCTTGGGGCTGCTCTGGGGGCTGATCTTGGGGGGGCTGGTCTGGGGGGGCTGCTCCCCCCGGGCCGTCACCTCCCCGTTGAGCAGTTTGCAGTCCTCGTCGATCTCGTCGGCGCTGTCCTCGTCCGACACCTCGCCCTCCTCCGCGTCCTCGCTGATGTCGGCCGGGAGCTTCTTCCCCTGGGGGAGGCGGTGGCGGTGGGAGGGGCTCGGGGGAGGGCTGGGGCGGCAGCCGGCTCGGACCGGACACGGCCAGCCTTGCCCCCCGCCCCCGGCCTCACCTTCACCAGAATCTTTCCCTTGAGCATCTGCGGGGACGGCAGCAGCGTGGCGTCCTCGCCGCCCACCGACGACAGGTCCAGCTTGTCCCCCAGGATGTCGGTCAGGTACTGGGCCATCTTCTTCTGCTGGGCGACACTGCAGTGGTTCTCGATGGACAGGATCACGGGGTACCTGAGGCCGGGGCAGGGGGCCGGCTGAGCCAGGGCCCACGGGGCTCGGAGAAGCGGCTGAGTGGGCGGCCGCCGGTGAGGGGCAGGCTAAGCGGCCCCCTGCGATGCCGGCTTCCCCGCGGACGCCGGGTCAGGTCCCGGCTACTTCAGTCCAGCTTCCTGCCTGGCTGGGGAAGCAGCGGAGGGCGGCCCCGCGCTTGGGCCCCTGCGCTCTGGGAGCCCAATGGAGTCCAGGCTCCTGGCCTCCGCCTGGCCCAGCCCAGCCTCTGTGGCCATTTGGGGAGTGAACCCGCGGACGGAGACTCCTTCTCCTTCCGTCTTCTCGCTCTCGCTCTCTCGCTCACTCTCTCTCTCTTTGTAACTCTGCCTTTCAAATAAATAAAATAAATCTTTTTTTAATTTTTCTTTTGACAGATTTAGACAGAGAGAGAGAGAGAGAGAGAGATCTTCCTTCTGTTGGTTCACCCCCCAAGTGGCCGCTATGGCCGCTGCGTTGGCAGCCAGCGCACCGCGCTGATCCGAAGGCAGGAGCCAGGTGCTTCTCCTGGTCTCCCATGGGGTGCAGGGCCCAAGCACTTGGGCCATCCTCCACTGCACTCCCTGGCCACAGCAGAGAGCTGGCCTGGAAGAGGGGCAACCGGGACAGAATCCGGCGCCCCGACCGGGACTAGAACCCGGTGTGCCGGCGCCGCAGGTGGAGGATTAGCCTAGTGAGCCGCGGCGCCGGCCTAAATCTTTTTTTAAAAAAGAAAAAAAGCAGCTGAGTGGGGGCAAAGGGGCCGGGAGAGAAGACGCGGGAGCTGTCTGAAGGCCGTGGTTCCGAAGCGACGTGGACTTCCCTGAGGAGCAGCGCGGAGTCACAGACAGACAGACAGACAGCCCCTCCGCCCTGGGGCACCGCCCCTCAGACGGCCCCGCCCAGCCCGGCACCCAGCACCAGCAGGACAGGCAGCCGCCCGCCCGGGCCCGTGGGGACCACAGCGGGGACTCCTCCTTCAGCTCTGTCAGCCGTGACCACACCCACGCTCCACTCAGGCCACGGACCTGTGGGAGACGGGCGGGGCACCGGGGCGGGGAACCGCCCTCGCCTCCCACTGCCCGGGCAGAACCTGGGGCTGGCACCCGGGCTCAAGCCCTCCCCCGCATGGCCCCCAGTGCCCACCGGCCACGGTCTCAGGGCCTGGCCACCCCACAGGCCGCCCCGGCCCCGCACTCTCGCGTGGCTCACGCAGCGTGGGGGCCTGTCTGAGGGCCCTGACAGCCTCGCCTGTGCAGCCCTGGCCCCCGGGCCTGGCGCAGCCCAGACTGGGAGGGGCTCCCACGGCCCCCGTGCCAGAGACTAAGCTGGATTTTCTTCAACGGCCGAGCGACCGCGAAGCTGAGCCTGGACACAGGGTGGCTTCTCGGGGCTGACGCGGGCGGGGCCGCTGCTGTGTGGGGGGCTGGCAGCGGGGTTGTCACCAAGTGTGTGCACCTGGGCTGCCGCCCCGAGGAGGGAAGCCCCGCCCCCACCCCGCCCCAGGAGGGAAGCCCCGCCCCCGTCCCCCCGCCCCGCCCCAGGAGGGAAGCCCCGCCCCCGTCCCCTGTGCCCACCCCAAGAGGGAAGCCCCGCCCCGCGCCACTCACTCGTTCTTGAGGAAGGCGTACTTGTTGATGGTCTCCACGACGTCTCTGAAGAGGATCTTGGAGGTCAAGGTGTAGCCGTGGTGCACGATGGGCTCCCCGTCCGGCCCGTCCCAGCAGTCCACTGCGGGCAGCCGCCTCGGTCACCGGGGCGCACTCAGGAGGGACCCGCCCGGCCTGGCCCCTGCCCGGCACTCACATGGCTCCCGGGGCCCGGCCCAGCCCCACCCCAGAGGCCGCAGCCCCCAGCCCGGCCCTGGGCTGTGCTCACCCTCCACGCAGCGGCAGCCGGCCTGCAGGACCCAGGCGTACATGTCCACTCGAGACTGGGACATGAGCTGGTCCCCCACGAGGTAGGTGTTGTGGGACGAGGTGATGAAGTAGTGGCTGAGTGGCCGCGACATGTCCTGGTGGACGCCATGGTGCTCGGGATTGAAGATGTCGCCGGCCGGGCTCCGGGTGTAGTTGGTGAAGCCTTGCGGGGCCGGGTGGGGGGGCTCAGCCGCTGGCCTGGACCCGCCCCGGGCCCTGCCCCTGGTCCCACCGGCGCCCCCATGCTGTCCAGGCCCACAGGCTGCCGCCCCGGGCCCCACCCCTGGTCCCACGGGCCCCCGCGCCGTCCAGGCCCGCAGGCGGCCGCCCCAGGCCCACGCCCCTGGTCCCACCAGCCCCCACGCTGTCCAGGCCCGCAGGCGGCCCCCGGGACTGCGCTCACCGTCGATGCCCAGCACCCCCTTGCTCTTGTTTTCGGGGCCCGCCACCCACCCCCCGCACCGTCAGGCTCGCAGGCGGCCACCCCAGGCCCCGCCCCTGGCCCCACCGGCCCCCCACGCTGTCCAGGCCCACAGGCAGCCGCCCCGGGCCCCACCCCTGGTCCCACTGGCCCTGCACCATCCAGGCCCGCAGGTGGCCGCCCCAGGCCCCGCCCCCCCCCCCCCCGGGGCTGCGCTCACCGTCGATGCCCAGCGCCCCCTTCCTCTTGTTTTCGGGGCAGGGCTCAAACTGCTCGATGATGTCCCGGCAGCTCTGCAGCGTCACGCCCGCCATCTAGGCCAGAGCACACCCTCCGCTCGGGCGGCCGCCGGTCCTCCCAGCGCCACCCCGCCTCCGATCCGCTCATCGCGGGGTCACGGACTTGGGACCCAGAGGCGGCTCCCAGGCCCCGGGCAGCCCTCACTGACCCACAGTGCGGACCCCCCTCCTTCCGTAAGTGGGGTGGAGGCCTGTGTGGGGAGCGGGGGCAGAGGGAGCCCCTGCGGCCCCTCCTGCCGGCTGCCCGAGGCCCTGCTCGTGACCCTGGTGGCCAAGCCGAGAGCCGCAGCCCGGCCCAGCGAGGCCCCGCGAGCTCAGGGCCTCCAGATCGCTAGGGGCCAGGAGATCCGGTCCTATGGAGGGCCCACCAGTGCCCCCATCCCCCGCCCAGGAGCATGGGGAGGGGAGAGGGTGGGAGGCGGCAGGACGGGCTCAGAGCTCAATCGTGGGCCCCAGGCGGCCAGAGCCCTGAGGCCGGGCTGTGGACCAAGTGCCCCCTGCAGGACTGGGAGGCGCTCTCACCGCCGCTGTCCACTCCCCGCATCCCTGCAACAGCCGAGCTGAGCCCCCAGGTCGGAGCTGGGGAGTCCACCCGGCTCCCCGCGGGCTGGCAGGACCCAAGTTCCTCAGAGCCCTGGCCTCCTCCCAGGGTGGACGTTAGCGAGATGCATGATGGGAGGGAGACCTGAGACTCGAACCCAGGGCCCCTGACTGGGAATGCGGGAATCCTGACCTGTGTCCCTGCCTGAGCACGGAGGACGCTGTGTGGCCCCAGATGTGGAAACAGCTCCCAGACTGGAGGGGGGAGGCCCCAGACCGGGGGGGTTCCAGGCTGTGAGGGGAGGTCCTAACTGTGGGGGAAGGACCCAGACTATGTGGGGGAGAAGCCCCAGACTGGGGGCAGGGGAGGTTCCATACTGTGGGGAGAGGTCCAGAATGGGGGGAGGCCCTAGACGGGGGTACAGGCCTCCCTGAAGCCCCCAGCCCCCCCCCCATCCCTGCTTCGCTGGGCGGCCAGGTCCGGTCACTAGAGCAGGTGGCGCCCAGTCCGTGCCCAGGCCCCTGCGCTCAGGACACCGGGTGTCTGGTCAGTGGGGCAGCATCCCCAGAGGATGGACGGGCACTGCTGGGGGGCCAGAGCATGGCAGGTTAGGGACAGTCGTCAGGCAGACCACAGAACTCTAACCCATGCGGTGCCAGGCCCAGAGCCAGTGCCGGGGCACACGTGGTGTCCCTTGCAGGCTCAGGCTGTCCACAGCTGGGGCTCCGGGCCCAGAGGCCCTCGGAGACATCCCTGAGCCCTTGGATACGGCAGCCAAAGCCGGTTGGCCGTGGCGCGCGTGGCTCGCGTGGCGCGCGTGGCCTGGGCTCTGGCACACCGCGGCACGCCGCGCAGCCCCGGGCGGGCTCTTACTTTCTGCTCCACCTCCAGGAAGCGCTGCAGGTCGGCGGCGTCCAGGTGGTCCTTGTGGTTGCTGTAGGTCAGCATGAGCAGGTAGAGGTCCCGGCGCGTGGACATCATCTTGTAGAAGGCGCAGAACTCCTCGAAGCCCAGCGTGCCCTGGTGGTCATCCGTGTCCGCCTCCTGCGAGTGACGCCTCGGTTCCACCCTTGACCACGCAAGCCGCGCAGGGCACTGCGGCCACTCCCGCCCCAGCTGAGCCCCAGACCAAGCCCAGACTCCTCCCTGCCATGGAGGGTGCCCGGCTTCAGGTCCCTACCCGGGGCTCCCAAACGGCGGCTCCTGACTCACCCTCAGACCCTCCTGCCAGGAAGACCCCAGGAAAGCAGCCGTGACGGCCCCTCCCAGTGTGACGCCTCTCCCAGTGTGACGGCCTCTCCTAGTGTGACGGCCTCTCCCAGTGTGACGGCCTCTCCCAGTGTGACGGCCTCTCCCGGTGTGACGGCCTCTCCCAGTGTGACGGCCTCTCCCAGTGTGACGGCCTCTCCCAGTGTGACGGCCTCTCCCAGTGTGACGGCCTCTCCCAGTGTGACGCCTCTCCTGGTGTGACGGCCTCTCCCAGTGTGACGGCCTCTCCTGGTGTGACGGCCTCTCCTGGTGTGACGGCCTCTCCTGGTGTGACGGCCTCTCCCGGTGTGACGGCCTCTCCCAGTGTGACGGCCTCTCCCAGTGTGACGGCCTCTCCCGGTGTGACGCCTCTCCTGGTGTGACGGCCTCTCCTGGTGTGACGGCCTCTCCCAGTGTGACGCCTCTCCCAGTGTGACGGCCTCTCCTAGTGTGACGGCCTCTCCCAGTGTGACGCCTCTCCTAGTGTGACAGCCTGTCCTAGTGTGACGGCCTCTCCCGGTGTGACGGCCTCTCCCGGTGTGACGGCCTCTCCCGGTGTGACGGCCTCTCCCAGTGTGACGGCCTCTCCCAGTGTGACGCCTCTCCTGGTGTGACGGCCTCTCCTGGTGTGACGGCCTCTCCCAGTGTGACGCCTCTCCCAGTGTGACGGCCTCTCCCAGTGTGACGCCTCTCCCAGTGTGACGGCCTCTCCTAGTGTGACGGCCTCTCCCAGTGTGACGCCTCTCCTAGTGTGACAGCCTGTCCTAGTGTGACGGCCTCTCCCGGTGTGACGGCCTCTCCCGGTGTGACAGCCTCTCCTAGTGTGACGGCCTCTCCTAGTGTGACGGCCTCTCCCTAGTGTGACGGCCTCTCCCAGTGTGACGGCCTCTCCCAGTGTGACGGCCTCTCCCAGTGTGACGGCCTCTCCCTAGTGTGACGGCCCCTCCCAGTGTGACGGCCTCTCCTAGTGTGACGGTCTCTCCCAGTGTGACGGCCTCTCCCGGTGTGACGGCCTCTCCTAGACGTGACGGCCTCTCCCAGTGTGACGGCCTCTCCCAGTGTGACGGCCTCTCCCTAGTGTGACGGCCTCTCCCAGTGTGACGGCCTCTCCCAGTGTGACGGCCTCTCCTCTGTGACGGCCTCTCCCAGTGTGACGGCCTCTCCCAGTGTGACGGCCTGTCCCAGTGTGACGGCCTCTCCCTAGTGTGACGGCCTGTCCCCAGCCAGGCCCCCCAAGGGCAAAGACCACCAGACCCGAAAGTCGGCCCACACCGGGGCCCACAGCCCACATGGGGCCCACAGCCCACACCTGGGTACACAGCCCACACCGGGGCCCACAGCCCACACCGGGGTACACAGCCCACATGGGGCCCACAGCCCACACCGGGGTACACAGCCCACATGGGGACCACAGCCCCACTCCGGGGCCCACAGCCCACTCTGGGGCCCACAGCCCACATGGGGCCCATAGCCCACACCAGGGTACACAGCCTACATGGGGTCCACACCCCCACACCGGGGCCCACAGCCCACATGGGGACCACAGCCCACACGGGGCCCACAGCCCACACTGGGGTACATAGCCCACACCGGGGTACACAGCCCACACGGGGCCCACAGCCCACACCGGGGTACACAGCCCACATGGGGACCACAGCCCACACTGGGTCCCACAGCCCACATGGGGCCCACACCCCCACACCGGGGCCCACAGCCCACACCGGGGTACACAGCCCACATGGGGACCACAGCCCACACGGGGCCCACAGCCCACACCGGGGCCCACAGCCCACACCGGGGTACACAGCCCACACCAGGGCCCACAGCCCACATGGGGCCCACACCCCCACACCAGGGCCCACAGCCCACACTGGACTCACTAACATCTCGTTGTGGAGCGAACGCCCACCGCGGGCATCAACAACCCCTTGGAATTAATTCTCGTGAACTCCCTGCCATTGACGGCCCACGAGTTAGTGACGTCCTTGACCCCAGAGGCCCAGGAGGTCACGGTCAGGTCTCCCTGGCAGGAACGCAGTTTTTGCAACCAGAGGGGCCCACAAGAGACCCCAGGGACTCACAGGAGCCGCCCCAGCGGTGCCCCGTGAGGGCAGATGGAGGACCTCCACCGAGGTGCCCGACGTGGGGGGCAGCGGCCAGGGTGCCACCCCCACGTCCAAGAACTGACTCGGAGGACAAGAGCCCTGAGCGGCTGGGGTCCTGCTACCCGAGGGCCATGGAGTCCACGGGGGCCCCTCAGGATGGGCTGGAAGGGGCAGCTCAGAAACGAGCCCACGAGGCCCAGTGCGCCCAGGGCTGGGAGCGCAGGTGAGCTCCGACTGCCTGGACGGCCCTGGTGTGGCAGGACCTGGCCTGAGGGACCCCACTCCCTGGCCCTGTGCCACGGAGAGCAGGACAGCCCACGTGCAGGGCCCACGCACAGCTGCACAGAAGGGCCACTGGGGACCCGGCCATGGAGCAGCCAGGGCCCACTGCCCACTGCCCACTGCGACCGCGTGCCCTGAGGGTAGCTCCGTCCAGGCCTGGCCTCCGAGAGCTGGCCGCAGGCTTCTGGCTGGGAGGTGTCCACAGTTCCAGATTCGGCTCTGTGAAGTGGGGGTGCCTACTGAGAGCCCCCCACTGCCACCCCACAGCCCCCCGTCACCCCGCCATTCCCCGGCCACAGGGCCCCCTCACAGGCTGAGGGGGTCTCGGCAGCCCACCCCAGGATGAGGCCGGGGAACAGGCCTCACATGGCCCATGCTTCTCGGGACAGCTCAACCCCCAGGTGCACGGAGACGGCCTGGAGCCCCCCAGGCCCTGTGGACAGACCAGTCAGCACCACGGACAGCAGCAAGGTCCGCCCCGGGGCAGCCTCTCCTCCACGGCCGCACCCATGGGGAGCTCAAGGTGGGGGTGGCAGTGCCGGGGCCCCCGAGGTCCCTGTGGACCAGGAGAACTGTCAGCAAGTGGGGGCACTGGCCACGTGCTTGTCCCCGAGGGCAGCGGTGCCCTGGGGCAGGAGGGCCCTGACCTGTGCTCCCGGAGGCTGAATGACCAGGCGTGTGGGCGGACACCCAGCAGGACCTGGCATCCACGCCGTGGGCCCACGCGGAGGCTGGGACAGAGCCATCTGGAGCAAGGAACGTGGGGCCCAGCCCCGAGATAGCGCATGAGACCCCGTGAGTCTGGCGAGGGGCAGAAGGGCAGGCCCGACACTGGACACTGGCCATCCGCACACAGGACAACCAGGGCCCCCGTGGCAGAGCCGGGGGCATGGTGGGGGCCGGGCAGAGTTCATGGAGAGGGGCCTCCCTCCACCCCCGTGCCGGGCAGCACCGCCTACGGACCCGGAGTTGGAGCTGTGACCCCTTGACCTGAGTGAAAACCCACAAGGAGGCTCACGGCAGCGCCCCGCAGCCCCCGCGGCCGAGCCCCCCGCAAGCCGAGGGTCTCTTGGGCAACGAGGCCGAGAGCCCGTGCAGCCCTGGGCCCCTCGGTGCTGTCTGAGGTTTACTGAGTCTGCACCCCAGCCAGTCTCCATCCGCTCCAGATCTCTGTGCCATTTCAGGCCAGGGAAGCAACATCGAGATTTCTCTGTAGCCAAATTGACGCTAATTATCAGGATGACCCAGGCTGGCCGGAGGCCACAGCTCCTCCCCTGGGCCTGGAGAGGGCGGCCATGCAGACGGCAGGGAGGCGAGGGGCACCAGCACCAGGCCACCTCCCGCAGGCTGACCCGCGTGGGCAAGGCCACTGCGTGCCAGGCCCCTGGGCAGCAGCCCCAGCCTGCCCCCCCCAGCTCAGGCTCTCCCCACTGCCCAGGGCATCCCAGGGGCAGCCTGGCGGCGGGCAGGCCTTGGCCAGGACACCTGGGGCCAGCAGAGCTCTGAGCCCAGGGCCCAGCGTTGCCACACCGCAGGCAGGCGTGGTGGCCCGGGCGGCCACCACCGAGCTCCTTGGAGCCGAGACCTCGAGCAGGGACCTCAGGCCCAGGAGCCTCCACGCGGCCACACGCCTGCCGCAGACCCCACGTCCGCCCAGCCTCGCCTGTGGCGGGACCTCAGCCAGGCCCCACATGGCTCGGCCCTGGGTGCTGGGCGCCCATTGCCCAGGTAGCCTGGGTCCCCACGGGGGTCCTTGGGGGCCTGAACCTCGCAGTCCTCCCTGAGCAGCCTGCCGCCTGCCCTCTCTTGGGCACAGACCCACGAGCTCCAGAGAGCACAGGCAGGACCTCCAGGGCCTGGACACGGAGGAACGGCCAGGCCAGGCTGCGCGTGGCGCGTGCGTGGCGCGTGCGTGGCGTGTGCGTGGCGTGTGCGTGGCGTGTGCTGGGTGTGGAGCCCTCTCTCCACCCACAGGGCAGCGAGGCGAGGCTCAGCCCTGCCCCACGCCCGGCTGCTGACACGGAGCTCGGCTCCCCCGCGGGAGCTCCGGAGTGCGGCCGGGCCTGCTGGGTTCGCCTTCATGGCTCCCAGCGCCAGGGGCACACGTGGGGGCAGCGAGAGCCACGCCCGCCCGCCTCTGCGCAGCTCTGCCCTCTGCAGCGGCTCCATTTCTGCCCCCGCCCAGACGCCGGGGCTGGGCGCCGTGCCCCCCCCCCCCCCGCAGGCTCCGGCCGGCGGCCCCCGCTCACCCTGAACATCTGCTTCACCCTCTGCCGCGGCAGGTTCACGTTGAGTTTGTGCAGCAGCTGCAGCACCTCGCCGATGCTCAGGCTGCCGTCGCCGTTCTTGTCGGCTTCGGCGAACGTCTGCTTCAGCCACTTCGGGGCCGAGTTAGGGGCAACACCGGTCCCGGGCCCGGCCCCTCCCCGAGGCTGCAAGGAGCAGAGGGCGGGGAACCCCCCCACCGAGGCACACGGCCCGGCCCGAGCCTGCCCAGCCCGGCACCAAAGGATATTGGTCCCTGGTGCGCTGGCGGCGGGCCAGGCTGTCCTCGTCGCTGATGCCGGCCAGGAGGTAGCGCAGGCCGGTGACCCAGACGCGGGCCTGCTCGCCGCTGGGCGACACCAGGTCCAGCGACTCGCGGTGGCTGCCGTGGTAGATGCTGAAGCAGCAGTTGGGGTCGAAGCTGCCGTCGGGGTAGCGCTGGAAGACCTCGGAGTGCCGCCCCTCGCTCACCTCCTGGATGGAGTCGATGGAGACTGCGGCGGGCGGGAGGGCGCCGGTCAGGCCCCCCGGGGCCCCCACGCCGGCCGAGCGGCCTGGAGCTGCACTCACGGTCGACAGCCCTGCGAGCTGACGCTCTCCCCGCCTGCCCCGCTCCGCCTCCCCCACCAAGAGGGGGAGGGGCGACTCCAGGGTCCTGGCTCGGACCAATGCCAGCAGCCCACCTGCCCCTCGCCGAGCCTTCAGCCTGCACCTCTGACGGCACCTGTCAGGTAGACCCACGGGAGCCCTGTGGTCACCCCGGCCACAGGGGACGGAGCTGGGGCTCAGTGAAGCCTCGGGGCCGTGGGCAACAGACCCCCCCAGCGACCCCTGCCTGGACCTCGGTTTGCCCGCCTGTGCCGTAAGGGTTGACCCCTCCCCTGGAGCCTCTGCTGAGTGTGGGCTTCCCGCCACGGCCTGGGCCGGCCTGCCCCGGTCTGGCCCCTGCCTCTCCAGCTGGTGGCCGTCCCTCGGCCCCTGGCAGTGAGGGGGATACAGGCCGCCCAGACTCGGTCCAGGGAACAGCCGCCCACTCCGCTCCTCTCGCCAAGGGACCCTCCGGGGCCAGGGAGAGCAGCCAGATGGGGCCCCAAGTGCCCGGCTGCAGGTTTCCGCCTGTCACCCCTTCCCCAGGGCCTCCCCATCCCCCTTCCCCCCCCCCCGCCATCCTGGCTTCTTCCTCTGCTCCCGGAGTGTGGTGCTGTCGGAGTTTCAGCCCCGTGTGGACCGAGTTCCCACAGGGTGCACAGGGCCCGGCACCCGGCACAAGGGCCCTCCCCGCTGTCCACGCCGGGGCCAGGAGCCGCCTCCCCCAGGACGCGCTCCCCTGGGGCTCCCATGGGCAGCCCCCTCCTGGAGCTCCTGGCACGGTACCCATGGCAACAGCTGGGCTGAGGCCCCACCCCGGCACACCTGGGGCTGCCTGTGTTGGCAAAGCCGGAGCGGGTCCTGGTCCTGGTCCTGGACTCGGGTGTCTGTCCTGACTCCCAGGACCCCTCCCCCATTCCCTGCCCACCCCTAGTCCTGCCCAGCCCAGACACCAAGAGTCTCCACCGAGACCAGGGCCCTCGACACACGCAGGGGGTCTTTGCTGAGGGCTGGGGGTCTCAGCACTTCCCACCACAACCCCAGATTTGCTGCCTGCCCTTTGACCTTAGCCCTCCTGGCACACAGCCCAGGGCTGGGCACTGTGCACCGCTGAGCCGGCCCGTCCCCCCACCCAGCCGGCCCGGCCCCCCATCCAGCCGGCCCGTCCCCCCGCCCAGCCGGCCCGGCCCGCCGCCCACTCACTCCTGGCCTTCTCATTCTTGCGCGAGGGCCGCCAGCGGATGCAGGAGCGGTGCTCGTCCAGGCGGTAGAAGCGGACCAGGCCCTTGGAGCCGCCTCGGAGCTTCACCATCTGCGTCCCCTCCTGCATGGCACGCATGCAGCGCTCCACTGCGGAGACGGCACAGGCGTCGGCACGCGGAGCTCACCACCCCTGCCGCCCGCGAGACCAAGGCCGAGGCCAGCCTGGGCCGCACGCCCAACCCACTCTGCCCACCGGGGCCCTGCCGCCCTCCCCTCGGCCCCCACCTCCTGGCCAGGCCCCGGGGGCCATCACAGATGGGGCGATGGGTGCAGGGAGGGGGTGGGGCTGGGCTGGCTCCCAGGAGCCCCTGTGCAGAGGCGGCCCCAGGCCAGGCACAGGGTGGCCAGGGAGAGCCCCGGCCTGCCTCTCCCACGCCCCAGGGGAGGGGCCGCAGACTCTGTGGCGTCCAGGCCAGGGTCAGGCCCTGCACACCGGCTTACAGGAGCCCAGGAAGCTCCGTGAGGGACCCACGTGGGCACTGAGGAGTAGTGCCGGCCTGGGGGGCTCCCAGAGTGCAGTGCAGGGAGGAGGCGGGGGCACGAGGCTCTGGAGGGGGCCACCCAGCCAGGGCTTCTGCCAGCTGGGACAGAGACCGACCAGGGGACAGCCTGACCATGGCCTCTGTGCACCGGCCTGACAGACACCCGTCCCTGCTGGGTCCCCTCCCCCACTCCAGAGTGACAGCGCGAGGGCCACCGGGGCCCCAACCCCGCACCTCCAGCCCCGCCCCTCCCAGGGCTCAGCCTCAGGCCCCTGTGGGAAGCAGAGGAGCTGCCCCCTCCCCGAGATCCACAGAGGGAGATCCTCGGACCCCCACCCCCAGAGGCACCAGGTGGCCCCGAACCGGAGCGCCGCTTGGCCACTCCCGGGCCCTCCTTACCTAGCAGGCAGAGCCGGCCCTGCGGGGACACCCCCACGCTGCCCCCCGCCCAGAGAAGCACCTCAGCCAGGCAGGCCACGGCTCCCTTGGTCTGGCCGGCAGTGGACGGCCAGGGGCTGGGCATGCTTGGTGATGGCGGGGGCGGTGCCCCACCCTGTCTGCGGCGCTGGGTCAGGCAGAGGCGGTGCTGGGTGCAGGGTCTCTGCTCTGCCTCTTCCTCTCCCCGCCCTGCCAGGGCTGCCCCCAGGCCCTGCTAGCATTGGCCCCGCTGTCCCCTGCTGCCCCCAGGCCTGCCGCCCGCCCTCCTGGGCCCCAGGGGGTCCCCAAAGAAGTCGCGTGCAGGAGGCTGGGTCAGCCGCAGAGCCTCGGCCCCACCCACCCTGGGGCCCAATCCCTGTGCTAATCCAAGCTGGCTCTGTTCCCACTGGCTGGAGGATTTAGGCCAGGGCAGTGCCCAGCTGGGGACCAGGAGGGCACCGGGGAGGCCGCAGGGTCATCCGAGGCCCCGGGCAGCCGGACCCACACCGGCACTGAGCGAGGAAGTGGGGCAGACACAGGTGCAGCGGCCAGGCCTGGGCGACCACGCGTGGGGTGTCCCCCCACCATCCTGCTCAGCTGGCGGCCCGAGGCTGCTGCCCGCCCCTCCGTGCCCTGCTCTCACATCAGACCCCAGGCGCTCCCAGGGTCCCCGCGCCCCGGGATGGGGCAGCAGCACGTGGTGGGAGGCAGCCAGGCAGAGCCGCCGGCCCAGGGGCTGGACCTCGGCAGCCAGAGCCCCTTTCCAGCCCTGACAGCCGGCACGGGCCGACTCTGCTCCAAGGCCCAGCCCCCAGCCTGACCCTTCCCCACGCCCGCCAGGACTCACCCCTGCACTCCGACCCCAGGCTGGGCAGGCTGAGCCCCTCGCTGGCCACCCACCATCAGATGACCTCTCACAGTCCAGCACAGCGGGCGGCACGGGGAGTGGGCAGCGGGGAACACAGAGGACTCGGCGCTGGCTCGCAGCCGCCCTGGCCCCTCACGCTGGCCAGGCTCCGGGTTCCGGGGCAGGCCAGCCTGGGAGCACAGCTGCCCACCTCGATGAGGGCCCAGGGTCCCCCTGCCCTCGCCGGCCCCCGTCCCAGGCTACAGGAGGAACCAGGGCCCCACTTGGCCAGATCCACCGTAACCAACTCAAAGCCAAATCCAGAGCCTAATCTGGAGCCATCGCGGCAGCCCTGGCCTGTTTATCCCAGGAAGGGTCGGCCGGTGGCCCTCACGGTCCGTGGAAGTGGATCGGGACCGTCAGCCACGCACGGAGAGGGCCGGGAGGCGGGGCCGAGTGCCTGCAGATGCTGTGGCCCCTGGGGACCCCAGGGTGGACCACACCTGGGTGCCCGGGGTCACACGGCCCCTTCATCTTGGGCCTGGGTGACCCCACTGCCCCCCTCGCCTGCTGCCCCCACGTGAGGGGCCACGGGCCACGCACTTCCCACCCAGAAGTACGGCTCCTCCCGAGCCGGGTCCCCCTCGGCCCTCGGAGACACCTGCTCTGTCCTCGCCTTGGCCCCAGTTTGGGGGTCACTCCCGCCTGCCACCCGCCCCTCCTCGGAGCACCGCAAAGCTGGGGTCCCCTGCACCTCCCTCCGGGGCCCCGCCTTCGAGCTCTCCGCGTCCAGCTGGCCTCGCTATCAGCTGGGGGTGGGGGACATCCCCTCCGCCTGCCCAGGGGTGCTGGGGCGGGGCAGAGACGGGGCAGGCCCCCTGCCCCCTCGGCAACCCCAGGCCTAATCCTCCACTGACCACACGGACGCAGGCAGCTAATCCCCGCCACTGCCTGGGGACCAAGGTGACCCCAGCCCAGCCCTGAGATGCCAGGACACAGCGGGCAGAAACGCGGCTGCCGAGCGGAGCTGGGGGTGGGCCTGGCCGCTGGACACCACAGGGAAGCAGCAGGACAGGGACGGGCAGAGGCCTCGCCCCAGCTCACCAGCCACAGGCAGCTTGAGCCCACGGAGACCCTGCCGCTCGGCCACCCCAGCACAGCGCAGGCCCCTCCCACCCCGCGGTCGGCCAGCCCTGGTCCCCAGCCCCCAGCTGCATCCAGAGAAGCTGAGGCCACCCAAGCAGCCCCGCCCCCTTCTCCCAGGAAGCCAGGAAGCCCCCGCCCAGGTGCACCCACCACGACTCCCTCCACGCCCGGGCAGGCTCCCCACGCCCCGGCCTGAGCTCACCCCCTCTGCCCAGTGCCAGGCACCGGCTGCCCCCAGGGCCGGCAGAGAGGCCCCGGAAGCTGGCTCTGCTCTGGGGTTTCTCCCAGGCTCCCGGCTGCACTCATGGCCGCACCGCAGGAGGCCCCACCCTCCCGCCCAAGGCTGAGCCAAGACACCTGCGAGGCCTGCGTCCCAGGTGCCCCGGCTGGCTCAGACGAGCAGAGCAGCCACACCTGGCCGTGGCCACATGGGCAGCGAGGCCGGCACTGGGCCCACCAAGGCTCCCCGGGCAGGCAGGGCTCAGGGGACCACGGAGCGGGGGGAGCCTGTCCTCGCCTGCCCCCCCCCAGTGGTGCTGTGCACACCGGCGGCACGGCACCTCAGTCTGGGACACACAGGGCTCCGTCAAGGCTCCTCGGTGTGGGCCCTGGGACCCCCGGGCGGGGGCTCCTCCGCAGGAACTCAGGGTCCTGCTCGCTGCCCTCCCAGGGCCGGGAGGGGGGACAGGACTGGGGAGGGGACGGGGGAGCTGCCAGCGTGGCCTGGCCTGGCCTGCAGGACTCAGCCCGCTCCAGCCCCGTCCGAGCGGAGCAGGCCACGGCCAGGCCACACCCCGCGGGAGAGGACACGAGGCGGGCCCACGGCCAGGCCACACCCCGCGGGAGAGGACACGAGGCGGGCCCACGGCCAGGCCACACCCCGCGGGAGAGGACACGAGGCGGGCCCACGGCCAGGCCCTGCCTCCCAGTGTCGGAGAGAAGCCCCGAGTGCTGGAGCCGGCGCCGCCGGAGCCGGAGCAGCGCGGCCGCAACTGTTCCCGCGGTGGAGCCGGCTCGCGTCCTGACAGCAGGGAGCCAGAAAATCAATGTGGACTTCCCACAAACCAGCAACACCCACGGCTCCCGGCACCCGCAGGGCCTGCAGCCCGGCCCTGCCCGCCCCCCGCACTTCGACAGGCGTCCGGGGCCCCTCCTGCCTGGGAGCGCATCTCCAGGCCCCCTCCGCAGCAGCCCCGGGCCCCTGTAGCCCCCTCTCTGCCCACTCCTGCCGGCCTCGTCCCAGCTCACCCCCACGGCAGCAGCGTGGGGCACTCAGGCTGGGGCTCCTCGGGGCCTTCCCCAGCCCCCGCAGATACCCGCTGCCCGCAGCTGGGGGCCCCACCCCACTGTCTCTCAGCTCTCCTTTGAGCCCTACTCCGCATGCAGGGGCGCCCAGACCATGCACTGTCAGTATACAGGGGGCGCCCAGACCATGCACTGTCAGTATACAGGGGGTGCCTAGACCATGCACTGTCAGTATACAGGGGGCGCCCAGCCCGTGCACTGTCAGTATACAGGGGGTGCCTAGACCATGCACTGTCAGTATACAGGGGGCGCCCAGCCCGTGCACTGTCAGTATACAGGGGCGCTCAGACCATGCACTGATCAGTATGCAGGGGCACCCACTCTGCACTGTCAGGATGCAGGGGTGCTCACTCTGTGCACTGTCAGGATGCAGGGGCGCTCACTCTGTGCACTGTCAGTATGCAGGGGCGCTCAGCCCATGCACTGTCAGTATGCAGGGGTGCTCACTCTGTGCACTGTCAGTATGCAGGGGCGCTCACTCTGTGCACTGTCAGTATGCAGGGGCGCTCAGCCCATGCACTGTCAGTATGCAGGGGTGCTCACTCTGTGCACTGTCAGTATGCAGGGGCGCTCACTCTGTGCACTGTCAGGATGCAGGGGTGCTCACTCTGTGCACTGTCAGGATGCAGGGGCGCCCAGCCGTGCACTGTCAGTATGCAGGGGCGCTCAGCCCATGCACTGTCAGTATACAGGGGCGCTCACTCTGTACACTGTCAGTATGCAGGGGTGCTCACTCTGTGCACTGTCAGGATGCAGGGGTGCTCACTCTGTGCACTGTCAGGATGCAGGGGCGCCCAGCCGTGCACTGTCAGGACGCAGGGCGCCCAGCCTGCGGCAGCACCGAGTGGCCTGGCCCGGGCAGCGGCTGGGCGGGCGCCGGCCCACACACAGATGGCCGGGATTCTTTCCGTCTGCAGAAGCAGGCCCCCCCCCCCGCAGTCTGGGCGCCTCCTCCCCGCTATTTTTGCTTCATCAGCCAGCGCGTCGGCCCCCTGCAGCCTCCCGCGGGAAGACCCCCGGGAGCAGGGCTTGGGCCGGGGTCCGCGCGAGGGAGGCGGAGCCCGTGGCTGCTGCCCGCGGTGTCTGACCAGGCGGGCAGGGGCGTCGGCCTGCGGCGGCCCTTCCTGTGGGTGCGGTGAGCAGGGGCCGCCCCAGCGCCTCGGGCTCAGCAGGGAGAAAGGCCAGAGGGCGCCAGCAGAGGGGGCCCGAGGGCAGCGTCTGGCCTCTGCCAGGGACGGGGAGGACCCCCAAAGGCCGGCCACGCTCCTCCCTCCCCACGACGGGTGCGTCCTGACCTGCGGGGCCGGAGGGCCCACGGCAGCCTGGGGACAGCAGCCCCCCTGGACCTGGGGGCGCGGGCCTCCCGGGCCGTCCCCAGCCGGAAGTGTGGACGGAAGCCTTGGTGGGCAGCTGCGTGGAGGGCGCCCAGCGCCGGGAACCCGCCGGCCGCACGCACTCCAGCAGCCGGGAGCGGACAGCAGGTGGACAGGATGCTCGTGGAGTCCAGCGCCCCCACCCCGAGAACCCTCTTTCCTTGAGGCCCAAACCAGGCTCCCAGGGGGCCTGCCACGCAGGGGCCCCGATGGCCGGCCCAGCCATGCCCCCGCCGCTGCCCGGTCGCCTCCCCGCCCCCCCCCCCAGTGCCGCGTGGCTCCTCGGCGCTCAGCGGAGGCGTTAACCTCAGTCGCAGTCTCGCGGGGGGAGGACTCTATTAATAGCCCATTTCGCAGCCTCCTGCTCCCGCAGGTGCCCCATGCCTGTGTCCCCGGGGGCCACTGTCCCCGGCACCAGCCACCCGCCCCCTGAGGCATCAGCTGCCCCCAGGGCGCGTCCTCCTGGCCTGGGGCTCCCCGAGCAGGTGTGGCCTGTGCAGGGGGCAGAGCCGTGCCCCCCGCCACTGCGCACACCTCAGGAGGAGCGCGAGAGGCAGCGGGCTCTGGCCGGCCGCCAGGGGGTGGGGCTTTTCCTGAAAAGTCACCAGATGGAGCCGCTGCCTGTCGGGAGGGGGGAGCTCCCGTGAGGCTGAGGGAGGGGGAGAGGGGCTGCGGCTCTGAGGGGGGCCCTCGGCAGCCTGGACTCGCGAGGGAGCCCCGGGACAGAGGCGGCTCGCGAGGGGCTGGCCTCCGCGGCTGACTCAGAAGGTGTGCTGCCATGGGGTTGTCGCCAGCCCCGTCCTGAGCCCGGCCCTGGGACCAGCCAGCTGCCCTGCCCCCCCCCGCCCTCTGGGGGCTGTCCCTGGGGCTGTCACACTCCTGCCGTCCACCACATCATCTCCCACGACACACACACCCCTCACTGACCGGGAGCGGCAGAGGGGCTGCCCCTGGGAGCTGTGTGTCCACACCTGGCCCTTGGTCAGCTCAAGCCCCGGAAGGAGCTGGCAGTGGGGCGGCCACCGAGCCAGGGCCTGACCCAAGACATCGAGATGTCCCAGGCAGCAGGACACACCCCCAGGACAGAGCAGCTCCAAGGAGCAGCCCAGGCCAGCCCCCAGCCCGCCACTTCTCTCCTGCGCCACCGGTCACAGCCCCCTGCTGGGGGCCACCGCCCGGCCGGAGCGAGGTCCTCGGGCCGGGCCGGAGCAAGCGTCCCATTTGGCGAAGGCGCGGCGCCCGCCGCCCCCACAGCCCACGCCCACCCCCTTCCCACACAGGAAGCCCGTCCAGCCGGCGGGGGCCCACGTGCTCTGTGCTGGAAGCAGAATCCCAGGAGAAACAGCTTTGTCCGTTGACTCATCCCCCTCCGAGACCCCTCCCCCAGCCAGCCAGCCCACAGTGAACACAGAGCCGCTGGCCGCCAGCCCGCCCCCCGCCCCGGGAGAGGGCACTGCCCTCCCCGAGAAGGTGCCAGGCGTGCGGAGTCTTCGTCATCAGCTCGGGCAGTGCAGATGGAGGGCGGGCCCAGGACTCCAGCCCATCTGCTCTGTCCTGGGCTGCACATCGAGGCCAGAGGGGCCAGGGCGGGGGGTCTGCTCCCTCCGGCCAGGGCGGGGGGCCTGGGGGTGGGCTCCCGGACCCCAGGCGTGTCCCAGTCAGCTCCTGCCCAGCCGGCAGGCAGGTGTCCCGACCCCAGGGGCCAGCCCGACACTGACCCTCCTCCCCAGGGAGCCCTGCCCTGCCCGAGTGACCTAAACTCAAAGC
Source organism: Oryctolagus cuniculus (assembly GCF_051225735.1). Taxonomy (NCBI): domain Eukaryota; kingdom Metazoa; phylum Chordata; class Mammalia; order Lagomorpha; family Leporidae; genus Oryctolagus; species Oryctolagus cuniculus. The sequence continues at coordinate 164,351,137 of NC_142873.1, forward strand.
TCATCTGGTCCCATGAGGACGGTGGGGGCCTCTGCACCGCCACCCAGGCCACTCCGGCCGTTCTCCCATTCACAGAGGACAGCGGCAGAGGGGACGGGCGCGGCGTGGGTGCCTGGCAGACTCGCTCACTTTGCAGGTGCACAGCTGACGCCCGCAGGAGCCCCCACCTTGTCCGTGCCCTGCACAGGGACACACAGCTCCCCAGGGGGTCCGGCCCAGCGTCCAGTCACAGGGCCCCAGCAGGCAAACTCCAGGTCTCCCTGGAGACCCTGGTCGGGAAGTTCTTCCTGCCGCCAGGCCCTAGTTGCTCCTGCTGCAGCCACAGCCACAGGCCCTCTTCACTCTCGGTCTCGGCCGCCCGTGGCCCAGCTCCAGCAGCGCTGGGACTTGCAGGGGGCTGAAGACTCAGGACCCCCCGAGGGTCCCGGCCTCCCCGGCTGGGCTGTGCCGTCTGCCTGGCTCCCAGGTCCCCAGAGCAGGACGAACATCTGACTCCCGGGGGCTGCAGGCACGCAGCGAACTCAGGGCCCCTGGAGTGAGAGCAGAGGCTGCCCTGTCCATGGTGCTGACCGCCGCTCAGCAGGGTGGGGTGGAGCTGGGTGAGGAGAGCCTGCAGAGCCGGCTGGCCCCTGACACCCCGACCTGCCCCTGTCCACTGGGGTGCACTGCAGACCTGGGCGAGGTGGCTGGGCTGGGGGCACCTCCTCCTGCCGCCCACCAGGGTCACCTGGATTGTCCACAGGGAGCGTCCCTGAGCGGCCACCACAGGGGCAGCTGACGGGGAATGGGGTCACGGGTCCACGCTCATGGAGACCTGAGGGGAAGGCATCCAGTGCTGCCCGTGAGGAGTCAGCGGGTCCCCGCTGCCAGCCGTGGTCCCAGCGCCGCAGGGAGGCCCCCAGCCCCTTCCTGGGGCCCTGCTGCCCCCTTACCTTGGTCCCGGCTGAGCCCACCGGGGGGCCCAGGCTCTTCCATGGCCCACGGCTGCCAACCCCACTGTTACCGGCACAGCCCTGGGGAGCCAGGACCTTGCTCTGCCCCCGAGCGTCCCGGGAGCCCCAGCCTGAGCCGGGGCACCCCCTGCTCAGTGCCCATGCCGCGTCCAAACCCGCGGCTGCCACCAGCGCTGCCGCCGCCAACCGCCAAGGAAAAAAGGGGAGGGGAGGGGCGGGACGAGGCTGCCTCGGGGACCGCCCTCCCTCGGGAGCTCCGCCTGCCTTAACTCTCGGCTGCCCGGCTCCAGGGCCACCAGGGCTGCTCTGGGGGGGAGGCCTCACGTGCCAGGGCAGGGGTGGGGTGGGGTGGAGGCGGAGCCAGCCCCACTCAGAGGCGGGAAATGAAGGTGGCACCGGCCATTCAGGCCTCCCACGGGGCTCCAGACACCACACTGCGTGCCCGTCCCTCCAGGCTGGGGTTGCCCGACAGCCACAAGGGCTCTGATCCTCACACACCTAGGTCCCGTGGGGTGGGGGCCAGACAAACCACGCCCCCTCTCAGAGCCCCTTGGGGTGACCGAGGGAGCATCACTCAGCTATGCTGGTCTGGGGGTGCTGCCTTGGCGGAGGCAAGCACCCGCCCCTCCCCGCCTCCCTGGGTGCCCCCCCACAGGGCTTTGCCACCTGACTGCAGCTGTGGGGTCTGGGGGTGGCGGGCACTGCCGGGGAGCCTGCAGGGGTCCCACCAGGCACGGGGGCAGGGCCTGGTCTGTGCTAACCTGCAGGAAATACCACCTCCCACATCACCACGACCTCCAGCCATGAGCTGAGCTGACAGCTGCCGCGGCCGCCACGGCCCCGCCTGGACGGACCTCACCCTAGGGTCCCAGAGGGTGGCCCGGGGAGTTTGGTGGGGACCCTGGAGCTGGGGCAGGAGGCAGGGGGCGGCCTCTGGGCTCTGAGCCACTGCCACCTCCAGGTGTGACGCCTGCTGCCAGGCGTGGTTCTCAGGTGGGGGGGACACTGCCAGCTGCCACCACCACCTGGGTCCTGCCCGAGGAAAGCCCCTGGGCCCGGCTGCCTGGCGCCCTTAAAGGGCCAGCATCCTCCCCCCACCGCCTCTCCTGGAGCCCTGGGCTCTGGGAACCCGAGTGAGGGTCCCTGCTGAGCTGGGGGGGGGGGCTGCAGGCCACTGAAAGGGACAGCCCATGCACCGGCATCACCGCGCAAGTGCACAGGTTAGCCAGAGGCCGGGAGCAGTGGGGGCTCCCGGCAGCGCCAACCTCAGACAGGAGAACCGAGCAGAGGAGAGGAGACAGGCACACACCCCGGGGTGGAGTGGGGGAGGGGCGGCCACAGGGTCCCCCAGGAGGGGCCAGGCTGCCGCCCAGCCACGTCCCCCTGGAGTGGACCCAAGGGCCCCAGGCCTCCCCACGGGAGGAGTCGGGTGAAACCCAAGTTCAGGTCCTAATAAATAATCCATCCGCGTGGCCGCCCCGCCCTGGCACGCCGCCGCGAGCTGGTTTCCGAACCCGGCTGTGTTACCGGCGGTGATTAAGAGCCGCCGGCGTCACACGCTGCCTTGCTTAAGATTCTCGTCTCCCGCCCTGCGCTCGGGCGCTGCCGCAGAATTCGCCCCTCAGGGCGGGAGGGGAGCCTGTGGCCGGCCAGTCCCTCTCCTCCCCGGACGAGGTGACCAGCCTCGAGTCCCTGAGCCCAGCGCTGCCCTTCTATGGGCCGAGCTCCCCCCTCCCTGCCGCCTTCCAACACCCAGACCCCCCCACACACCGGGGCCTTGCAGACCTGAGGGCTCCCTCCTCCCGGTGCCGGTCCAGGCCTGCTCCGGCATCCCCTGGCACCGCGGGAGAGGCTGCAGGAGGCTGCGCCCTGAGACAGGGCTGGGACAGCCGTGAGGATCAGCCGGGGTCTGCAGGAGGGCACGGCTCAGCCCCCCTGAGCCCAGTTTCCCGGCAGCATCGTGCTCCTGTGGCCCCAGGCCTGGGCTCTGCGTGGGCAGCCCCTCCCAGGGTCCCTGACACCCAGGACCACAGGCGGGAGCCACGCTCACCCTGAGGTCCCTGGTTCATTCCCAGTGCACTTGCCAAGAGGTGCCCGGGGCCACTGCCCGGTGCAGCCTGCCAGGCTCCCAGCACCTTCGCCGTCTTCTCCCGGAGACGGGCAGCGGCCACATCCAGGGCCCCCGGGAGCCGCCCCCTGCAGTGGAGCAGAGCCAGCCACGCCCTCGTGGGCAGATCGCGGCTGCTGTCCTACATATGTCTCCAAGGAGACGCTTCTTGGCGACCCACAGGCAGGGGCTCTGCCGCCGGCCGGGGCCAGCGCCAGGCACCCAGGGCACGGCCAGGACCCCCGGCTCCGCTCCTGAGGTCGCCCCAGAATTCAGAGTCCAGCCTTTAGCTGGGCGGCGGAAGCAGAGGCGTGTGCAGGGCCGGCTGGTCCCCCAGGCCGTGCCCACCACGTGCCACCACGTGCCACCACGTGCCCACCACGTGCCCACCACGTGCCACCACGTGCCCACCACGTGCTGGGGGGCAAAGGCCGCCTCTCCCAGCCCGAGCGGCTCAGCAATTACGCAACGCGGGAGCCGGCCGTGCCGCTCAACACCTGGAGTCAGAGCTCCGACAGCGACCGCCCCGGGGGCTCCTGGGGGGCACGGCGGGTGGAGGGGACGCGGGCCTCAGGGGCACCCCGGGGCCTCAGTTCTGGAGTTAAAGGTGTCAGGGACAGGGCCTGGCTGAGAAGGACGGGCGTGGCCGTGGGAGGAGCGGGAGGGTGGAGGAGGGTCCCAGGGAGGCGCCGTTCCCAAGCAAGGCAAGGCCAGAGCAGAGGGAGCTCGGAGGGGGGCGTCGGAGAGGCGGAGCCGAGAACGGGGGTCCCAAGGCTCCAGACTGTGGGCGGCCCACAAGGCCCCAGCACAAGGGCGCTGTGCGGACGGCATCCCCGGGGGACGAGAGGGCAGAGCAGGCCCGGAGCCGGGCGTGGCCGGAGGCAGTGGCCTCCACGGTGCCTTGGCTGCAGACGGCAGGGGGACCCGGCCCTGGGGGCGGAGGGGCCGTGGGCCAGAGGCTGGGCGATGGGTTGGTGAGGAAGCCCGGAGAAGCAGGGAGGGAGACCGGCTGGTGCGGGGCGGGCCAGGGCGGCTGGAGGCAGCTTCGGGAAGGCTCTGGCCTGAGTCACCATGGGATGTCCTCGGTGCCCAGGGCAAACCCTGGCGTCCGCAGCCACGACGCACGCCCGCACGATGCCTGCCCTGCCTCAGCGCCGCTGGGAGGGTCCTGCCCCCTCCCCACCCCCGGCTGCCGCAGCCAAACCGGAGCCCCGGGGAGCAGGCTCTGCCCTCGCTGCCGGCCCTGCCTCCCCGCACGGCCTGACCCAGATTCCACGCCCCTGTGCAGCAGCCGTGCAATCTCGCCAGCCTGGCACCGAGCCGCAGCCGCAGCCCCACAGCAGCCCCCCGCAGGGTGCACACCCAGCCAGGGCCCACAGGGAGCCGCCCCCCCGTCTCTGCCACTCAGGATACTGGGACCCCTCCCCAGGCCCCAGCCCCCGCCCCCAGGACTGGAGGAATGGTGGCGAGGACAGAAGTGGGCCCCCCACGCCCAGCCCTGCAGGTGGGGACGGTCCTTCCCTGGGGGAGGCGCAGGGAGCCCTGGTCAGCGCCTTCAGCCATGGGGGCTGCTCTGGGACCCCCCAGCCCCTCAGGACGGTGCCCCTGCCTCCTCACCCCCGCCAGGGGTCCACAGCCCACCCCAGTCTGCACGCCTGCCCGCACCCAGACCCCTTGGCCGCCTGCACGGAACGTCAGGCTTCGTGAACAGGAGCAGGGTCCCCACAGGCCGCCTCCTGGCGCCAGGACGGCCCCGCCCTCCTCCACGGTCAGCCAGGCCTCACCCAGCGCCCGCGGCAGGCCGGGCATGAACCGGGCTGGAACCGAGCCCGAGGACCCAGAGGCAGACCCACTCCCGAGAGCTCCCCGCGGGAGGGAGCTCCGGCGGTGGCCGTGGGGGGACCACAGCTGGGCGTCCCCTCCCTGGATCAGGCCCAGAGCCGGAAGGGGCCCGGGACGGGGCTCAGGGTGGGAGCAGGCCCGAGAAGAGGAGGCAAGGGGCTGCGCACAGACCCCTGCCCGGCACCTGCCTGCCCCCTCCCTGCGCCAGGACCCCGTCCCAGCCCTCCCTTGGCAAAGCTGGCTCCTAAGACTCCACCACGGCCCTCGGGTGAGCGTGGGTAACCGTGCTCGGGGCTGGCCGGCGGAGCTTGAAGCCTGCCCATCTCACTTTGCATCTGCAGCCATGAAACCGGAGAAGCGAGCCCAGAGCGCCGTGTGCCCACGGCAGACTTTGTCACGGTGCCCCAGGCAGGGCGCAGCAGGCACAGCTCACGGCCGGAGCCTGCAGGTTCTGTGAGCCCCACAGCCCTGCGCTACACCCCACTTGGGGGCCACGGCCGTGCCCCACAGCCCCCGAGCCCCGGGGCGGGGTTGACGCTGCACCTGCGGCTCCCAGCGGGGCCCTGGCAACCGCCAGCCTCAGTCCATGCCCCAGGACGGCCGCGGTGTGGCCACCTTCGCATGACGGTGGCATCGGGTGTGGGGATTGAGGCCTGGAAGCCTCCCCATGGGAAGAGGCCGGGGCTCCCGCCAAGCACTCGCAGACCCAGACCCAAGGCGGGCAGGGGCCCTGCTGCGCCGCCCGCCCCACCGAATTCCCAGAGGCCCTGTGGCACGGGCACCGCCGCCTCCTGAGCCGTGGGGTCTGCAAGGGTCGCCTGCCACTCCCGGAAGAGGGGACACAAGGCCCCGCCCCCTGCCCAGTCCCAGGGAGCAGGGAGGGGCGGGGGGTGGTTGGGAGGGTGGGGGTCACTGCCTCTCTTGGGACTGCCACCTGCCCCTCCCGTCAATGCAGGAAGCCCCCGGGGTGGGGGCGCCTCCTGCTCTGCCTCCCCAGCACCTGCTCCGGCCCCCCGGCCCCCCCGGCCCCCTTTGCCATCAGGACCAGCCCGGGCGGTGATGGTCACGTCCCCTGCCCCACGGCAACTGAGCCGTGCCCCTCACACGCACACCCTTCACCTCTCCCGGCCCCCACCTCGCCCCAGCGCGTGCACCTGCAGCCGTCCAGGGCCTGGAACCTCAGCTGACCTTCCCTTCAGGGCAGAGGGAGGGTGTGTCTCGGGAACGCCCACCGAGGCTCCAACCACTGAGCCACCCAGCCCTCCGCTCTGAGGATGCCGCCTCCTTCGGGGAGTCCTCCCTGACTGCCCACGGGCCCCTCAGTGCCCCTCAGGGTGGGACAGGCCAGTGAGCCAGTGGCTCGGGAGCTCCGAGAGAAGCTGCCGGCAGGAAACTCCCGCCTTCGTCCCCCAGCCCCCAGCCCTCACCCCTCCCACCCCATGCCAGACAGGGGAGCGGAGGAGGGGTCCCAGGTGCCCTCTCATTTCCTTGACATCCGCCAGCCCCGCTGGTTCCGCAGTGTGGCGCTCACATCCGGGCCCACCCTGAGAAGCCTGGGCTCCCCAAACCCCAGGGCGCCCTGCACAAGGGCTGGCCGGTGTGAGGTGACCACTAGGACAGGGCAGGGCACAGAAAGGAGGGGACAGTGGGGAGGGGCCGAGAGCGGAGTCCTGGCAACCCCAGTCCCCTCATGGCCCTTCCCTGGGCCCTGGCAGGGCGGGAGAGGGGCCGCCCATGCTGGGGTCAGGCCTCTGAGGAGACCGTGGACGGCCCAGGGTCCCAGGAAGGCCCAGCCCCTGGGTTTCAGGGGAGACGGAGGCCCAGAGGGCAGTGGGGCCCAAGGTGGGGAGGAGCCCGGGGTCTGCAGCCCACCCCCCTCCCCTCACGCCCAGCCTGGCCCTGGCCGTCCAGGACGAGCGCCGTGGCCTCACGTGTCCCGGGAGCGGGGGCAGCAGGTGACAGCTGAGTCCCCGCCTTCGGCTTTTTAAGGCTCGCTCGGCGGAGCGCAGGGGCACCTGAGGTCTACTGAGGTGACGCAGGGCGGGAGGCAGCGAGCGGGGTCTGCGCTCCGGGGGGGGGGCGCGGCAGGACCCCCACCGGGCCCTGGTCCCGGCGCTCAGGCCCCCGGTCTGCAGCCGGGCCCCGAGGGTGGGCCTCACGCGGGGTCCCACCCCCCACGGCATCCAGCCCCCACCCCCGCTGCCGGTCCCCCCGCTCCCTACAAACACGGAGCACAACAATCCCCAATAATGCCAAGCCCAAAATAGCCCCACAATGCGCTGCGCTCAGCGAACGAGACCAACGCAAACACAGCTGCAAGTGACGGTAAAAATACACTCGCACGCACGCACGCGTGCTCCACGGCGGGGGCTGGGCCGGAGCGCGGCCTGGGGGAGGGGCGCCCCCCACTGGGCCACACCAGAGGGGCTTTCCCAGGGGCCCTGCCCCATGCCGGGGCCGCCGTCCGCCCCACCTGCGCTCGGCCGAGCCGGGTGGCGCCTGGGCTGCCGGGCAGCGTGTGCCCTGGGAGTGGACACAGAGGCTGGACAGGGAGGGGCCCTGCCCCTGCGGGGGTGGCTCTGACCAGGCCGTGTGCCCGTGAGTTCACTGCCCAGGAGACCCCGGGACAGCTCATGAGCCACGGTCAGCAGGCCCAGCCCGCAGCCCGTCCCTCAGGCGACAAGCGGCCGGCGCTCCAAGCCACGCAAGCCTCCAGGGGCCGCGGCACCTCCCCCGCTGCCTGCTGGACCTGGGCCTGGCAGGCCACTCCTCCCCGGCCTCAACGTGCCCATCTCCAAAATGGGGCCGTAACAGAACCAGCAGCCACCACGGGGCTTCCAGGGGAGGAGAGCCAGTGGTGCAAGGCCCCAGCCACGCCTTGGCAGTGGGGGTGACCCCTGCTCCGTGTGTGGGGAGCTGCCCCCGCCCCACAGGAAGACGGCGGCGCATGAGAGGACATGGTCTTGGCGGGGGCAGGGGCAGGGCGGCCCAGGCTGGGGTGCAGGTGGTGGGGAGGGGACAGCTCTAGAACACTGAGGGGACCCCCCACCAGAACCAGGTGGAGAGGGAGAGCAGGATGACCCCAGACTGCCTGCCTGCGTTGCCAACAGGAGTCACCTCCTCCAGGCTGTCCTCCAGGTTCCCCTCCTGAACCCACCTGGTGTCTGGACAGCGCCCCAAGGAAAACCCTGCTCTGGGCTCAGCTGAGCTCCAGGTGGGCAAAGGAGCCACTTGGTCTGTGCACCTGCTGCATACGAGAACCGAGAGAGCAGCCGAGCACACCGGCCAGGCGAGGCAGCCGCAGGGCCTCCCAGGGCCGAGACTGACGGTGCGCAGGCCTCGGGCAGCACCGGGTCCCCAGGGAGGGAAGCTGTGGCCAACCCTGATTCCAGAGCCCCAGGCAAGCGGCCCTGGTGCGCGTGAATTACCCAGGCTCCTCCTGGGCACATCTGCCGCTCCTCGGGGCTCCCTGTGAGCCTCAAAGGAGGGGCCTGCCCAGCCCCGGGCTCCTGCTGCTCCCAGAGACGGGGCGGGGCGGGGGCAGGGGCGGGTGCCCTGGGCCGGCAGGGAGGGGGCAGATCAAGGCTCCCGGTCCCTGCCGAGGGCTTCTCCGCAGGACAGCAGCGGCTGCCTTTGAGCCGTGACTACACTTCCGCGGAGCTGAGCGGCGGGGCGGCGGGGCCCAGGCCTGGCCGCCTTGGGAACCTCCGGTCGGCTCCCTGAGGGCCCCCATGCTCGTCCGGCAGCCTCCGGGGGGGCTCCAGGGTGGGGGAGCAGGTGCGGCGCCGGCAGCCCCTCCCCCTGCACCTCGCGGGGCCGGCCTGTGGGACGGCTCGGGGTGCCTGTTCCGAGCCAGGAAAGAGCACACAGCTGGGGCCGGATCCACGTGGGCGCGGCAGCCACGGTCCAGGTCTGGTGGCACTTAGGGGCCCCGTCCCCCAACACACACGGAGCCGACTGCCCGGCCCCCCGTCATGCTGGGCCAAAGGCCTCCCCAGGGTCACAGGGTGGCGCCAGGCTGTGTGGTGGCCGCGCCCAGGCTCGCTCAGCCAGCTCCTGCGTCTGGGTTGGAGGCGGGGCGGGGGGCTTCCCCCGGGTCCGGGGGTCCTGGGCGTCAACCCCCTGGAGCTGCCAGAACTGAGCCGAGTTCCACAGGCCCTCCTACTGGGACGCGTTTGCTGCAGGCCACACCCCCGGGACACCACCGCCCAGGACCACGGGCGCACACGGCTCCAGCCCAGGCCCCTCCGGGCGGCGCGAGACAGCACAGAGGCGCTGTGGACGCCAACTCCCCTCCCCGTCCACAGCCCCCGGCCCGGGCGGGCTCAGCTGCACCCGAGTCCTGCTGCCGGGGGCGGGAGCGACAGCCCCTCCCAGCCGCCGCGCAAGCCTGGCTTCCGGAATGCTCCTTCTCCAGGCTGGCGCGTTTGCTCTGGAGCTTCGCAGTGCTCACAGACGGGGCACGGCCAGAGCCCAGAGCCGGGAGTGGGCGGCCGGGGCCGGGCAGGGGCGGCACAGGTCAGCTGGCCAGCGGGCTCTGCCGACCGCGGCCGGAGCGTCCCGGAGGCTTGGTCAGGAGGCCCAGGGAGCACGAGGGGCTCTCAGGAAAGGGGGTGCCTTGCGGATGGTCAGCCGGGCACTCAGAGGCTGGCCCCACACCAAGGGGCGCTCCTGACATCAGCCACAAGAGAGGCAGGCCCTGGCTGGACAGGTGCCGTGGACCCCCGACACCCCTCAGGGGGCCCGGCAGAGCTGCTGAGGTGGGGGGTGCATCGCCCTCCCAATCCCTGAGAAATGGCGGGGAGTCGGGGCTGAGCCTGGAGAAACTGGGGCCGCCCGGACCAGCCCCAGCGCAGGGCAGCCCCCCCCCCCAGCAAAGGCACCTGCCACACCACTCACTCTGGGGGCTCCAGCGGATCACAGTCCCCCAGAGCCGCCCCCGGCGAACCTGCGCCGACAGCTCCCGCAGACCCCTGCCCAGAGCAACCGGAGGCCGCGGAGTGGGGAGGCGGCTGGCAGCGAGGGGGTCCTGATGGGGGTCCCTGTAGGGGGAGCCGCTGCCCCGGAGGGCCAGGTGTGCCGGTGACGCCCCCCAAGGTCAGAGAGAGGCGAGGCCCAGGGCAGCAGGGGTGGAGCTGGGGGCGGAGGGCTCTCCATGGTCAGTGTCTGTCAAAGCCAAGGGCCGCCAGCCCCAGTGCAGCCCGTCCGCCGCGCCTGCGTCCCCCGCGCCTGCGTCCCCTGCGCCTGCGTCCCCCACGCCTGCGTCCCCCGACTCCGCACAGCCCTAGCAGCCAAGGCCCCCAGCACACTGGAGTAAAGGGTGCACGCTAGCTCAGGTCCCCGTGCTAGTGCACACGAGTGTGCAGGTGTGTGCCCATGGGCTTGTGTGTGTGCATTGTGCACTGTGTGTAGGTGCACACCTGTGTGTGTGCAGGCACGTGTGGGCAGGTGTGTGTGTTTGTGTTTGTATTGCACACCTGTGTGGGCAGGTGCGTGTGTGTGTGTGTGCACACCTGTGTGTGTGCAGGCACGTGTGGGCAGGTGTGTGTGTTTGTGTTTGTATTGCACACCTGTGTGGGCAGGTGCGTGTGTGTGTGTGCACACCTGTGTGTGTGCAGGCACACGGGGCCCTCACTCTCCTAGGGTCCGGCAGGGAGGACGGCAGTGACGACCCCTCGGGTGCAGGTGCACTGAGCACTTCGGGGCCTCCCCACACAGACCCCCGCCCACAGGGGTCGCGCGCAGCAGGAGCTCAGAGCACAGGTGTGGAAAGCCTGCTCGGATCTGCGGGGGCGGAGACCCCGATCAGCACCCTGAAGACTTCTGGGAAAGCGAAAGGGAGAGAGGCTGGGGGAGGGGTGTCGGGGCCTGCACCCCGCCCAGGCCACGGTGCTGCTCGGAGGAGCGGACGGACGGGCGCACACATGCGTGCACACACACATGCAGAGACACGCGTGGAGGCGGAGGGGCCCCAGGCCAGACTCAGCCTGGGCCCCGGGGAGCACCGGAGGAGAAGCGCGCTGGACGGGCCGGGCGGCGGGGGCGGCCTCCTCCTTTGTGCTGGGCCGGCAGAGGACAAAGGCTGCGTCCCGCTGGCTGCGCTGCCGCCGGAGACGGCTCCGCAACCCTGCCTCCCTCTGCCTGTTACACAACAGACCTGAGCAATCCGGAGGGCGCTCGGAGACGCGGCCGCCTCCCTCCTGGGACCCGCTGGCCACGGCGGACGGAGGGACCCCCCCCCCCGGGCACACAGCTCCGGGCCCTGCCCGGGACCAGGGTCTCTCTGGGGGCCGAGGACCCCCAGGGGCAGACCCACCCCTGGCGCCCGGAGGCCCTGCCATGGAGTCCCCAGACTGTGGGGTCAGCCAGTGGCGGTGGAACCCGCAAGACCAGAGCCACCTGTGGCCAGTGGCTCAGGAGTCAAGAGGTCCGGCCAGGCCAGAGGTGACCCAAAAGCCGGCCGCTGGGGACAAGCTGATGCCTGGGTCCCTGATAGCCACCCCTCCCCCAGCACACAGCCTGGGGTGCAGTGGACGCGGGACAGGACAGGTGATGAGACGGCTGGGTGGGTAGTGGGCGGAGACCTGGAGGGCTGGTCCTCCGCCCACCTGGAGGCCCAGCCGTGGCCCACCCATAGGCGTGCCTCCAGGGGAGCAGGCGGCAGGCAGCTCGCGGGGCCCCGGCTGTCACCCAGGCCGGGGCCCCTCCCTTCGGGGAGCAGGCGGCAGGGCGGGGCGGCCGTCAGCAGCTAATGAAGTAGCCCTGTTAGGCGCAGAGTAACAGAATATATACAAATCGGCCCATAGCTCTTCATCTAGTGCAGACATTAAAAATTAAAATCCAATTACAACTCGTATTGTCAGCCCCGGCTGCTGCTGCTCACGGCAGCCCAAGTGCGAGGCTGCACATTACGTAACCCGAACTCTCCGCGTCCGAGCCGGGAGGGTCTGCAGGGGTGTTCCCACCCCAAGCCCTCGGCCCCCGTGCAAGGAGGCACCGAGACCTGCAGGGGGGCCCGGGGCCCCAAGACCGGGCCCAAGCTCCAGTGTCCCCCACGGGAGAGGCCACTGCCCACCTGCCCCCTGTTTCTGGACGCCTCCGCCTCTCTCCCCCTCCTTACCGTCCCCAACCACAGCTCCACGGGTGGCTGGGAGACCGGCCTGACCCCAGCCCTGGGCCCCTGTGTACCAGGGACTGATGTCCAGGCCAGCAGACCAGCCCCCCGGGGAAGCCTCGGGTGTATGGACTGCCCGGCAGGTGCCCCCAGCGAGTCCCCAGCCAGGCCCGGCCAGCTCGGCCTCACCCCGTGGGGTGAGACCACGTTCAAGCCGTGACGAGGAAGGGGCAGCTGTCCCACCGCAGAGGGCAGGGCCGGGGGCTTCCGGGACAGGCAGACACCCACCGCCTGCCAGGAGCTGCCTCCCCCTCTCCTGCGGAATGTCCCGTGGTCCCAGGACGGGTGTGTGATGGCAGCACCAGTTCTTTCATGGCCCCACAGGGGACCCAGGGGCAGGCTGCCAGCCAGGCAGGGGTACGATGGTGACCTAGGGCTGGCCCCTAGGCCAGGGCGCCTGCAGTCTTCGGGCCTCTGGGCTCAGCCGGCCCCGGCAGGACCCCAGTGGGCTCCCAAGGACACACAGGGGGCGCTGTGGCCCAGGGCGGCTGAGCGTCACCTCAGGAGACCAGGGCGCGGGGGCCACGAGCAAGAATGTTCTGGTGGTGAAGGGGGGAGAGAGCCACTAGGGTGGGGGCCGCGGCCGCCCCCATCTGCCTCAAGGGCCACCAGGGAGTGGGGAGAGGCGGGGGAGGGGAGCCCCCAGTTTGCCTGGCACGTGCCGGCTCCAGGGGTGCCCACTTCCTCAAAGGAGGCAGCAGGTGCAGGTCCCAAAAGCACACTTAGCAAGGGGCACCCCAACCTCCCCCCACCGGCCCACAGACGGCCTGGGCTGGGCTGTCCCGACAGTGCCCCCTGCACCCTCACCTGCCGGTGCTGGGTGGGGCTGGCCCAGGTGGCAGGGAAGTGGCACCTGTAGGCCAGGCAGAGGCTCCCCGTGGACCTCTGCAGCCCCACGTGCCCGTGCCCCACGCGCTGCAGAGCCAGGGGCCGCTCGCGCTGGGTCCCGGCCAGGGAAGTTCGCAGGGGGTGGTCCCAGATCCCTCACCCCGCACCTGCAGCCCGAGGACAGCACAGGACCCGTCCACCTGCCCGCGGCGCAATCCCACCCCCGCCCCCGCCCCGGCGCCCCCCTGCCCAAGCCCACCAGGACCCGGCCGCCCCCCAGGGCTGGACCCTAGAGGCAGCCCGGCCGCCCGCGGCCCGACCCGCACCGGGGACAGCGGCGCCCCCGCGCGTCCAGCAGCCGCGGCCCGCGCGGCGCAGCGACCGGAGCGGCACCTACTGTGCTGCTGCTGCGGGGCGGCTCCCGCGTCCATTGTCTCCGCGGCGGCGGCGGCGGCGGCGGCCGGGCGCGGGCTCGGGCTCGGGCGGGCTGCGCGCGGCGGCTCGGGCGCGGGGGCTCTGCGCCCGCGGGGCGCCGTGCGAGGAGCGCGCTGTCACTCGTGCGCCCGCACCACACCCCTGCCCGCCCCGCGCGGGAGGGGCCGGGGACGCGGGCTCCGGGCGGGCGCGGAGCGGGGGCGCGGGGCGCGCAGCGGGGCCGGCCGCCCGCTCCGCGCCGCCGCAGCCAAAGTACTTTTTCCGCAAAGAGGCACCCGCGGCCTCCGGCTCCCCGTCCTCTGCGCGCCCGGAGCCGCGGGCCGGGAAGGGGGCGGGGCCGGGACCGCGGCCCCGCAGGGGCGCCGGGCGGGCATCACTCTGCACGCCCAGCCCCGACGCGCGGCGTTTGAGAGGGGCACCCAGGCCACCCCTTCCCCAGCTGAGACGCCAGGGGTGGGGTCTGCAGGCGGTGGGGGCGGGGCGACAGTGCCCCTCCGCTCAGCGCACTTCAGGGGGCAGCCTCTGGCCTGGGGGAGGGGCGCCTGGTGCTGCTGTCTTGGAAACAGGTCCCCCAGGCCTGGAGAGAGAGCCCGAATGGGCGCCGGGCAATGCAGGCGCTGGCCGCGGCCGATCCTGGGGGCCCCACCGCAGCCATAGCCAAGCGCCACTCCCTGGGGTGCCTTCCTGGGACCTCCCTGCCGGAGCCTGCGCCCCAGCTCCCAGCCCCTCCAAGCAGTGAAGGGTTTGGCTGACGACAGAGCATCTGGAGAGGCCTCGGCCCCCGGGCGGCCCTGGCCACGTGGGAGGCAGCCTCTGCAGCCAGCCCTCCTCACCCACCCGTGCCCGTGCAGAGACAGCCCCTGCTCACCCACCCCCTGCATGGCTTCCACAGCTGGAGCCCTGCAGCCTTCGCTGAGGCCAGCCCGAGCCCTGCCCGGTAGGGGAGCCCTCGGCACCTGTCTCTGCCCAGCGAGGGTTCCAGGGCTCTGCTCGGCATGGTCTGAGCTGGTTCAGGTTCCCGCCAGGCCCCCCGAGACAGGGGAGGGTGCACCCGGCGCGGGTCGGGGTGGGGCTCCCCAGTGAGCGTCCTCCATGAGCAACGCCGCCTCCGGCCGGACCCTGGCCACCCTCCCGCCCTGGCCTGGAGGCTGCAGAGGCGACGCCGGAGCCGGCTCGGGTCCCGGCGCCCCGCCAGCAGCCTCAGCCTCTGCCCCGGAGCCTCTGCGTGCCCAGGTACAGGCCGCCGGCCGCTGCCCCCGGCCACACAGAGGACGCTGGGCCAGGCCCAGCTGAGGGAGGCTGTGTGCTTCCCAGGCGACTCCCCGCTGCCCCCGCCCCGCCCCGCCCCTGCCCCCCGCCCCGCCCCGCCGTGGCCGTGAGCCAGGCATTCGCACCTCGGCCTCGACTCTGCGGCGATTCCGTCAGAGCCGCCCCCGGGGGAAATGCAGGCAGCTCCTGAGAGCCGGTGCCCCAGCTGCCAGGGGCCCACTGCCCAGGCCAGGGCCCCACGGGGAGGGAGTGGACACGCGTGCCCTGGACGGAGGGGGAACCACCTGATGAGCTGTGATGAGTGACGGCAGCCCCGCCCCCGGCACCCCCAGACCCTCCCAGGACTGACTGCACAGGCCGGGACGGGACCCCGTGTGGGAGCCGCCAGACGTCCTGAGGGCCCCCTGCCTGGCTGGGGGTGCACCCCGCACTCTGCCCGCCCTCCCCAGGCCCTCCAGGGACTTTGCTCAGTGACAGCCCTGAGCAGCCCCTTGGAGACCCCTAGGGCTGGGACAGGCGGGGTGGGGAAGCCCAGGCCCCTCCAATTCCTGGGCGACCGAGGGGGCAGCTCCCTCCCGCCCACCTTTCCCAGAGGCGCGGATCTCGGCTGGGGGCGGGGTGAGGGGTCTCTTCCGATGGGGGCAGAGAGGTCCGGTCCGGGCACAGCCACGTGGGGCCACTGTTGAGAAGCCCCGGGGGACGCGGCATGCAGCCAGAGCGGCGGGCACAGTCGCAGCCACGGGCGGCGGGATGGAACCTGGACTGGCTTCTGCAGGGAGCCAGGACCAAAATGCAAATCGAAAACCGCGAGCAAAATGAGGGGAATCTCCGCTCCCAGCCAAGGTTCCAAGAATCCCTGGAATGTGGGACAGGTGGCCGTGTGCCGTGTGCCGTGTGCCATGGGCCATGTGCCCTGAGCCCTGTGCCGTGTGCTATGTGCCGTGTGCCACGTGCCCTGGACCGTGTGCCGTGTGCCCTGTGCCTTGTGCCATGTGCCGTGGGCTGTGGGCCGTGTGCCATGTGCCCACACAGCCAGGTGCTGCTGCAGGCGGCTCCAGCAGCCAGGGTGATTAGCCTGCGTCCCCGGCCACCACCTGACCTGGTACCTGACCTGCCACCTGACCTGGCAGCCCCCCAGCCAGCCGTCCCCCCGTCCCCCCAGTGCCACTGCCTGGGCCTTGCCCTCAGCCACACTGGGCCTCCAGGCCAGCTCCACACCCTGCGCCATGCCACTAAGACACTGGTTACCTGGGGGCCCCACAGCCAGACCCCCACCCCTCACAGATACCCACTAGGCTTGGCTCTTCCCATCCCCTGTGTCCCCTCTCCCACCCGCTGGGGTTCCCAGTTGGCACCAAGACACCTCTTCCAGGAAGCCCTCCTGGGAAGGTCCCTGCCTTGGCCCCTGCAGTGTCACAGGACAGGAACCGTGAGGCCCCTGCAGCCTGGGAGCTGAGTGCCCACCACACCCCCAGGCCCAGCAGCCGGGCCCAGCTTCCTGTGACCCGCACGGGCCGCCCCTGCGCCCTGAGACACGTCCCTCGGGCGGCTGTGCCCGGCTCTGGGCAGGACAGGTGGCCCGGAGACCTCCCCACGGCCGAGGTCAGCACGGAGAGCTGCTGGGGGCGGGGGGGCAGGGGGGGCACAGCACGGCCCGCACAGGCGCACACGCACGCCAGATCGATCGGTCTGATTGGGCAAATGTGCAGCTCCCAACCAGCCAAATTTAGAACGCGTGTGCTTCGTTCCCAGCAGCATCTGCCGTTCAGACGTCCCGTTCCCAGCCGGAACTCAAGGCGGCGCGCAGAACGGGCGCTCGGCACCCCCACACGGGTGGGCGGTAGCCTGGGACACAGGGGCAGGGCAGGGCCGACCCCCGGCCCCAGCACCCCCAGACGCTGGGCCACGCAGAGCCGGTGCTGAGCAGGGGGTGGGGACACACGGGCGGGCGAGGGTGACGCTAACAGACACCACCGGCCGGCAGCCACTCTCCCTGGGCCCCCAGGAGTCCCTGGCTCAGGCACGAGTGACATTGCCATGCAAGTCCTGAGGACAAGGAGCCTGTGAGCTGGGTCAAGGCCACGTGACCCTGGGCCATCCCCATGGCTGCAGCCTCTGCTCCCCACCAGCCAGGACCCCAAGGCGGGGTCAGCCCCCAGCGCCCCTGGGAAAACATGGTGGGCCCGGCACCCCAGAGGCCTGACAGGAGATGCCGCGGACCCAAGCTGCAGGCCGCGTGGGCGGGGCGCCCGGGGCCGGGCAGGTGCTGCTCCAGGCCACGTGGCCGGGGTCACAGTCATGGAGACGCTGTGTGCTCCAGGCCCCCAGCCCCCCTGGGCCATGGGACACCAGGGCCCAGCGCTGCCTTCTGGGGGCAGCCGAGGGGAGGGCACCGAGCGGGGGCCCCTGGTGGAGAGCCCCGTCCCAGGGCCTCTGGCTGACCTGAAGCCCCACTGAGCCGCTTCCAGAGGGCGCCAGTGAGCAGGCCCCGCCCAGCCCCCACGCTGGGCCCCGCCCCTCTTCCCACCTCCAGAGCCCCAGGCCTACGGCGCACACTTCCGCTAGCAGGCTGGCGTGGCCGCGACCCCGGCGGTGCCATCTGCCAGGCTGACGCGCACTCCTCACGCCTTCCCACAGCCACTGGCGAGCGCTCCCCGGGCGTCCCCGGGGCTCCCGCTCAGTGGCCAGTGACCCTGCCTGAGGGGGAGGGCCTGAGGCCCGGGGGAGGGGTCTGGCTGGCTGGGAGGGTGTGTGTGTGCGCAGGTGTGTGTCCACACGCATGCTGTGTGTGACGTGGGTTACTGTGTACAGACGTGTGCACACCTGCACACATGTACCGATGCACACATGTGTGCACTACGCGTGTTTACAGTGGACACGTGTCAGTGCGCATGCGTGCAGCGTGCCCGCGCTGTGCTTCTGTGTGTGCACATGCGTGTTTGCACGGATGTGTGCGTCCATGGTGTGCGTGCTGGGGCGGGGCAGATGGGAGGCAGGCTGTGAGGAAGGCCGACCGAGCGTGGTTCAGCGGGGGCAGGGCTGGGCAGGGGGAGGGCAGGGCACCTGCCCCAGGAGGCCGGGCGTCGCGGGTGGAGCGCCGTGGGCAGCACTCGGCTCGAGGAGGGGGTGCAGGGAGGCCTGGGGGAGCCCAGGCGGGGCTCAGCAAGAACTTGGGATCCGGGCAGAGCAGACCGGCCGCCCCCAACGTGTCCCTCAGCTTGGGCACGGTGGGCGGGGCTGACCCCAGGGCTGAGGGGGATGCAAGTCCCTGAAACAGAGATCAGAGGGGGCTGCAGCCCCCCACGGCCCCAGCCCCTGCCCGAGGGCAGCCCTGGCCGTCAGGCAGATCTGCACCCGCGCCGGGCTCCCCGCCTACGGCCGGCCCAGCTGCCTCCACGCCAGCATTGCACCCGGCACCGACCGTGCCTCTGGCCCAGCGTGCACGGAGCGCCGACTGCGTACCAGGCCCCCACCCCTGCCCCTCGCTCGGACACTACCTGGACAGCCACGCTGCCCGCACCCCCGCCCTCTGCTGACCCCCACGCGCCCTGCTCTTTCACAGGCCTGAAGAGAGGCGGCCCCGGAGGCGGCCCATGGTCCCTCGGCCACCATTCTAGGGTGTGCGATGGCAGGCAGACAGGAGGGACCCCCCTCGGGCCATGCCGCCCACCCAGGGCTGACTGCCCCAGGAGCAGGGCCGGGAGGGGGCAAGAGGGGCCGACACTCTTCCCTGCAGGTGGGAAACAGACTCAGACCCCAAGTCCCAGACAGCAAGAGACCCTGGCCAGGCAGGGCGGTGTCCCTCGGCTGAGCCCACCCAGGGCAGGGCCCACGCGGGGGAGCAGGCTCCGGACCCCAGCCCCTAACGGCCTCGCCTCTGCCCAGGGCCCAAGGGACTCTGCAGCCTCCCCACCCTTGGGGTCCCAGCCAGGGCCAGGGGCGCCGTGGACCCCAGGGGCAGCACCTTGCTCTGCTGCCACCACGGTCCTGCCCGGGGGCTGCTGCCGGCAGCCCTGGAGCCCCCTTCCCAGATGCCCCCACAGACATCCTGCCGCGCTCGACCCCAGGGAAGCCCCAGACAGCCCCGCCGAGCTCGAGATTGGGGAGTGTGGCCCGGGGGAGCCTGGGGTGCAGGGCCTCAGGACCCTGCTCCCCCTCAGGAAGACCCCAAGACCAGGTTTCCTCCCCACACCCACACTGCACATGACCAGTATGGACGACCTGCGGCTCTGCGGGCTCAGCCTTCCCAGGTCAGCCCCGCCTCCAGGCCAGCCCCGCCTCTAGGACAGCCCCGCCTCCAGGTAAGCCCCGCCTCCAGGCCAGCCCCGCCTCTGGGCCAGCCCCACCTACAGGCCAGCCCCACCTATAGGAGAGCCCCGCCTCCAGGTCAGCCCCGCCTCCCAGCCAGTCCCGCCTCCCAGCCAGCCCCGCCCCCAGGTCAGCCCCGCCTCCAAGACAGCCCCACCTACAGGCCAGCCCCACCTATAGGAGAGCCCCGCCTCCAGGACAGCCCCGCCTCCAGGACAGCCCCGTCTCCAGGAGAACCCCAACTCCAGGAGAACCCCACCTCCAGGAGAACCCCGCCTCCATGCCAGCCCCACCTACAGGTCAGCCCCGCCTCCCAGCCAGCCCCGCCTCCCGGCCAGCCCCGCCCCCAGGTCAGCCCCGCCTCCAGGCCAGCCCCACCTCCAGGAGAACCCCGCCTCCAGGACAGCCCCACCTACAGGACAGCCCCACCTATGGGACAGCCCCGCCTACAGGACAGCCCCACCTCCAGGTCAGCCCCTCCTCCATGCCAGCCCCGCCTCCAGGTCAGCCCCGCCTACAGCCCAGCCCCGCCCCCAGGACAGCCCCGCCCCCAGGACAGCCCCGCCTCCAGGCCAGCCCCACCTCCAGGCCAGCCCCCCTCCAGGCCAGCCCCACCTACAGGTCAGCCCCACCTCCAGGTCAGCTCCGCCTCCAGGCCTGCCCCACCTCCAGGACAGCCCCCCTCCAGGCCAGCCCCACCTCCAGGTCAGCCCCGCCTCCAGGTCAGCCCCTCCTCCAGGTCAGCCCCAGCTCTGGGCCAGCCCCACCTCTGGGCCAGCCCCGCCTACAGCCCCGCCCAGGCTGTCCCTCTCCCTGATGCTGCACCCAGCGTCCAGCCCCTTCCCAGCAAGCCCGGGGTTGCCTGCTTCCCTGGGGATGGGTCTGGGGTCAGTCGCCACACCCCGAATGTCGGCACAGCCAAGTCTGCCATGCACTGAGGCTCAGAGGCCGCTGGCTTCCCGGAGTCAGTCTCCCTGCAGAACAGGCTCTGGACCACAGGCGACACGGCCTCCAAGAATAAAGACCCTCAGGGCCGGCGCTGTGGCGCAGCGGGTAGAGCCACCACCTACTGTACCAGCATCCCATATGGGCACCAGTTCGAGACCCGGCTGCCCCACTTCCAATCCAGCTCTCTGCTGTGGCCTGGGACAGCAGTGGAAGATGGCCCGAGTCCCTGGGCCCCTGCACCCACGTGGGAGACCTGGAAGAAGCTCCTGGCTCCTGGCTTCGGATCGGCGCAGCTCTGGCTGGCCGTTGCGACCAACTGGGGAGTGAACCAGCGGATGGAAGACTCTCTCTCTCTCTCTCTCTCTCTCTCTCTCTCTCTCTCTCTCTCTCTGTAACTCTGACTTTCAAAGTAAATAAATGAATCTTTTAAAAAAAGAAATAAAGACCCTCGCCCGCGCCCCACAGCCACAGTCTCGTTGCCAGTGGGCCAGGGCAGGCTGGCCGAGGCTGCCCGTAGGAACCACGTCCAGAACAAGGGTCGGCGTGGGGGGGGGGGGTGACACCATTTTGGCTGCTCAGATGCATGAGGGCAGCCGGTCTGTGCCCAGAGCCCCCACCCAGGGCAGGGGCGGTGTCCAGGGAGAGAAGGGGCCGTGTGCAAGGAGCGGGGGCCGGGTCCCACCACAGATGGCGCTGAGCCCGAGAGAGCTGCACCCTCTCTCCAGGCGCGGAGCCTCAGCAGGGAGCTGCAAAGCCCCCGCCCGCCCTCCCTGCGTGCTCACCCGAGGGGAGGCCCGCGGCCGGCAGAGGGGCGCAGGGCGGCGCGGTCTCCCTCGCCACGTTACTTATAACCGCGGCTCCCGCTTCCAGGCGCCCGGCGGTGACCCCGCTGCCGCCTCCTGGGGAAGGCAGGCTCACAGGGAACCCAGATTCAGGAGCCCGGCCGAGCCCCCAGTCCCGGGGCCGTGGCGGGAGGGGCCACCAGGGCCGCAGCCCACCTCCCCGACCCCCTCAGCTCTTCTGTGTTTTTCCAGAGATTCTCCTCCCAGCCGGTCTTGCCTTCATCATCAACCACAAGAGGCCGGCACGGCACCGGTGGGCGGACTCCAGGACAGCACAGATCTGAGCGCGCTTTGAAGTGGAGGAAGCCCCCGGGGGCCCGCGTGTCTCTCCACCCTGCCACGGCTGCTCCAGCCACGGCTGCTCCAGCCACCGCTCAGTGAGCACAGACAGATGCACACGCAGCTCGGGGAGCGGAGGGACACAGGCTCCCTCCCCAGCCACGTCCACAGGGTGCAGGGGGACCCACCATGTCCACAGGGGTACAGGGGGACCTGACATGGCCACAGGGCGCAGGGGGACCCACCACATCCACAGGGGTGCAGGGGGACCCGCCATGTCCACAGGGGTGCAGGGGGACCCACCATGTCCACAGGGCGCAGGGGGACCTGACACATCTACAGGGGTGCGGGGGGACCCACCATGTCCACAGGGGTGCAGGGGGACCCACCATGTCCACAGGGGTGCAGGGGGACACGCCACGTCCACAGGGGTGCAGGGGGACCCGCCATGTCCACAGGAGTGCAGGGGGACCCGCCACGTCCACAGGGCGCAGGGGGACCTGACACATCTACAGGGGTGCGGGGGGACCTGCTACGTCCACAGGGGTGCAGTGGGGACCTGACATGTCCACAGGGCGCAGGGGGACCCACCACATCCACAGGGGTGCAGGGGGACCCGCCACGTCCACAGTGGTGCAGGGGGACCCGCCACGTCCAGAGGCCAGCAGCCCTAGGGGCACACGCACCCTCAGCCACTTGGGCCCAACAACGGCCTCTCAGCCCTCACCCAGGGCCCCCCACCAGGGCCCAACAGAGCAGAGGCCCAGCCGCTCACGGGGAGCGAGAGCCGAGCAGAGAGCCCCTGGGACCCTGGGAGGGGAGGGGCAGAGTGGGAGCCTTGCAGGCCCCTTGCTCCAGGCGGGACGGCCCAAGCGAGGCGCCCACCTCCGAGCTCTGGGACCCTGGCCACCGCAGGCTTCCTGCCAGTGGGGGCACAGCCCAGCCTCAGGGAGGGGGAGCAGGGCCAGCTCCCCGGGTCCTCCTACCCGAACCCCAGCAGGCACTGGGAGGAACAAGGAAGCGGCCACCGCAGCCCCTCCCGCCTCTCTCCAGGGCACTGGGTGAGCCCAGAGACCCCCCGGGGATGCCTCCGTGTCTGCCGAGCCCTTCACCCCCGGCACCCGTGCCCTGGTGGTTCCGAGAGGAGGCTGCCCCCAAGCCTGGGTTAGTGCACAGTCAGGGCCAGGGAGGGTCCCAGCTCCCCTGCAGAGCCCCCCAAGGTCCGGGGCTCAAGACTTGGGTGCCGGAGCCGCACCCCAAAGCTGCAAGCCCCTGGCTGGGACCACGAGCCCGGGAGCCCCCACCCTTCTCCTGGGGAATTGGATTCAGTTGATCTAAACGAAACCTGGTTACCATGGATACAGGAGAACTGGGTAAGACGAACCACGGGGCGGGGGGCTGTCAGCCACGAGTTGCCAATGGAGGACACCCCAACGCCCTCCTGTCCCCCACTGCCCACCAGCCCCGTCCCCGGCCGGGGGGCTCAGGCCTCCCCCAAGCAGCTCAGCAGAGCTGCCCCAGGGCCGAGGGTCTCAGGCAGGAAGGTGGGACTCCCGGGCCAGGCCCGCGCCCCGGCGTCACAGAGCCCACGCTCACTGCTGGTCTGGGGCCTGAGGCCTGGCCCCTGGTGGGCGCAGAGCCTGGGAGCTGGAATGGACGGGGCACAGGGCGGGTGCTGGGCATGTGTGGCTGGGCTCCGTGCTTGGTTCCCGAGCCGAGACCCAGAAGCCCAGCTGGTGAGAACAGACCCCAAGCCCACCCACCTGGGTGCCTGGCCGACACCCCGCCACACACACACACGCACACACACACACACGCACGCACAGTCCTGAGCCGCGTCGGCCAGGATGGGTGTCAGCTCAGCAGGACGTCAGTGTGAACCAGGCGGCAGCTGTGCTGCCGCGGGCCGTCCCCTCGCTCCCAGCAGGAAACCCCCTGCTCAATGCGGCTGCCAGAGAGCATTCCGGAAAGACTCCAGGGCCAGACCAGGTGCCCCCACCCCTGCCTCAGCCCAGCACCCAGCGCAGACCTCCCAGACCTCCCAGGGCGTGGACACAGGGGCGGCCAGCGGCAGGAGGGGCGGAGCAGTTGCCCTCCCCGGTGGCCCAGCTCCATCCCTGCACCCAGGGACCCCCAGGTCACCCCCGCCCCGCCCCCAGCCTCCCCTCCCCCTGGGGTCTGTTCCAGACAGAGCTTGCAGGGGCCGGCGCAGCTGAGCACTCTC
Organism: Oryctolagus cuniculus; assembly: GCF_051225735.1. Lineage (NCBI taxonomy): Eukaryota > Metazoa > Chordata > Mammalia > Lagomorpha > Leporidae > Oryctolagus > Oryctolagus cuniculus. The sequence continues at coordinate 164,374,346 of NC_142873.1, forward strand.
TCCACCCGCCGGCGGGACCTGTCCGGGCACATCTGCAGAACATGGGATTAGCAAGCCAGACCCGCCTCTGCGGGCACAGGGCTGCAGTCTGTGCACACGCACACACTTGCACACGCACACGCAGCAGCCCCAGGCAGCCCTGCCAGACACGGAGCGGATCAGCCCTGCTCCCTGAGGACCCCCAAGGGGAGCCCGCCCTCCTGACCGTGCCCAGGCACCAGGCTCATCCGAGACCCCACGGCACCCAGAACACGGGGAGCCGTCCCCCGGGCCATGCAGGCACAGGTGTGGTCAGGCCCCGGCCACGGCAGAGGGAGCCTCGGAGAGGCCCCAGGGGCATCCCAGGGCCCCCGGGGACACAAGCACTCCAGCTCAGCACCCGGGGACCAGGCCCGGGCCTCACTCACCCACAGGCAGGACGTTGGCGCTCAGGAAGAACTGGCCACGTTCCAGATCCGGCCCTGGGTCCTGGGGTCGGGCAGCAGGGCCAGGAAGGGGGCCAGCCTGTGGGGGGGCCATCCTGGAGCCGGCGAGGGCTGGAGGAGGGGGCTGCGGGCCCGCGTCAGCAGCAGGGGCCGGCCCTCCGGGGTGGGGTGGGGGCTGCTCTGAGGCTCCTCGGCCCCCAGCGACCCTGGCCGACGTGGAATCTGGGCCTGCCACTCATCGCACGCCTGGAGGGAGGAGAAGGGGCAGCGGGGTTGGTGGGCCGTCAGGGCAGCCACGCGGGGCTGGGACGCGGCTGTGCCCTGGCGACCCCTGCTGGAGGGCGGCGGGGTTGCAGCCCAGCTCCAGGAGGCCCCACTAACGCCGGGGCGGACGGGGCCGGCAGGGAGGCCAGAGGTGGGAGGGCGCCCCAGCGTCCTCCCCAGGGACAACACTCCGAGAGGCTCAGACGTGCAGCGGCCGCCAGCCGCACGGGGGCCCGCTCTGCTGCCACAGCCTTGCCTGCTCGCAGGCGCCCTCTGCCCTCACCCCGGCCCTCCCAGCTCCCACTCAGCCCGGCCCCTGTGCATGGCCACCCCTGTGGTCTCCTGGGCAACCACATGCCGGCTTCAGCCTTGCTTCCCAACTCCGCGACTCCTTCCAGAGCCTTCCTGGCCCCCTTGTCCTCAAAGCCCACCTCTCCCTGGTGCTCCCCTGCCCAGGGCCCACAGAGCCACGGACAGAGGCCACAGGAGGCCTTGGCCACTGGGCCCTGGAGCCGTACGACTTGCCCAGGCCTGGCCCTCGGAGACACTGGGACACCGGGGCCTCCCAGACACGGGGCACGGCCAGGGCTGGCAAGGCCTCGTCTCCAGCAGCAGCCCCCTCCTCCACGGGCCCCAGCCCCTGCCTCACTCCCCTCCTCGCGCCAAAGCTCTGGGGCCCCCTTCACCCCAGGGACTCCCCAGGACCCCCAGCCCAGCCCACTCCCAGCCCTCCACAATGCCCCACAATGGGCAGCAGGTCTGGCACGGGGGCTCGCGGGGTCCCGGGCCTCAGAGCCCCCCAGGCACAGCAGGCCCTCCTGGCCCCACCTCACCTGCACCGCTCCAGGCTCCCGCAGGTAGGGGTCTCCCGAGAGCTGCCCTGCGGCCGCCCGGCTGGCTACCACCCGGCTCCTGAGCAGTCGGGGCAGCTTCCTGCCAGGGCGGGAGCCACGCCCCAACACGTGGGCGGAGCGCGGGCCGCTCGGGGCTCCGGCTGGGCTGGCACCGTCAAGCCTAATTAGGCAACGGCACCACACCGGCTGCCACAAGCCAAGACGAAGCCACCGACGGCCGGCCATGAGGTCAGCGGTTGGCACAGGGCCCGCCGCCTCGCACCGCCAGGCTGGCTCAAGTCCCGTCCGGCACAGCCCCGGCACCCCTCTCCTGTCTGCCCTGCCCCACTAGCCCCGCTGCAGGCCACGCCCGAGCCCTGGGGCTGGCGGGAGCCGCATCTGTGGCCATGTGGGGAGGGGCTGCGGACCGAGGAGCCCCCACTCCGGCCACAGGGTGTTGGGGCTGTGGGGGTTTGGCTGCCACTCCCAGCGATCGCCGGTGCAGTCATGGCGCACGGGCCCACTACTTGTCCCTGTGGCCGGTGATCAGGAAGTCGGGGCACCCCCAGGCAGACGGGAGGACCCTCCCCACACGGGGACGGGCCCTCACAGCCCCCGCCCTCAGAGCCGCCCACCCCCACCCCCCAGGGGGCTCACGGCTGCTTCCGCTTCCCACACCGGCCGCACCCCCTCCCGTGTGTCCCACACGGCAGCCGCTGGTGCTTCGAGTGCCGGGGCCCATCACAAGCCCCGGCTTGCCCCGTGCCACGCCCCCTCCCCGCCTCCCACCACCTGTGTCAGCGCCCAGGAAGTGGGGGCCACCACGCCCCCCGCTGGCATCAGTGGCTGGGGTGGGGGCCCTGACCTCTCGGCCCCAGGACCCACTGGGCCCCCACACCACAGACGAATCCCAGCTCTGAGGGAAGAGACAGGCCTGCACACACGGAGACCCCTGGGCCCCAGCCCTGCCCCCGACACTGTGCTGAGCCCGGCCCTTTGAGGTCCCAAGCAGTGCCCAGAATGCCACAGGACCCCCGCCCGCCCCAGCCCCTCACTGCCCACGGCCCACCCCCGCCCTCACGTGTGTGCTGTGCAGGCTGGGGGTGGGCCCCCAGGAACAGACTCACAGCCGAGAAGTCCGGGTGTTGGGGGGTGCAGCTCAGGCCCCCGTGGAGGGCCTGGGGCCACCGCCTGCCTGGAGCCTCCCCTCCAGCCCAAGGCCCCTCGGGGGGCCCTGCTGCTCACCCCCACCCGGCAGCAGCCGGTCACTCAGCCACCACGTGGCCAAGCCAGCCAGAGCCCAGGAGCCGACCTGACTGCCAGGCCCACCGGCTCCACAGGCCTGGAGAACTCGGCAGCCTGACCCTGCGACCCCGGCGGGAAGCCCACGGCCAGGCCCCTGGATCCTCAGGCCGGTGGTACCCCAGGCCCCAGGGGCGCTGCGGCCGTGGGGGTGACCGGGCGACCTGGGGCGAGGGAGGGTGCGTGTCAGGGCAAAGGACCCCCCGGGCAAGCCGGGCCCAGCACGTGTGGGCAGCCCGACCCCGGCAGGCTCCCAGCGGCCGGGGGGGATCAGAGCGGGGCTCCCCCCGGGCCGCCGGGTGGACGCTTCGTCGTCAGGAGGGCAGATGAAGGCCATGCCGTGCAGCACCACTGGAAACAGAGGCAGGGGCTGCCCTGGGCGACCCTAGGGAACCCACCGACCGGGGCCCACCAGGCGCTGCGGGAGCAGTGGAGACCACCGACCCCAGAAGCGGGGTCTCCCGGGCTCAGGTCGGGGTCCACAGCGGGGGGCAGGGTCGCCCGTGCTCAGCAGGGGGTCTGTGGTGTTCACTGGCAGACATTTCCCTGGGAGTGAGTGAAGGGCTGACCACAGAGCCGACAAGGAGGCCACGTGGCCTGGTGCGTGGTCTGATGCGTGGTTTGGTGCGTGGCCTTGTGTGTGGTCTGGTGCGTGGCCTGGTGTGTGGCCTGGCATGTGGTCTGGTGCGTGGACTGGTGCGTGGCCTGGTGCGTAGTCTGGCGTGTGGCCTGGTGCATGGCCTGGCGTGTGGCCTGGTGCATGGACTGGTGCATGGCCTGGTGTGTGGCCTGGCGTGTGGCCTGGTGCGTGGCCTGGTCGTGGCCGGGCACATGGCCTGGTGTGTGGCCTGGTGTGTGGCCTGGTCGTGGCCTGGTGCATGGCCTGGTGTGTGGTCTGGTGCCAGCCGTGAACCGTGTCCAGGCGGAGGTGGGCACCGCAGGGATCCTGGGTGCAGCCCTGGGCCTGCCGGCGGCCAGACACCTAACGGCCGTTCTCAGGAGGTCTGGGGCAAGCTTGGTGTGACCTTAAGATGACATCATGCAGGACACGTGCCTGCCTCCCAGGTGACCGAAGCCTGCACAGATGACGGGACAGACCAAACGGGTGGCCACGACCGCCTCCAGACCCCGCCACGACCCCCGCAGGAGCGGCCCGGCAGCCCGGGAGCAGCGGCCGAGAAGAAGGTCCCGGACGATCTGGGTGCCGTGGACCTGCGGGGCCGGCGTCTCTGCTCCCCAGCCGGAACCGCCAGAGGCAGACGGGGCGCGCGGCGCAGGCGGAACCCAACTGTGGTCTCTGGGCTGCGGGAGCAGAGTTGCGCTCCTCTCGCGAACGTGCTGGTGTCCGTGCGGGGGCGGGGTGGGCTGCCGCGAGCCCCGTGGGCACCCCGGCTGCTCCGCTCTGCCAGGTCCCGCGGTGGCCTGGGAGGCAGCAGTGCCGGCCCGAGTGCCTGGGCCTTGGCAGCCACACGGGAGAGCCGGATGGAGCCCGGCCACCTGGGGAGTGAGGGGAAGATGGAAGATTCTGCTCCCCCGTTCTCCCCCGCCCCGTCACTCTGCCTTTCAAATAACTAAATCATCTTCACGGGCAGCCAGCTTGTCATCACTCTGAACACGACTATAAATATACGTGCGGGAACTTCAAAAAGATCATGGAAAAGGGAACTGAAAGACAGGTTTATTTTAGTGCAACAGCCCAAATCCACGCACAGGTTTTCAGGACGCAGTCCGCACGGGCTTTTCGTCGGTTTGCTTACTCATTTGAGAGCACACCCACCCCAGCTCACGCCCCAGTGCCCCCAGCAGCCGGGCGGCACCAGGGTGAAGCCGGGAGCCAGGAAGGAATCCAGCCCCACACGGGCGTCAGGGACCCGGCGAGCCAGGTGCCGGGGCTCAGCCCTGACCCCGCCTTGACAGCAGCGGGAAGCTGGAACCAGAGCACAGCCCGGACCCGAACCCAGACAGGCCGTGCCCGGGGCTCAGACCCCCGCTCCCTCGGTCCGGTCTTCCACCCTGGGGCCTCGACCTCTGGGCTGCCCAGAATCTAAGGCACCAGGGACAAAATGGGACGGACACAAGATGGCAGCCGGGTGCCCAGCTGGGGGTCCCCACGCCGCGCCAGCTCACCGCCTCCTCTGACTGCCGCGTCTGGGGACAGAGGCACCTGGCCGTCCCAGGCAGGGGCCCCCGACGGCCCGCTGCACACCAGCCGCAGCCCCCCCCCCGGCCCCAGCCTTGTCCCCACCGCGACGTGAGGCAGGGTCTGCGGCAGGGACCCCAAGAGGCTCAGGCCGCCCCTCCTCCTCCCTCCCCAAGGCCTCCCAAAGGTGCTGGCGGCCGCTCCAGGGGGGCCTCACCGACACCCAGGCTCCGTCCTGCCCTGTCTGCAGCCACTCGGCTGCTGGACACCAGGCCCAGAGGGGCACCGGGACCCTCCCTGTGCTGACGGGAGGGGTGGGATTTCTGTCCTCATCTGCTCGTTCCAGGCGACGAAGCCCCTCCTGACACCGGGGAGCCTGTGGGGGGCCGCCAGAGCCCCCCGGCTCCGAGAAGCAAACAGTCCTCACCCTCCAGGAAGCCCTCCGGGATCTGCTCTCCCCTACCCCTCCTTTCCCCACACGCGGTCCTGCTGCCCACCGTCTGCCCCTACCCCTGCACCGCCTGTGCCCACCCTGCCAGCACCAATTCCAGCGCAGGCCCAGCCCCAACTCCGGCTCTGCCTCCCCCGGCCCCTCCAGGGCCAGCCAGGGGGGCGCGGGGCCAGCGGGGGTGGGGCCAGCAGGCAGAGCAGAGGAACCTCTTCTCCAGGTTTGTGACTGGCACTGCCAAGGGGCACCTGAGGGCCGCCCCTAACGTCCTGTCCTTGGGGCTAGATCAGGGGGGTCCCTTCCTCAGCCCCACCCTGGGATGTGTCCAGCACCCACACCTCCCTGGGCTGCCCACACGCCCAGCCCCTGGGTGGGTGGCAGCAGGGGCGGCGTGCAGACCCCAGGGCCCTGGAGCCTGGGGAGTGGGGGTGGGGCTGGGACACTGGGAAATGAGCCCCTCCCTGCGTGGCTGCCGTGTGCCAGGCACCATCTCGGGCACAGGACACCGCAGGCAGCAAACAGGAAGTCCCTGCGCGGAAGGCTGGGTGCAGAGACCAGCTAGCCAGCCAGCTAACCACCCACCCACCCAACTAACCAACCAGCTAACTAAACAACCACTTAACCAGATGACCAAACCAGCTAACCAACCACCCAACTAACCAATCAGTTTACCAACCAACCACTTAACCAACCAGCTAACTAAATAACCACCTAACAAGCTAACCAACCACCAAGCTAACTAACCAGTTAACCAATCACCCACCCCACTAACCGACCAACTAACCAGCTGGTGCAGGCTGGTGGTGAAACAGAACGGAACGGGGAACAGGACATTGCCTCGCCCCTCCCGGCCTGGCTATGCGGCCGGGGTCAGGTGGTGACCGGAGCAAGGGCGTGGAGAGGAGGCGGGCACAGCCAAGACGCTCGCAGACAGCCTTGTGCACGCGTGTGCGCGTGCATGTATCATGCATGTGTACGTGTGTGGGTGAGTGTGCATGTGTGTGGCATGTAGTGTGTGAGCGTGGCCTCTGTGTGTGGCATGTATGTGCACATGTGTGTGTAGGTGGCGTGCATGTGTGTGCACGTGGGGAAGCTCCCTGCAAAGGACAGAGGGAGGCGTCCAAGCGGAGGCCACGCAGCTCCCATGCGGGTCCCTGGGAGAAGAGGGAGTGGCGCTTCCTCTGCAGACCGCGGGGGCCCCGGCGCCTCCCACACCCACGGGGGCCAGGGCGCCTCCCGCACCCACGGGGGCCAGGGCGCCTCCCGCACCCACATGGGCCAGGCGCCTCCCGCACCCACGGGGGCCAGGCGCCTCCCGCACCCACGGGGGCCCCAGTGCCTCCCGCACCCACGGGGGCCCCGGCGCCTCCGCACCCACTGGGGCCCCAGTGCCTCCCGCACCCACATGGGCCAGGGCGCCTCCTGCACCCACGTGGGCCCCGGTGCCTCCCGCACCCACGGGGGCCAGGGCGCCTCCCGCACCCACGGGGGCCAGGCGCCTCCCGCACCCACATGGGCCCCAGTGCCTCCCGCACCCACGGGGGCCAGGGCGCCTCCCGCACCCACGGGGGCCCCGGTGCCTCCCGCACCCACGGGGGCCAGGGCGCCTCCCGCACCCACGGGGGCCAGGCGCCTCCCGCACCCACATGGGCCAGGGCGCCTCCCGCACCCACGTGGGCCCCGGTGCCTCCCGCACCCACATGGGCCAGGGTGCCTCCTGCACCCACGGGGGCCCCGGCGCCTCCCGCACCCACGGGGGCCAGGGCACCTCCCGCACCCACGTGGGCCCCAGTGCCTCCCGCACCCACATGGGCCCCGGTGCCTCCCACACCCACGGGGGCCAGGGCGCCTCCCACACCCACGGGGGCCAGGGCACCAGTCCCGGCCGCCGCTTCAGCCCCCACGCCCTGCTGATGCACCTGGACAAGCAGCGGAAGACGACCAGGTGCTCGGGCCCCGGCACCCGGGACCAGGGTGCAGCTCGTGGCCTCAGCCTGGCCGGGCCCTGGCCCTTGAGGCCATCTGGGGACTGAACCAGCGGATGGCAGCTCGCTCTCTCCCATTCACCCTGCCTTCCAAATACATAAATAAATTTTTAAAAAATTACAGCGATTGCTGGCTGCAGCCCGGGCGGGGCAGCCTCTCCGCCAGAAGCCTGCACCACGCACCGGGCATCCACACGGCTCAGCAGAGGCCCCGCCCCCGCAGACCCTGGGACCCCACAAGCCCCTGCCCCCGCGCGCAGGGCCCCGCCGCCGGCCGACTCCGGATCTGCCTGCACCCACGGCCCTCGGAGACGCGGCAGGGGCCCCGCCCTCCTCCCCCACCTTTGCACTGAGGGTGTTCGGTCTCGCCAGGTTCGCGCCCGCTAACCGGCTAGGGAGCAGATGGGCCGACAGCGCCACCTGCTGGCCGTCCGGGGGTCTGACCGTGCCCCTCCTCGGGTCATCCGTAGGGCGCCTGAGACCCCCGACACTTCGTCCCCTCGTCCCCTGCGGAGGGCACCTGTGAACCCCAAAGCTGAAGCACCCACAGCAACGGCTAGGTCCCCTGAGTTCTCTTTTTAAACATTTATTTGAAAGAGAAACCGAGGCCAGCGCCGCAGCTCACTAGGCTAATCCTCCTCCTGTGGCGCCGGCACCCCCCCAGGTTCTAGTCCCGGTCAGGACACCAGATTCAGGGAGGGCAGTGGAGGATGCCCAAGTGCTTGGGCCCTGCACCCCACGGGAGACCAGGAGAAGCACCTGGCTCCTGCCATCGGATCAGCGCGGTGCGCCGGCCATTGGAGGGTGAACCAACGGCAAAGGAAGACCTTTCTCTCTGTCTCTCTCTCTCACTGTCAGAAAGAAAGAAGGAAAGAGAGAGAGAGAGAGAGAAGGAAGAAGGAACGAACGAAGGAAAGAGAAACCGAGACAGTGGGGAGGGAGAGACCTAACCCGGCTGGCTCACTTCCCAGATGGATGCAACAGCCAGGGCCGGGCCAGGCCGAAACCGGGGGGCGGGCGCTCCATCCGGGTCCCCGAGCACTTGGCCACCTCCACGGCTCCCCAGGCCAGCAGCCGGGGCTGGATCGGAAGTGGAGCAGCCGGGGCTTGAACCCGGGGCAGTCCCTGGAGTTCTGTTCTCGAGGGAAAAGTAACCGGTGACCGGGCAGAGCCAAGGACATCTGCGCTGTGGTGAAGGCACACGCTTCCCCGCCAGCCCTGCTTCCGGAATGTTCTACAGCACCTAAGACGACGCCATGAGGGCCACGCTCCAGGACAGGCACAGTCGCCGGAGGGGACACAGGGACGAGGGCCCTGCACAGCGCGGTGCTGCGTGCCGAGTGCCGCTTGCCATGCTGTGCGCTGTGGCCACAGTGTGTGCCGAGTGCCATCCTGTGTACTGCATGCCATGTGCCATGCTGTGTGCCACGTGCCGAGTGCCGTGCCGAGTGCCGTGTGCCACGCCGTGTGCCGTGTGCTGCGCCACTGCCTGTGGCTGCAGGACGACAGGGGAGACCTGGGTGCGGGCAGTGAGGCCCCGGGCTCCACGAATGCCGGAGCAGCAGAGAGGCCACGAGCGCTCACTCACTCACTCGGGGACCTGGGGGGGGCAGCAGAGCCGGGGGAGGGGACAGAGCCAGCAGGGGGGGGGGACAGAGCCAGCGGGGGGGGTAACAGAGCCAGCAGGGGGGCAACAGAGCCAGCAGGGGGGCGTGGGGACAGAGCCAGCAGGGGGGGGCCAGAGCCAGTGGGGGGGGGAACAGAGCCAGCGGGGGGGGGCCAGCGGGGGGGTAACAGAGCCAGTGGGGGGGTAACAGAGCCAGCGGGGGGGGCCAGCGGGGGGGGGAAACAGAGCCAGCGGGGGTCTGGGGGGACGACAGAGCCAGTGGGGGGGGGAACAGAGCCAGCGGGGGGGGGGCATGGGGACAAAGCCAGTGGGGTTCTGGGGGGGGCTCCAACACAGAAAACGCCCTGGTTGCGGGGAGGGGGAGGGGCAGCCAGGCCAGCACAGCCAGTGACCTGGGCCAGGGGCTGGGGCACCTGCAGGGGTTCCAGCCGGGCTGGCACTGACGCGACCAGGACCCAGAGAGCCGACCTGCGACAGGAGGGCGTCCACTGGGGGAAGAACCCGAGAGCTGCCGCTCAAAACACGTCCCCGGGGGCCAGCATCCCACATGGGCGCCAGTTCGAGTCCCGGCTGCTCCTCTTCCGGTCCAGCTCTCTGCTCTGACCTGGGGAAGCAGTGGAGGACGGCCCAGGTCCTTGGGCCCCTGCACCCGCGTGGGAGACCTGGAGGAAGCTCCTGGCCCCTGGCTGCCATCTGGGCAGAGAACCGGAGGGTGGAAGACCTCTCTCTGTCTCAAATCAATCAATGAACAGGAATCACAACCGCAGGTCGTGCAGACAACGCGCCCCGCGGGACCGGCTCCAGGTGCTGAACCCACGCCGGCCCAGACCCGAGCCCCGCACCCCGCGGCCGACAAGGACCCCGCGTCCCCGGGGCTGGCCCGCGGCTGGCTGGCGAGCGCCGGCGCCACCTCTCGCTCAAGCCCAGGGGTCCTCAGCCGACCCCGGCCTGGCCCTGCGGCTCCCCGACGGCCCAGACGCCTGCCGCGGGCGACGGCGAGCCGAGGCTCCGCCCGCCTGGAGGCCCCGGTTCGGGCCTAGGCCGGACCTTGCCCTGCAGCCGCACCGGGACTCCGACCGGCCCAGGGCGGTGCACGGACGACCGGTCCTCTCTCGCCCGACCGCCGTCCGGAGTCCAGCAGAAGCCCCGCCCACTGACCCCGGCCCCGCCTCCCGCTGTGTATCCCTCTTCCCCAGCCCGCCGCTCCTCAGCAGGACCCCGCCTCTGGCCCCGCCCCAGCCGCAGGCTCCGCCTACTCCTCCTCCTGGCCGCGCCCCAGCCCCCACCTGCCCTCTCCGGCCCCGCCCCTCCGGCGCAGGCCCCGCCCCCTCTCCTGGGGGCATCCAGTCCCTCCCCAGGGCTTGCGGCTGGGCGGGGCCAGTCCCTCCCCGAGAGCCGCCCGAGCAAGTACGAGCGCCTGAGGCCGGACGGCTGGGCCCCGCCCTCCCCGGCGCGCCCGGGGCTGTCCGCGGCGCGTTACACCGGGGGCGCCCCCTGGGCCTTGCGGGGAGGGGCCGAGAACGGGGACCCCCAGTCTCTCCATTCCTGCGGGGAGGAGGCGCTTGGTGCGGGCGGGAACGCCCCCCGTGGCGGCCAGGCTGCGGCCCCGCCCCCGGGCCCGTCATCAGACCCCGCCCCCGGAAGCGTGACGCACAAGGCCCGCGCCCACAGCTGCGCTGCGTCGCCGTCATGGCGTCGCCGGCGGGGGCGTGGCCTGCCAGGGCCCGGCAGCCATGGCGCGAGCCGCCAGCCCCGCCGAGGTGGTGCGCGCGGCGCAGAAGGACGAGCAGTACCGCGGCGAGCTGCGGAGCGCGGCGGGCGGCGCCCTGCACAGCCTGGCGGGTGAGCCGGGGGTGGGCCGCGGCGCCCCCGCCCGCGGGCCCGGCGGACCCCGCCTCCCCGAGTGCCGGCCTCTCTCTCCCCAGGGGCGAGGAGGTGGCTGGAGTGGCGGCGGGAGGTCGAGCTGCTCTCGGACCTGGCCTACTTGGGCCTCACGACGGCCGCAGGTAGCGCCCGAGGGTGGCTGACCCCGGCCCGCCCGCATCCGTCGGCGGCGGTGCCCGGGGGTCCAGCACGCGGTGACCGCGGGCCTCGGGGAGGGCGAGCGGGGGAGCAGCGGCCCTGCGCGGTTGAGGCTTGAGGGGTGACCCCGAGGGACCTGGGCAGGGGCACCACGGTTGGCCGGGGGGTCAGGAGGGCCCGAGGGGGCCAGGCCGGGAGCCGAGCCCTGCGGTTTTCTCCGCATCCACGCGAGCCTCGGGCAGGTCGGGTGGGGAGGCGGCCAGGCCGAGGCCCCGGAGTCCGGGGCGGTGGGAGCGGCCCCGACCCCGGCCCCGGCCCCGGCCCCGGCCCCGACCCCGACCCCGACCCCGACCCCCGCCCCTCCCTCAGGCTACCAGACCCTCGGGGAGGAGTACGTGGGCCTCGTGCAGGTGGACCCGTCCCGGCAGCGCGTGCCCTCCCGGCTGCGCCGCGGCGTCCTGGTGGCGCTGCACGCCGTCCTGCCCTACGCGCTGGACAAGGCCCTGCTGCCCCTGGAGCAGGAGCTGCAGGCCGACGGCGCCGGCGCCCGGCGCGGGCTGCGGCCCTGGCTGCGGCTCCGGGCGGCCGCGCTCACGGAGCCGCAGCGGCGGGCGCTGCAGCGGGCGCTCCGCGTCCTCAGGCAGGGCCTGGCCTGCCTGCAGCGGCTGCACGTCGCCTGGTTCTACATCCACGGCGCCTTCTACCACCTGGCCAAGAGGCTCACGGGGGTCACCTACGTAAGTAGCGGGGCCGCGACCCCCCCCCCCCGGGCTGCAGCCACGTCCTCTGGGGGCCCGCCTCGCCCGCTGCCCTGACCGAGGGGTAGGGTCCCCGGCCGCGGGTCAGTGTCCCCGCCGGCAGCCTGCCTGCGCCTGACCCGAGGACCGGGCAGTGTGGCCCCCGCAGTCAGCCCGCCCCACACAGCCCGGCGGCCGCCTGAGCGGTCAGCGTGTTTGCTGAGCCGCTGCGACACAGGCGGAAACGGGGGCTCGCCTGGCTGCGCTCCGAGGGGGCTGCGCTGGTTCCGTCTGTCCCTGCCTGCCCAGCCCTGTGGCTCGGACCCTCAGCACCGATGCCCAGAGGAGTCTGCTGCGGGGCGCCCCCTCCCCGAGATTCTGGTCAGACCACCCGGCTGACCTCAGGGCCAGGTCCCCTCAGTCTTGACGGGGGTGGGCCCGGGCCCGACTGCCTCGACAGCTCCGCGCCCGCCGCCCGCCTGGAGAGGACCTGAGGGCCCGCGCGAGCTACCGGCTGCTGGGGCTGCTCTCCCTGCTGCACCTGGCGCTGTCCGTGGGGCTGCAGCTGCACGGCTTCCGGCAGAGGCAGCGCGCCAGGAAGGAGTGGACGCTGCACCGCCACCTGTCCCACCACAGGTGCGCACGCGGCCCCCCAGGCGGGCCCGGGCACCGGGAGGCTGACGGCGCTCACCCTGATGGCGCCCCTGCCCTCCCCAGGGGCCCCCCGGAAGACAGAGCGGTTCCCAGCCCCCTGTGCACGCTGTGCCTGGAGGAGCGCAGGCACACCACGGCCACGCCCTGCGGCCACCTCTTCTGCTGGGAGTGCATCACCGAGTGGTGCGGCACCAAGGTGGGTGCCGCCTCCCAGGGTCAGAGCCCTCGGCCGTGGCACGGGGCTCGCCTGGGGCCAAAGGTCGACGTGTTGTGAAAGGGGCGGGGAGGCCCCAGGAGCCTCACGGCCTGGCCAGGCCAGCGCTTGGGCCGCACGCTGGGCTCTGAACGGCAGAGCGCACAGCTTTTTTCTTTGGAAACACGGCCAGGCGCTAGGCTCCCAGCATGCCGTGCTCCACGGCAGCACAGAGGGCACCCAATCCCGTCCCTCCCAGAGCTAGGCTGACGGGGCGACCCGGAGGCCCACACAGCGGTGTGCGTGTGACGGCCTGCAGCCAGCCGTGCCCGTGAGCGTCCCCTCCTTGGTCCTGGGCTGAAGGAGGCAGCGCCGTGTCCACGCTGTGTCCTGGCTGGGGGCGGGAGCCACGGTGCACGCCCACAGCCAGTGCCCACAGCCGGGGTGACGGCCCTTCTGCAGGCGGAGTGTCCCTTGTGCAGGGAGAAGTTTGCTCCCCAGAGGCTGGTGTACCTGCGCCACTACCGCTGAGCCCGCCCCCAGGGCCGGAGGGGAGAGCCCGGCGTCAGGTCCACCGGGAGCTGGGATGCTCGCTGGACTTCGCCGCCCCGCCCTGCGGCTGCCCCCCGACCCCCTGCAGGGTCTGGGTTTCTTCCTCCCCGAAGCAGCCAGGACCCCTCCCCCTGCGTGTTTCAAGAAAACCACTAGGAGCCTCAGGCGTGCAGAGGCCACGGACCCGTGGGGAGGGGGCTGTGGTCAGAAGGGAGCCCGGCAGCTCGAGGAAGCAGGCGTCCCCCGGGTGGCGGGCAGAGGCCGGGGTCCCTGCAGTTCTTCCCTGGCCCTGGTGCGGCCCCCACAGCGAGGGCCCCAGCCTTCCACGACGCTGCCGCCACGCACACGGGGAGAGAGTGGGCAGAGCAGGCTGAGTGCACTGGACGTTGTCCTAGCGCCGAGGCCCCCGGAGCCGCCACCCACCCCGGCTGCCTGCCTCGATCCGGTACTGCCTGGTGCCTTGGACTGCAGGGACAGAACCTGGCCACGGGCATCTAAGAGACGAACCCCACGGGACGGCTAGGTGGGTCGCAGAGGCCAAGCTGCAGAACAGTGAAGCGCCCACCTCTTCTCACCGGTCACGCCTCCTGCCAGACGCCTCCACGGGACTGGCTTTTGGCTGAGGCCCTGACCCAGGCGGAGCAGCTCCAGGCCCCCTGTCCTGGGTCGGCCGGGCGCCCGTCCTCCCTGCCCGAGCGCCGCACCACACCCTCCCAGGTTCACCACCACACTGGACACAAGCGACCCCAGTGCTGTGACTGGCGACAGGTGCCGCCTGGAACGTCCTCCCAGGCGACACGTCGGGAACAGAAAAGGACTTGGTGAGGCCTCAGCTCAGATCGGGCCTGCAGACGGCCGAGGAGAGCCCGCAGGTGAAGGCAGGTGCCGCGGGAACACAGCCCACGGGGCAGCTGTCCACTCCCGTCCCGCGTCCCCATGCCCCGCGCCACGGCCTCACCTGTGGTGCTGTCGGCAGAGGGTTCTCCCCAGGAGTGCTGGATGAAGACGCCACCAAAGCCGGAATTAAAGTCCCTCCGTGAAGTGTCCGTGTTGTTTTCACTCGGGGAGACGGCGAGTGGGCAGGGCCTGCTCCACAGAAACCCGGGCCGCTGCCTGGACGCATGTAAATTAACCAAACTCCATGCACCAAAGAAACCCGCCAGAATAATCTCAAACAATTAAAATAGAATATATATTTATAGTTCCAATCGCGGTAGTTAAGAACAGAGCTTTGAGTCACTGCCGTGGTGACCCCCCGCCCGGGAGGTCACCTCGCGTTCCTGCACCGCGCCCTGCAGGCTGCGTCCTCGCTCCGGCGCGGGGCGGGGCGGGCGGGCGGTCAGCAGGGCGGCTGAGCCGTGAGCAGCCACTGTCGCCGCGCTCCGGCTCCGGCACCACGGCTGTCACTGGCCTCCCCCACCCGGCCTCCCGAGCCTGTGGCTGACAACAGTTCCTTCCGTCTGAAACATGAACATCACAGGGAACGAATCAATGCAATTTGGTTTAAGTGCAGTTCCTTCCAGAACCTGGTATTTCAGTTACAAATAATTGGAGGCTCCTTTTTAAAAAGAAAATTCAACTCCCTCGTAATCAACTACTTTATGTGAAGAGAAAAGGCCTTGTTACAATGGCTCCAAACCGCTCCGACCGAGTGACGACTCCAGCTCCTAGCTAGCAAAGGTCTTGCCCGCGTCCTCCTTGCCCGTGTACTTCCTCTTCCCGTGCGTGAATGGGATGTACCGGTATTTAATCATGTGCTGGGGAGAGACAGACCGCATCACTCCGGCCCGCGCCCTGGCCAGCCGTGTGCCCCATCTCCCCCGCCAGTGACCGTCACACCAGGGCCCAGGGGCTTGCTCCTCGCCCCGCCTGCACCGCCCAGCTGACCCAGGAACACGTCCCGGGGACCTCAGCCACACGACCCCTCCCCCACTCTCCTCCTAGACAGGCTGGGGGGCGGGGTGGACCCGACTGAGGAGCTGACCACAGGCACCGGGTCTGGGCTCCTCACGGCCACCGCGTGGAGGGGCGTCCCCGGCCCGGGCGTGCCCACCTTTATCTGCCGCTTCATGGTGATACAGAAGAGCATGATGAAGTACATCACCAGGATCGGCCAGAACACCGGGACGTTGAACGCCTCGAAGAAGGTGCAGACCATGGCCACCAGGATGCCCTTGGTAGCCGCGTGCCTACAGGAAAGACGGGTCAGCGCCTGCGCCGTGCGCACCAGGGCCCCGCTGGTGGCTCCTGCCTTCACCCGCGGCCCGGAGCACCCGAAGGTGTGCGTATGCCGAGCCCTGGGCAGCGGCTGGCACGTGGGGCCTGCGTGTGCCTTAAGTACAAGCACCCACGTGACCACGGCCGCGTCCTCCTCTCGGTCCCCGAAGCTAAGTTTTCTCCCGACTGTCACTCTGGGTCTGAGATGGCCGTGCTGAAGCCGGGCTCCCCTCTCCTCTGCTGAGCCCCAGGCCCCACACCTTCCGAGACGCTGTCCGGGGCGGGTTCTGAGGACGGGAGGTGCGGGAGGAGCTGTGGCCACCACTGCCCCGACCCTGCACGCCGCCCTCCTGAGCCAGCTCCCTGCAGAGGGATACAGGGTCCCGGGGGGCTTCCAGGACCCCTTCCCTCTCACTGCCCACACAGCACCAGGGCCGCAGGGTGAAGGGCGGCGCCGAGTGGACAGCACCAGACAGGCAGACGGACAAGGTCACAGCACTCCTGGGGCTCTGACGGCCAGGAAGGCCGGGGCACACGAGGTGCCGCACCCACCCCTCCTCATTCCCCGACCCGAGGCCTGCAGAGGGGCCAGTCCCCAGGGCCAGTCCCCCTAGTTCTGCAGCTCCGCACCAACGCCAGGTGGCTGAGGCCCGGGCGGCCCGAGCGGGGGCGTGGCCTGCAGAGCACAGAGCAGCTCCCAGCTCTGGTGTGAACGCCAAGGAGGGGAAGCTGCGAGGGGGGTCTGCCCCGGGAGCCCGTGGTCTCCTCAGGTCACTTCTGGGTCACAGACAGCACACAACTCATTTCTTTAAGAAGCCCGGACTGCAGGCTAAAGACAGGACTTGGTCTACTCTCGGGTCTCGCGGCCGCTCCCGGCACAAGCCCCTGTAAGCACCGGCGGAGTCGGCTCACCAAAACTTGAACTCCGGAAGCCTTCGAATGAAGGGGCGAAATTCCTCGTTCTGCTTGGTTGGCAACGACGGGCCGTCATCTGAAAGGCAGAGGGCGGGCACCGGTGATGCTCCTAGCACTGTCACCCGTGTCACACGCCGGCTCGCCCCGAGCACCCCTGCACTGGAGGGCCTCGCGGCAGAGCGCCCAGGAGCCTGGTCCACGGCGTGACGGCACTGCTTCCGAAGACTCGCACCAGACTTTAAGGAAAAGGACTTTAAGAGAAAGCACAGACTCCACCGCACACACGCCGCTCGTCAGCTGTGTGGCACTGAGGTACAGAAGCAC
This sequence comes from Oryctolagus cuniculus, assembly GCF_051225735.1. Lineage (NCBI taxonomy): Eukaryota > Metazoa > Chordata > Mammalia > Lagomorpha > Leporidae > Oryctolagus > Oryctolagus cuniculus. The sequence goes on from NC_142873.1 coordinate 164,390,984, forward strand.
AAATCAACATTTGCCAAAAGCGGCCGAAAGAAGGCAGCAGGGCCCGTGCGGCGCGGCTCGCCCTACCTGAGTCCTCCATGAGGGAAGGGTCCACCTTGGGGGAGAGGAACGCTATGAAGAGGTTGAGGTGGTAGATCCCCAAGGCGTAGGTCACGATGTACCAGCCCTGCAACACAGGGGGCGCGCCGTGAGCAGCCCGGCCGCCGGGGGCGGAGTCGGACACGAGCAGCGGTGATCTCCATTTTGTCTCAAACGCGGGACACCAACGCGGTCACCCCAGGCCCCAAACCTTCGAGAGGCAGAAGCTCTTCTGTGGCTGCCCTGAGGCCACGGGCTCAGCCAGGCACCTCGCCGCCCTCTGAGGACGCCGGCCGGCAGCCCCGGCGGACACCTGCAGGGCAGAGTGTCGCGGCTTTGCCCGACCAGGGACGCAGAGCCAGGTTTACAAAGCAAAGCAGAGGAGAGGGAGACGCAGGAGACCCCGGCGCGCGGCTCCTCTCGAATGCCCCAAGTCAAACCGCAGCTCAGGACACCTCTGCCCCACAGATACCTAGGTGTGACCCCCAGAGTGACCCCCGGCTCCAGCCAGGGCACCTGGGGAGGCGGCAGTGAGTCTCAGGTAGCTGGGTGCCCGCCACCCACGCGGGAAACCTGGACAGAGCGCCCAGCGCCCCGTGCCGGCCCAGCCAGCCACCGCGAGCATCGGGGAATGGGCCGAGACGGGACCCTGTCTCTGGTCCTGGATTGAACACTCAAGGGCGTCAGGTTTCCCCATGAGACCGGGCTGCGTCACTAACTGCAGAAGCGGAGCCTTTTCATAGAAACAATCCTTCCCTGCCTAAACATCGTTCAGACGCGGTCCTGGACTGCGAAGTCGAGCTCACGCCCACGCCCCTTGGAGCGCAGGGCAGGCCCTGAGGGCTGCTCCCTCAGGCAACCCAACCCGGAGCTGCACCCCGCCCATGTGAACCCTGATCTTCCTGTCAGAGAAGGAACCAAGTCACACATTAAAAAATGAAACTCTAAAAAAAAAAAAAAAAAAAAAAAAAAAAAAGAAACTCTAGCCGGCGCCGCGGCTCACTAGGCCAATCCTCTGCCTGCGGCGCCGGCACCCCGGGTTCTAGTTCCGGTCGGGGCGCCGGATTCTGTCCCGGTTGCCCCTCTTCCAGGCCAGCTCTCTGCTGTGGCCCGGGAGTGCAGTGGAGGATGGCCCAAGTGCTTGGGCCCTGCACCCCATGGGAGACCAGGAGAAGCACCTGGCTCCTGCCTTCGGATCAGCGCGGTGCGCCGGCCGCGGCGGCCATTGCAAGGTCAACCAACGGCAAAGGAAGACCTTTCTCTCTCTCACTGTCCACTCTGTCAAAAAAAAAAAAAAAAAAAAAAAAAACACTAAAACGAAGTGCGGTGACGTCCACGTCAACCACAGAGCGTCCACCACAGAAAGGCCCACTGTCCTCACTCAGCCAGCCACGAGCGAGTTCCAGTGTGCCGTCCACAGTCCTGGACGCACCATCGAGCCCAGGGAACCAAGGTGCCGCCGCAAGGACCCACATCCTAAATCCTGGTAGCATGAGGAGGCACCGCTCACGTTCCAGATGAGAAAACACCGTGGCCAAGGGCCCTGCCCTGCCCTCCTGGGACACACAGACCAGGAACCTCATCTCCAGGCCTGCCAAGATCTCCCAGAAGGGGCCGGCTGTGGCGCAGCAGGTAAAGCCCTGGCCTGGAGCACCGGCATCCCATGTGGGCGCTGGTTCAAATCCTGGCTGCTCCTCTTCCGATCCAGCTCTCTGCTGTGGCCTAGGAAAGCAGTAGAAGATGGCCCAAGTGCTTGGGCCCTGTACCTGCGTGGGAGACCCAGAGGAAGTTCTTGGCTCCTGGCTTCAGCCTGGCCCAGTTGTTGCAGCCATCTGGGGAGTGAACCAGCAGATGGAAGATCTCTCTGTCTCAGTCTCTCCCTCTCTCTCTGTAATTCTACCTTTCAAGTAAAATACATCTTTAAAGACAGTCACTGAAACGTTCCCTAAATTCAGTGCCTGACTGAAGAATAATCGATAGCAGCCATCTCCCTGAAACCAAACCGCATCACCAACACCAACACCACACTAGCACCACGGAGCGCGCCGAGTCTCGTCGGCCGCCCGCACCCACCTGTAACAGGTAGACTCTGACCACGTAGACGAAGCTCAGGCCCAGCGTCACGGCCCATCGCACCGCCGTGTGAGGCGTGGATTTGTCCAGCCAGGACTGATACACCTGGAGAGACAAGAGGTCAGAGGCGTGAAGGGGGCCCTGGACCTCCCACTGCACCCAACTTCGCGTCCTTCCGGCTGTGGCTGCTTCCATTTAAAAACAGCGCGCCGTGTCTGTCTGTCTCGCACACCCGTCTCGGCGCCATGCAGCGACGGCACAGCCCAAACCTGCGGAGTCCTGAAGCAGGCCACCTCTCAGCAGCGACTCCACCCCTACTCGGGGGGCCCAGGGGAGCCACCTGCACCCCCGAGGCAGCACCGCCGCGGACCACGCAGAAAGCACACCCACGTCGCCGTCCCACCCAGGCTCCCACAGGGCGGCGTGCTGAGGGGCGCACGGACACACACGGGACACGCACACGTTCAGTGCTGATCTGCAAATGTACTTTTCAACCTCCATTCACGGAAACCGCGCGCGTGAGCACAGAGCACAGAGTACGCCCAGACCCGGCTCCCGCTTCGGCAGGCCGCTCTGCTGCGCTGTTCTGCTCAAAACTCCAAAGAGTAGAACACCAGGGAGCTCCGCACCGCCCAGCGACAGCCCGCGGCAGACCGAGGGCGAGCACAGCGCGACGCCCGGCGTCAGCCGTCTCTCGGCCGTGACCTGCGTTTCCCGAGCCCACGCTACGGCCACGCACTCGGGCGCGGGGGCCAGCAACCTTGTCCACACGGTGGCTGGGGGAGCGGGCAGCCACAGCGGAGCAGAGGCCACCACCTGCAAGCTAAGAGTGGTTCTCGTGTTTTCATTGATTTATAAAGCAAACACACACCCCACACAGACGTGGCTGAGAGCAGGCGTGGCCCCCAACTCCCACACCCTCCGCCCCGTGGCGGCCTCGACAGCACAGCACCGCACAGCCAGCCACGGCCCCTCTGCCAGCGCACGCCTGGGGCTGAGCAAAGATGTCGCCCGACGCCTGAGCCCAACCTTCAGAGCTCCGGGGAGAGGGTCAGCGCGCTCTCCCAACACGCACGCGCACTCGGCACCCCGACCACCCCGGTCAGCGCGCTCTCCCAACACGCACGCGCACTCGACCACCCCAACCACCCTGGCCAGCGCGCTCTCCCAACACGCACGCGCACTCGACCACCCCGACCACCCTGGCCAGCGCGCTCTCCCCAACACGCACGCGCACTCGGCGCCCTGACCACCCCGGTCAGCGCGCTCTCCCAACACGCACGCGCACTCGGCACCCCGACCACCCCGGTCAGCGCGCTCTCCCAACACGCACGCGCACTCGACCACCCCGACCACCCCGGTCAGCGCGCTCTCCCAACACGCACGCGCACTCGACCACCCCGACCACCCTGGCCAGCGCGCTCTCCCAACACGCACGCGCACTCGACCACCCCGACCACCCTGGCCAGCGCGCTCTCCCCAACACGCACGCGCACTCGGCGCCCTGACCACCCCGGTCAGCGCGCTCTCCCAACACGCACGCGCACTCGGCACCCCGACCACCCCGGTCAGCGCGCTCTCCCAACACGCACGCGCACTCGGCACCCCGACCCCCCCGGTCAGCGCGCTCTCCCAACACGCACGTGCACTCGGCACCCCGGTCAGCGCGCTCTCCCAACACGCACGTGCACTCGGCGCCCGACTACCCCGGTCAGCGCGCTCTCCCACGCACACTCACATGCACACTCGGCCACCCTGGTCAGCGCGCTCTCCCACGCACTCGGCGCCCCGTCCACCCACCTGTCCGAGTCTCGTGAAGAACCGGTACACCACCGAGGGCTTCCCGTGGACCGAATCGCCGACACTGTCCCCTTCAGACATCCTGTCACTGCGGGAAAACAGACACTCACGAGGCAGCCGAGGTGGGAACGCCCAGCGCAGCATCTCCCGTCCCCGCAGGCCCCGTTCAGAAGGAACAAGCGGGCAGAGGCCGTGCGGACGGCGGACGCGAGGACGCGGCCCGGGACGGCCCGGGCAGCACGCACAGCTCCCCCGCCACGGCCGCAGGCGCTGCCCGGCTCCTCTGCGCGCGTCCTCCCACGGCCAGGCCTCACCTCCGTGGGGAGCACAGCGCCACGCGGCACGCGGGCAGGCTGTGCCGTTTCTCTCGTGCCGACTGGCGGCGACCCTCCCCACTGTTTTGTTTTGTTTTGACAGGCAGAGTGGACACAGAGAGAGAGACAGAGAGAAAGGTCTTCCTTCGTTGGTTCACCCTCCAATGGCCGCTGTGGCCGGCGCTGCGCCGAACCGAAGGCAGGAGCCGGGTGCTTCTCCTGGTCTCCCATGGGGTGCAGAGCCCAAGCACTTGGGCCATCCCCCACTGCACTCCCGGGCCACAGCAGAGAGCTGGCCTGGAAGAGGGGCAACCAGGACAGAATCCGGCGCCCCAACCGGGACTAGAACCCGGGGTGCCGGCGCCGCAGGCGGAGGATTAGCCTAGTGAGCCCCGGCGCCGGCCCGCCCTCTCCACTATTCAACAAGCTGCCCCACCCACCGGGGAGGACCCAGCTGCCGCAGGCCACGTCCGTCACCCCACCTGATCCCCTCACAGAGCAGGAATGTGTCTCAGTGGAAACCCCGCGTCCACGCCAGGTGACAGCTCCGCCCCCAAGCAGGCTGAGCCGACCCTCGGAGCCCAAGGTGAGGTGCAGGGGGAGGGCAGGGAGGACAGGCCCACGCCAGGCTCCGCTTCCTGGCCCCCCAGGGGTGCACGGGGAGAACGCGGAGGCTCACAGCGGCAAGAGCTGCCCCAGCCGGTCGGCAGCTGCTGGTGCGGCTGAACCCAGAACCCATCTCTGGCTGAGCCCAGCGGCGCCAAACCAGCCCCTCTGGAGACGTCGGACTTCGCCGGCGCCAAGAGGCGGCCCAGGGTCTGCAGCGGACGCTTCCCCAGCCCCTGGGGGTGACACTTGGCAGTGTAGCTGCCACTTGGGGCCCCAGCGTCCCGGATCGCAGGACTGGCCCCAGGCCCGGCTGCCCCACTCCTGCCCCACGTTCCCACCGACACGCCTGGGAAGGCCACAGAGGACGGCCCAGGCCGCTGCGGGCGTGTGGGCAGGGCATCGGCGGAGGGAAGATCTCTCTCCTCTCACTCGGCCTTTCAAGTAAACAAGCACGCAGCTCCGGCCCTTCCACGAGGCCGCAGCCGTCTGCGTGCAGCAGCGTGGCTGTGCGCCGGGACTCGGCTTCCGGGCTCGTTCAGGTGGCGCAGCGCGTGGGCCAGGCGCTACCAGGAGGAGGCCGGGCGCTACCAGGAGGAGGCCGGGCCCAGAACCTGCGCTGGCTACAGCACTCGACCCTCTGCCTGAGGCCGCACGGTGACACAGCCGCACACACGGCCTCACACAGCCGCACAGTGACACAGCCGCACACCCGGCCTCACAGTGACACACACAGCGACACAGCCACACACACAGCGACACAGCCACACACACGGTCACACACAGCCTGACAGTCACAGCCACACACACGGCCTCATACAGCCACACAGTGACAGCCACACACACACGGTCTCACAGTGACACACACAGTGACACACACAGCCACACAGTGACACCACACACAGCCGCCCACACGGCCTCACACAGCCACACAGCCTGACAGTCACAGCCTCACACACGGCCTCACAGTGACACAGCCGCACACACGGCCTCACACAGCCTGACAGTCACAGCCGCACACACGGTCACACACAGCCTGACAGTCACAGCCGCACACACGGCCTCATACAGCCACACAGTGACAGCCACACACACACGGCCTCACAGTGACACAGCCACACACACACAGCCTCACACAGCCTGACAGTCACAGCCGCACACACGGCCTCACAGCGACACAGCCACACACACACAGCCTCACACAGCCTGACAGTCACAGCCGCACACCCGGCCTCACAGCGACACACACAGCGACACAGCCGCGCCCGGCCCCCAGCCGCGCAGGCACACCGCGCCCGGCCTCCCGGCCCCCGAGCAGCGCAGGAGCCCGGACGTCCAGCCGGCCACGTCCAGCCGGGGCGCGCGCGGCCCAGGCCCTGAGCGCCCGCACGCGGCTCCGCGCGGCGGGGAGCCGGCCGCCTGCCTCCCCCGCGGCTGCACGCGCGCCAGCTGCTCCGGGTGCGGGCGGCCTGCAGCCGCTGTCCGCCTCCCGCAGCCCGGGCCCGGGCCGCCCGCACCGCTCCCGCCCGCCACGCCTCCGGCACGCCCGGGCCCGCGCCGGCGACGCCGCCAGCTGCAGCCCTGACCGGCCCGGACCCAGCCTGCGTCCCCGCCTTGGCGGGGGACTCTGAGTTTACCCGGGCGCCGGGAGCCACTTCCCCGTCGGGCCGCTCCCAGCTGGACACCGAGCCCGGCTCGCAGCGCGGCGGCGGCCACCGGCCCCTTCCCGCTCCGCGGGCTGCGGACGCCTGGCGTCCGGCACGGGCGAGGGCCGCGGCCGCCGCGGGACCCCCTCGCGGGCCCTCCGGGGCTCGGCCCGTGCCCGGCCGGCCCCCTCGGCTCGCTGCCGGCTCCGCCCTCCGGGACCCGGCCACCCCGGCCCGGCCGCTCCCGGGGCCGGACTCGGCCCTCCCCGGGCCCCTCGTGGTCCCCACCAACCGCGCCGGGGCTCGGCGCGGCCCCGCCCGCGGCCTTGACAGCCCGGGAAGCGGCGGAGGCGGCGCCGCCCGGCCAACCCCGCGCCCCGCAGCCCGCCTCCGGCACCTCGCAGCTCCGCGACGGCCAAGCCGCGGGGTCCCTCAGGCCGCGGGAAGGGGACGGCGGGGCAGCAGCCGCCGGCGCTTCGCTCGGGCTCCGGGAAGCGGCCCCGGGAACTTCCGCTCCGTCCTCCGCGGCACCGCCTCCGGGGCTTCCAAGATGGCCGCGGGGGCGGGGCCCGGAGCTCCAACCATTTCCGCTTCCGGCGCGGACGCCCAGGCCGTTGGCGGGCGGCGCTCTAGGCGGAAGGACGGAGCGCCGGAAGTGCGTCACGCCGCGCGCGCGCAGTAGCGCCTTCTGGCCCCGGGCCCGCGCGCGCTCCGCGCCAGAGATTGTACTCGTCCGGGACCTGCGCCCTGGGACACGCCCCCAGCGGCCAGGGGCCAATGGGAAAAGGCTCTGGCGGTTGCTAGGGAAACCCACCGCGGCAAGATGGCTGCGGCCGGCGGAGGCCGTGAGCGCCGGCTCCCGCCGCGGGACGGTGAGGGCTCGGCGACCACCGGCCGGTCTCCCCGGGCGGGCGCGCCCGTGTCCCTGCGCTGTCCTCCGTCCGCGGCGGCGGCGGCGGCGAGGGTCTGGCCGCCCGGGCTGGGGGTGGGCGCTTGGTCTCCCCCCGCCGCCCGCGCCGTTACCGGGCGGCCTCGGCCCGCCAGCGCCCGTCCCTCAGGACCGGCCTGGCCGCCGCGAGCCGTGGCCGGAGAAGCCCGCCGGTCACCGCGCGCGCCCGCTGTCCACTCGCAGGCTACGGCATCCGCGTGTTCTCCAACGCCTTCTTCCGGTACGAAGGCGAGTGGCGGGCAGGGAAGCCGCACGGTAAGACGACGGCGGAGCGGGAGGGCTGCCCACGCGTGACCGCGCGCGCTGGCCGCGTCTGCGGGTCGGGCCCACGCCCTCCGGGATGCTCACCTTGGCTCTCGGTGCGCCTGCGCGCGTGAGGGCCCCTGTTGGGCAGGCGCCCCGGAGGGTCCCCCTCTGAGCGCGGGGGTCCCTGCCACCCTGGGAGAAAGCGGGGTGCTCCGGGCGCTGCGGTGTAAGCGCGCGGCTCAGGCAGGTGTGCAGGGGGGCGGGTTAGACCAGCGAGGGAGACGCCACAGCCGCCGGCCGCTGGGTTTCCCCCTTTTTAAAAACTCATTTTGGGATTATTTGGAAAGCGGAGAAACAGGTCTTCCGTCCGCTGGTGCACCCCCCAGATTCCTGCAGCAACGCTTGAGCCACAACTTGCTGCCCCCCAGGAGCAGAAGCCCGGAGGGGAGGGGGAGGGGATCTGGGGGGTTCCGGAGGGCCCAGGAGGGGGAGGGGAGTTCTGGGGGCGCCCAGGAGCAGAAACCAGATGGGAGGGGAGGGGGCTGGGGAGGCCCAGGAGGGGGCTGGGGGGTTTGAGGGGCACAGGAGGGGGAGGGGCTGGGGTTTTCTGTGAGGGCCCAGGAGGGGGAGGGGTTTTGGGGGGCCCAGGAGCAGAAGCCAGAGGGGTAGGGCGCTGAGGGGTTCTGGGGGGGCCCAGGAGGGGGGGCTGAGGGGTTCTGGGGGGCCCAGGAGGGGGAGGGGTGTTCTGGGGGCCCAGGAGAGGGAGGGGTGTTCTGGGGGCCCAGGAGGGGGAGGGGTGTTCTGGGGGCCCAGGAGAGGGAGGGGTGTTCTGGGGGCCCAGGAGGGGGAGGGGTGTTCTGGGGGCCCAGGAGCAGAAGCTGGAGGGGAGGGGGCTGGGGGGGCCCAGGTGGGTTCTGGGGGGCCCAGGAGTGGAAGGGGGAGGGGGCTGGGGGGCCCAGGAGGGGGTGCTGGTGGATTCTGGGGGCACAGGAGGGGGAGGGGGAGGGGTGTTCTGGGGGCCCAGGAGCAGAAGCTGGAGGGGAGGGGGCTGGGGGGCAGGCGTCTTCACAGCTGCACCCGCCTTCATTTGTCTCCATTGTTCCAATTTCTTTCATTTTTAATGTTTTCAAGGTTTTTTTTAGATTTGCTATTTTTAGATTTATTTCAAAGGCAGAGAGAGTCTTCCATCCACTGGCTCACTCCCCAGATGTCCGCACGCCGGAGCTGGGCCGATCCAAAGCCAGGAGCGCCCTCCGGTCTCCCCGCGGGTGCAGGGCCCAGGCACTTGGGCGCCTCCCACGGCTCTCCCGGCCACAAAGTGGACGCTGGCACTTGCTAGTTGCTTGGAAGAGGGACGGAGACAGGGAGCCCGGCCTGGCTGCAGTCAGGAGCCAGGGGCTCCGCGGCGCCTCCCTCCCCGCCGCCTCCCGGCGTGGCGTCGGCGTCTGCGTGGGAGCTGAGTGAGATGCGGGCGTCCCCGTGGGGTTTCTTGGCCAGGTCGTGGGAAGTTGCTGTTCAAAGACGGGAGTTACTACGAAGGCGAGTTCGTGGACGGAGAGATCACGGGCCAGGGCCGCCGGTACTGGGCCTGGTCAGGTGAGCGTCCCGCCTGTGCACCCCGACGCCCCCCGGGGGGAGCGAGCAGCCAGGCCTGCCAGGGCAGCTACAGGGCGCCACCATTACGCCGTGAAGGGTCTGGCCCAGGGAGGGGTCCAGGGCCCACCCGTGACACTTCCCGGCCTGGGCCGCCCCCTGCCACGCCGGCATCCCGCATGGGCGCTGGCTGAAGTCCCGGCTGCACCACTTCCAATCCAGCTCCCTGCTGATGCCCCTGGGGAAGCAGTGGACGATGGTCCAAGAGCTTGGGCCCTGCACCCACGTGGGAGACCCGGAGGGAGCTCCTGGCTCCTGGCTTCAGCCTGGCCCAGCCCTGGCTGTTGTGGCCATTTGGGGAGTGAACCAGCGATGGAAGATAGCTGTCTCCCTCCCTCCCCCTCCCCCTCCCGCCCCCTCTCTCTCTTTCTCTCTTTCTGCCTCTCTGTGACTCTGACATGCAAATAAATAAAAAAAAAAAAATCTTTTTTTAAAAAAAGAGATTCCTCCTCGTCTCCTTTTCCGGTTAAGGCTGCCTCGGCCCCATCGAGCCCTGGTGGGGACACTGCCGGGGACGCAGGGGCTCAGCTCCGCCTCCTGGGACTCAGCCTCAGCCCTTCAATGCCCCCCCCCCGGCTCGCTCCCCAGATGCCCACGAAGGCTGGGATTCGGCCAGCCCAAAACCAGGAGGTGGGGGCCACACGTGAGCCATCACCACTGCCACCCAGGCCCACGTTAGCAGAGCCGGAGGGGAACCCAGGGTGTAGACGTCCTGACCGCCGGGCCCGCGGCCGTCCTCCCGGCTGCGGTTGATCCGTCTCCGTCTCTGACCGGCGTCACCGCCTCTCCTGCACAGGGAACTCATACACAGGACGGTTTGTCTCGGGGGAGCCTCAGGGCCGCGGCGTCATGGAGTACAAGGCCGGGGGACGCTACGAGGGGGAGCTCGTCCAGGGCGCCAGGGAAGGTGCTGAGCGGCCGCGGGTGCCGGGGCGGGCGATGTCCACCCACGGGGAGGCCACGAGCTCCCTGGGCCTGAGGCTGAGTGAAGCCTGCGGCGGCTGATGGACCAGGCGCCGTCCTGTGTGGCCTGGAAGTGCAGCCACCCTCTCCAGAAGGCAGGCGGCGGAGCAGGCTGGGGAGGGGGCTTCTCTCCGCCCCAGACCCCGCGACCCTGGCGCCCTGCTGCTGGGTGGCGACGGCCGCGGCCCTGTGCTCACAACCTGGGGTCAGCAGCTGGACCTGGCCCCACCGGCTGGGCCCCCCGGTGGCCTGCCCAACGTGGTCCCCGAGGTCTTCCCAGCAGCTCGGCTGCCCTGCCCCCGGCCACTGCGTCTAGACCCGAGTGCCCTGGGAGGGCCTGCATCACGCAGCACGCGGCGCCGTGACGTGGACGCCGGGCGTCTGCGGGATCCGGCTCACTGCCGCCACCCCCCCCCCCACACACACACACACGCATGGGCTCTGAGGGCCAGAGCCGGGCTGCTTCCACCGCCCCGGCGCCAGGGCCTCAGGCCGGGAGGACAGTCCAGCCCCTGGGGAGGTCCTGAGCCCACCCAGCCGCCTCCTAAGCAGCCCCCACGTCCAGGCGGACCCAGGAGCGGTTCTGTCCCTGGCGGGGCAGGAGGCCGAGGTTGCCGTCCCCTCCCCCAGGACACGGCTGTCTGGTGGACCGCGATGGACAGGTGTACCGGGGCTCGTTCCATGGCAACAGGAAGCACGGCCAGGGGCACCTGAGGTCCCAGTGAGTGCGCGGGTGTGGGCGGGCTGGCTCTGGGGCGGAGGTCACACCCACCACTGCCCTCCCGAGCCCCGAGTCCGTGTGTATAGTGGAAAGCCCCCTCCCCAAATCTCTGATGGGAGGGCGGAGCTGCAGGGGCCGGGACCTGACACCTGGGCCCGCGTAGAACCCGCCACAGGATGCGCGGTGCTCCCCGGGGCCTGCGTGGGGAGGGCGCGGTGCCCCTGCCCGTCCCCTCCCACGGGGCCATCTGCTCAGGGCCTATTTCTGCCTGGTCGCGGCGGTGCGTGCCGAGCCGGCCGGAGGAGGGGTCTGAGTCAGCACCGCCCCCCGGTGCCCGGCTGAGTGCAGCCTCCGTGCGCGTCCCCTCAGGAGCGGCGACAGCTACGACGGTGACTGGGTGCAGGACCGGCGTCAGGGCCACGGAGTGCTGTGCCGTGCCGACGGCTCTACGTACGAGGTACTGGAGACGCCCTCGGGGAGGGGCCTTGCCGGCAGTGTCCCCGAGGGAGGGACGGCCACCGTCACGGCGTCCGCGCTCTGCTGTATGGGGGCGGGGATGGGCTCCGGCCCCCATCAGCTCTGGGGTGGGACGGACCCGGTCCCAACGGCGGGTTCACAAGAGAAAACCCAAGCCGGCCGACACGCGTGCCGGGCATCCCCGGGAGACGGTGCCGAGGGCGGCCTCTCCGGGGGCCTGGGCGGGGCGGTGTGTTCTGGTCTCCTCCAGACTCGGTGATGAGAAGGCTGAGGCTCAGCGGGGCTGCCTAGCTCCCAGGCCCCTGCCGGTGCCTCCCCGCGGGACCCCGACCTTGCCACCTCCCCGAGCTGAGTGCAGGGCTGTGGGGATGCGGCTCGGGCCCAGGGAAGGAGCCTGTGGGCGGTGCCCGGGGCTCCCAGGGGCTCCCTGTTCCGTCCCCGCGAGCTCTTGGTCACCTGGTGGTCTGAACACTTACAGAGTGGGGGGGATGCGGGCCTGGGGTCCGCCTTGCAGGCCGCCTGCCTGCTGGCCTGTGTCCCCGGCCGGGAGCCGGGCAGGTGGGAGCACACGGTGCAGGCACCAGGACGACAGAGCCGGGCAGGGGACGAGGAGGCGCAGCCACAGGAGACGGGAGGGTGGGCGCCGGGGCTCGCGTGCTCTGCGGCGTGGACTTGTGGGCTCCGGGCCCCACGCAGAGGCCGTCCCCTGTGCTGCTGCGGAGCCACCAGGACCCGGGGCCCCGCGCCGCTGCACCTGTTGGTCACGGCAGAGACTGGGCAGGGCGGGGGTCCCCCCAGCGTCCAGGGGCCTCACAGGGAGAGGGGACAGGTCCAGCCCTTCGGCCTGCTGGAGCGCAGTGCTGGCGGTGCTGAGAGAGCTGCCGTCGCCGTAGCAGCTCTTCCGGTGGCCCGGTTCCTCCAGTGACCAGAGGGGCCTCGGGGCTCGGAGGTGCAGCCCCTCCCGAGTTGGAGCTGCACGGCACAGGGGTCCAGGGGAGGCCAGCCTGGGAGCGGACAGCACAGGCCCCAGGCCGCCTGCCCGGGCACTGGGAAGGCACCAGCCTCCCTCCTGCCGTCCCCTGGCGCCCACCGTGGGCAGTGCACCTGCTGCCCCTAGGGCCCAGCTCCCACCCAGAGCACGGCAGGCAAGGGCGCCCCGGGCGCTGAGGGCTGCAGAGAGCCCAGCCGCCCGCTCCGTGCCCTGCTTGTGCGAGCAGGCCGCTCCCGACGGCACAGCCCTGGCCAGGCGCTCGGGCGTGGGCCGTGGGAGCCCGCGTGGACACGGCCTGCAGCTGAGCCCCGGCACAAACCGTCTGCCACCCCAGGCCACCCTCCAGCCTGACGGGCATGGACAGAGCCCCCGTGCCACCCCCGACACCGGGAGTCCTGGGTGCCAGGCTCCGGCCTGCGCCCTCCACGTGTGTTCTCACGCAGCCCTGTGGGAAGGGGAGACGGCACAGAGCAGTGTGGAGCGGCCCGGGCTCCGTGCGGGTCTGTCTCACTGCCCTCGTCCCAGCCCCAGCCCGGCACCAGCAGCTGTCCGGGCCCTGGCTGCCTGCTGGTCACCGTGAGCTGTGCAGCGCTAGAAAATGCGCCGGGGTGGGACCGGGCTCGGGTCTCCACCAGGGGGCAGCCCGGCCCCGCGGACCGCCTGCCCGAGCCTGGGCCTGGCCTGGCCAGAGGAGACGGAAATGCCCCGGGCTGAGCCCCTGCCCCGCGGGCTGACGGGAAGCGGCTTCCCGGATTGGAACGGCTCCTCCTGCTGGCGCCAGAGCCGCAGAGTTCCACACGAGCCCTTTGTGGGGCCGTGAGCCGCGTCCGCTGCTGGCTGCCCGTGGCCCTGTGACTCGGGCCCGCCGCCCGGCTGGGCAGGAGCCCCGGCCGTGTGCTCGGGTGGGCCGTACCCCCGCCTGCATCTGGGCCCTGGCTCTGGGGCTGTGGCCTGCAGGAGTGCCCGGCTGAGCAACTTCTCCCAGCCAGCCCCGTGGGACGCTGGACGGGGAAGGGCGTCCGAGGCCCAGAGGACAGGCCAGAGCGTCTGTCGGCCCGGGGGAGGCCGCCGCGGTTTTCACGCCCCTGTCTGTGCGAGAGTCTGTCGCCGGGCCCCTGGTTAATGAGGGGGCTGGTGGTCCCGCCTGCTGCCAGGCGGCGAGAGGGCGACTCAGAGTGGGCAAGAAAGGGGCGCCGGCGGAAGGGAGGTGACCGTTGAAGCCGTCTCGGCCATGCTCCCTCCTAGGCTGAGGCCTGTGCCGCCCGGCCCCCGAGGCTGCCCCTCCCCCAGGAGCCGAATTCCCTCCTTCCGGGCTCTCTGGTGTGCAGGTCTCAGGGGCCCCCGACCTGCTCCCTCCTGCCCGGACCCGGGAGTGGAGGTGCCAGGAAGCCATCGGTCGCTCCGTGGCCTCTGCTCTCGTCCTGATGGGCGTGAGCACCAGACGTGAGCCACGCCCACTCACATGGCAGCCGAGGGCGCACTTCCCGCGTCTTCCACGTGGGTAGCTGTTGACGCCCCAGGCGACGGGACCCCGAGCCCAGGAAGGGGACCGGGCACCGAAACAGCCCCTGCCAGCCTCTCTGGGTCTCTGCTCCCCCAGCTCAGCCTCAGGGGGAGCCTGGTGGTGCGCCTTGGGGAGGGGTCTGGCAGGAGCCGGACGGGGCCGTGGACGCCGCTGCAGGCCACCGTGCTCGGCTCAGAAGCGTGCTGTGTGCACGTCCGGGCGTCTCCCGCCGTGGGGCTGCGCTGGCTCCCGGCTCCGCGGGCGTTGGCCGCGTTTCCCGGGGGAGCCTGCTGTTCGGTGCACCTGCTCAGGCACGGGGCAGGTGGCAGCCTCATGGGCACCCTCACCTGTGGGCGCCCCTGCCCCACCCCCCGCCGCCCACCGGGGCTGCAGGAATGCTGCCGAGGGGTCCGGGCCCTGCGCAGCCTCCATGTCCCCAGAGTACAGGCTGGGGTGTGGGGCCGGCGACCCCAGGGGTGCGTGTGACAGAGGCCTGAGAACTTGGGTGCTCCGGCTGCCCGGTGGCAGCCCGTGGGGAGTCTGGCCGTGTCCGCCCAGCAGAGCTGTGGTGGGGACAGGTGGGGGCAGGGCAGGATCTCACTGGGGGGGCATCCGCTCAGGGAAAGGCTCCCTCACCCAGGCCAGGGCCCGGGGCAGGCGTGAGGCGGGTTCTGGGGCAGGCGTGAGGCGGGTTCTGGGGCAGGCGTGAGGCGGGTTCTGGGGCAGGCGGCCCGAGAGCAAGCAGCGGTGCCGGCAGAGGCGCTGCCCAGGACCGGAAGGCACCCCCGGGCCGAGGAAGGGACCAGGCCTTGCCAGACCAGCTTACTTGTGGTGGGGACGGACGGCACGGGGGCCCCCGGGGGGCGAGCGGCTCTGCCAGCCTGGAGGGGGAGGGGGAGGGCCTGCCCCGCACCACCCAGAGCCGCTGGTGTGGCTGCAGCCGTGGTTGGGCCAGGCAGGTCCCCTCCCTGCCAGCCCCATCTGAGCGGCGCCGACACCCGGTCCCCTGTTCCACTCAGTCTCATTTTCGTGAACCCCAAGGCAGGTGTGGGCAGCAGGGCCTCCGGCGTGTTCCCACGCACCTGCTCACACACGGGGCGAGTGCCCACCCACCGAGACCACCTGGGCTCAGGTGTGCGACGCTGATTGACGAGGGAGCCGGGGCTGTCACGCTGGTCACGTTGCTCCCTTGGGTCCGTTCCTACCGACCTGGTGCCGGACCAGAGCCGTGCGCACCGGCGCCCCACAGTGCTTGCGTGGGCTCCTTCCTGGAGGGCCGGGCCCCTGGATCCGCGAGGACAGAGCAGCGGCCCCGGCCACCCGGGTGTCGGTCGCGCTGTGGGCCCTGCAGAGCCCCTCACTCTGTCACCTGCCGGGGGCTGCAGCGGGGAGGACGTAGTGCAGGAGAGCGGGCAGCCGCTGGACAGCTGGACGGTGGCCAGCCCGGGGGAGCAGCTGGGAGCAGACGCTGTGGCTCAAGAGGCAGGGCCCAGGCAGGCCGGGGCCCCCGTGCACAGGTGCGGGCGCCTCGGAGCCTCCAAGCAGGGCACAGCCCCGCGGTCACGCCAGGTGTCTCTGGGGCAGCAGCGAGCTCTGGAGCCGAGTCTGGACCGGAACCCCTCCAGCTGCAGGCTCACGTGAGTCAGGGCTTGTGGCCCGGCGCCAGGGCCCAGATTGGGTGGCACGGGCTCTGGCCGCCGAGCGCTGGGTGCTCCGGGAATGCAGGCAGCGTGTGGCTCAGCGTCTCTGCTGGACCGGGGTGACCACACGGGCAGCCCCCTCCCCGGAGCTCCGTCCCAGGCACGGGAGCACCCAAGCCCCCCAGGGCTGCAGTCTCCCGCCCGCCCCGGCTCCTCCCCCCCCCCCCCGCAGGGGCTCTGCCTCTGGAGCTGCCCGTCCTCCCAAGTCTGCAGCAGGTGTCCAGGGGCCTGGCCTCAGCTGCTCCCGGCCGTGGGGTCCCTCTGGGAAAGGTGGGGGGCAGGGCGGCGTGCAGCTGCCCTTGGCTGGAGCCCGGGGGCCCTCAGTTGATTTTCCTCGCAGCGGAAGTCATTCCCCACCAAGCCCCGCGTGGTCTCAGATTTCCACGAAACGGTTTTCCTGCTCTCTTCCATCGCCCCAGGCTCGGCAGGGAGGAGGCGGGCTGGGGCCTTTGCATCCGAGTGAAGGGCGCAGGTCCCGGCCCCTACACGCGTGCACGTCTGTGCTGAGCGAGCGTGCGGTGCCTTGTCCCTGGCGAAGCGCACAGGCTGCGGTTCTCCAGCTCCGGGGGAGCGGGCCCTGGGGAGGGGTGGGGGGGACCGGGGTCTGGCAGAACCACTGCTGAGGCCACGCCCTCCTCCCTGCAGGGGCAGTGGCACCACGACGTGTTCAGTGGCCTGGGCAGCTTGGCCCACTGCTCAGGGGCCGTCTACCATGGGCTGTGGATCAACGGCCACCCGGCAGGTAGGAGTCGCCAGCCTGCATGCGGCTCGGCTGTGGGGCGTGGCGTGGGCTGCCCTGGTCCCAGAAGTCACCGAGGGTGCGGTGGGGACCTGGGACAAGTGCAGTCAAGAATCCCGCCCCTCGGAGAAGACGGGGGCTGGTCTGGTTTCCAAAGAATGGGCACATGGAGGCCAGGTCAGACCTCAGTCCACTGCCAGCTACGGGGCCTCCCTGCCACGAGTTCTCCCAGCCACGGGGGGTCTCCCAGCCACAGGCCTCCCTGCCATGGGGGGCCTCCCAGCCACAGGGCCTCCCAACCACTGGGGTCTCCTGGTCATGGGGTCTCCTGGCCACGGGGCCTGCCAGCCATGGGACCTTCCTGCCACAGGATCTCCCAGCCACGGGGGGGGTCTCCCGGCCATGGGGTCTCCCAGCCACGGGGGGGTCTCCCGGTCATGGGGTCTCCCAGCCACGGGGCCTCCCAGCCACGGGACCTTCCTGCCACAGGTTCTCCCAGCCACAGGGTCTCCCTGCCACGAGTTCTCCCAGCCACGGGGGGTCTCCCAGCCACAGGTTCTTCCAGCCACGGGGCCTGCCCGCTGCATCCCAGCCCTGTGGCCTGAGCGTCTGGGGGGGGCCGTGGTCACGGTTGTGTTGCCCCCCGTGGCCTCCATTCAGCTCCGTGTCCATGCTGTGCTGTGGCCACGGCGGCCTCCCAGTCAGCTTTTGCTGGGAGCCACTGCCGCAGGCCCCCGTCCCACCCCTGTGTCCCGTTGGCCTCCCGTTCTCCAGGGCGAGGGGTCCCCAGAGTTCGTCCAGCCGGGACCTGAGTCACTCGTCCCGACCCCGGTGCTGGGTGGGCTCTGCTGCGCACTGCGGGGGCTGGGGAGGCTGGGTTCCTAACGAGCACTCAGGCTGTCCTGCAGGGCAGTGGCCGCCCGCCACACCCTGAAGCCCTGCTCTGCCCTCCCCCAGCGCCAGCCGCGAGGATTGTGATTCTGGGCCCAGAGGTGATGGAGGTGGCCCAAGGATGTCCCTTCACGCTGACCGTGCAGCTGCAGCAGGACAGCGGGGAGGTGGCCCAGAGTAAGCAGACCCGGGGCCCCGGGCCCGGGCTCAGAACGGGAGAGGTGTCCCACGGGGCTGCCGACGGCGGCGCCTGAGCTGGCCTCACACCCGGAGCCCCGCGGGAGGGGCCGGGAGTGTGGGGTGCAGGTGTGTGTGAGCACACGTAGCTGTGCACCTGTGGGGGAGCGCTGTGCACACATGTGTAAGCGTGTGTGCTACGCTCACCCGCATCGGCACACATCTCAGAGCCACGGCGGCCGCTGTGCAGGGCCTCAGCTGCCCCCGTCGGCCCAGACCCTGCGCCCAGGCGCCAGGCCGAGCTGTCGCGAGCGGCCCGGGGACCTGAATTAGCCTGTGGCAATTTCGGCCGCCGTTGGCACACGGGTCCATCTCAGCGGTCTCTGTCGCTCCAGGAAGAGGCCTCGAGAGATCTTGCTCCCGGCCTGGCCCCATCCAGGGCCTGGCAGCCGCCAGCCCGTTCCCCGTAGGACACGCACACAGACGCCGGCACTGCCGACCGCCCCTCGGCGAGCCTTCCACAGATCCGTGGTTCGCTCTAGGCTACGTCAGATAGCAGCCCACGTCCGTGTTCTCGTGGGGCGCCCAGCTGTCCTGGCCCCTTTGTGGGAGACACCAGCCTTGCCCCTGGCACCTGGCTCCTATCAGGTCAAACCCCAAAGTCCGTCCTTTCTCTAAAGACGCATCTTTGTGTTTTAGTTTTTATTTATTTGGGAAGAAAAGAGACAAGGATCTCTCCCACCCTCAGGTTCACCCCCCAAATCCTGCGTTGGCCAAGTCTGGGCCAGGCCGAAGCCAGGACTTCAACCCCGGCCTCCCACGTGGGTGCCAGGACCCCAGTACCTGGGCAGCCACCTGCTGCCCCGGGTGCAGGAGCTCAGGCCCGGGCCTCCCACGCGGGACGCAGGTATCCAGGCGTTGGCTCCGCCCACACCGCAGCGCCGGCCCCTCCCTTGATCTTTGGGTCCTGACCTCAGATCCTTGGACTTTGCTGCTAGGTTTTTGCTTTTGGTTTTTGACCCCTGAGGTTCTCTGCGCGTGGGCTCGTGTTGCCTGCGGAGCCTCCTCTCAGGGGCTGGGGGCTCCCGTCCAGCACTTGTCACTGTCCCCGTCACACAGCCGTGCCGTGGGCGGCCTCCTGTGGCCTGGCCCTGACGACGTGACCGTCCCCCCGCCCCGCCCCGCCCCAACACACTGGCTGCCTGTGTGGCTTGGCGTTATCAGTCCCTGGGGAGTCACAAGTCCCCTCCCGGCTGGCGGTGCCCAGATGTTGTCCAGCGGCCCCCCACATAGCACCGCGTCCGGGAGCCCAGCTGTACTTCGGGTGCTGTCGCCCAGGCCCTGAAGGCCGGCACTGGGCTTGCTCTTAAGAACTTGGTGATGGCCGGCGCCGCGGCTCACTAGGCTAATCCTCCACCTAGTGGCGCCGGCACACCGGGTTCTAGTTCCGGTCGGGGCTCCGGATTCTGTCCCGGTTGCCCCTCTTCCAGGCCAGCTCTCTGCTGTGGCCCGGGAGTGCAGTGGAGGATGCCCAAGTGCTTGGGCCCTGCACCCCATGGGAGACCAGGAGAAGCACCTGGCTCCTGCCATCGGATCAGCGCGGCGCGCCGGCTGCGGCGGCCATTGGAGGGTGAACCAACGGCAAAGGAAGACCTTTCTCTCTGTCTCTCTCTCTCTCACTGTCCACTCTGCCTGTCAAAAAAAAAAAAAAAAAGAACTTGGTGTTTTCAGCCCTGTGTCCACCCTGGAGTGTGCTGTGGGGCTGGGGTCCCGCCCACATCTCTGGCGCGCTGGTGTCCCTTTGTCCCAGCTGCTGTTCCCCGATGACCTTGGTGTGGAGGATGCTGGTGTCAAAAACCGGCTTTGTCCAGTTTTGATGGGCAGGGAATGCTGACCTCATAGAGTGAGACCAAGAAGAGCCATCTCCTGTTTGCTGGTCCACTCCCCAGTGGACGGCTGCAGCAGCCAGGGCTGGGCCAGGGCCCCAAAGCCAGGAGCCGGGGGCTTCCTCTGGGTCTCCCATGTGGCTGGCAAGAAACCACCACTGGGACCGCCACCTGCTGCCCCCGGGGCGCCCAGCAGCAGGAAGCTGGACTCGAAGCAGAGCCGGAATGAAACCCAGGCGGCCTGACCTGTGCATGGGCGTCCCGGGCAGCGTCCTAAGGGCCACAGCAAGTGGACGCGCCCAGGGCTCCGTGAGGTGTGCGTGTCAGGGGCCGGGAAGCTGCTGCTTCCGTGCCTGGGGTCGACTTCCAACTCCACCTGCACCTGCACCCCACCTGCACTCCCAAACAAGGGGCAGCAGCGGCCACAGCTCAGGCACCGGTCCCGGACGGAGCTCTGGCTCCCGGCTTCGCAGGCGCTCGGGGATCCGGGGGACCCAGAGGACTCTCTCTCTCTCTCTCTCTCTCTACCTCTCTCTCTCTCTCTCTCTCCCTCTCTCTCTCTCTCTCTCTCCCTCTCTCTCTCCCTCTCTCTCTTCTCTCTCTCTCCCTCTCTCTCTTCTCTCTCTCTCCCTCTCTCTCCCTCTCTCTCTTCTCTCTCCTCTCTCTCCCTCTCTCTCTCTCTCCTCTCTCTCTCCCCCTCTCTCTCTCTTCTCTCTCTTCTCTCTCTCCTCTCTCTCTTCTCTCTCTCCTCTCTCTCTTCTCTCTCCTCTCTCTCTCTCTCTCTCTCTCTCTCTCCCCTCTCTCTCTCCCTCTCTCCCTCTCTCCCTCTCTCCCTCTCTCTCTCTCTCCCTCTCTCCCTCTCTCTCTCTCTCCCTCCCTCTCTCTCTCTCTCTTTCCCTCCCTTTCAAATAAACTTTTTTTTTTGACAGGCAGAGTGGACAGTGAGAGAGAGAGACAGAGAGAAAGGTCTTCCTTTGCCGTTGGTTCACCCTCCAATGGCGGCCGCGGCCGGCGCGCTGCGGTCGGCGCACCGCGCTGATCCGATGGCAGGAGCCAGGTGCTTCTCCTGGTCTCCCATGGGGTGCAGGGCCCAAGCACCTGGGCCATCCTCCACTGCACTCCCGGGCCACAGCAGAGAGCTGGCCTGGAAGAGGGGCAACCGGGACAGAATCCGGCGCCCCGACCGGGACTAGAACCCGGTGTGCCGGCGCCGCTAGGCGGAGGATTAGCCTAGTGAGCCGCGGCGCCGGCTCAAATAAATAAACTTTTTAAAAGGGAGAGGAAAGTGTGCTGTTTGATTTCCAAACACTTGGGGACTCCAGCCTGGCCCAGCGCTGGCCATGTGGCCCTCTAGTGAGTGACCGGCGCAGGACAGCGCTCTCTCCAGGCTGACCGGGAGCCAGGAGCTCCACCTGGGTCTCCTGTGTGAGGGCAGGGGCTCGAGCACTTGGGCCACCTCTGCTGCCTCCCAGGCTGGGGCTGACGCTGTGGCGTAGCTGGTGAAGCCGCTGTCTGCAGCGCCGGCGTCCCGTGTGGGCGCCAGTTCCAGTCCCGGCTGCTCCACTTCCGATCCAGCTCCCTGCTGTGGCCGGGAAAGCAGTGGAGGACGGCCCAGGTCCTCGGGCCCCTGCACCTGCATGGGAGACCTGGAAGAAGCTCCTGGCTCCCAGGTTCGGATCAGCCCAGCTCTGGCCATTGCGGCCATTTGGGGAGTGAACCAGCTGATGGAAGACTTACTTTCTCTCTCTCTCTCTCTCTCTCTCTCTCTCTCTCTCTCTGCCGTTCCCTCTCTCTCTGTAACTGCCTTTCAAATAAACAAATAAATCTTAAGGAAAAGCAGCAGAAGCAGAGGCGCTGGGACTTCCCCGGGTGTTCTGATGCCGCGTGGGCAGCGGCGCCCAACAGCCCCCGCCCGCCCGTCGTCTCCGCGTTTGCGCTGCTTCTGGTGACAGACCTGCCGGCGCTGCGTGGTGTGCTGTAGCGGTCCCTTTTATAGAGAGGTGTGTTTTTAAGAACTTGCATTTATTTGAGAGGCAGAGACAGACAGACAGCCCCCATCCACGTCAGCCCCCAGACGCCAGGAGCTGCTTCCAGGGGCCCTGTGGGCACCTGCGTCCCGGGAGCTGGATCGGGAGCCCGTGCGGGCCGTGGGGTCCCAGCGCCCCCCGAGCTGGCCTGCTGCTCCGCCGGAGCCTTCCTCGGGCTTTTCTCGTCACCGCTGGTTTGAGGCCACGCGACGTGGCTTCTTTCTCTTCCTCGCTGCTCTGGTCCTGGAGCTCCTCCGTCTGTGGGTGAACAGTCTCCAGAGAAGCCGGGCGTCTCCGGCCGCGCTCGGTGTTGGGGGCCGTGGCTGTGGCTGCTTCCGGGTCTCTGTGTGGGGCAGCCCCAGCGCCATCAGCTGTGCCCTCTGTCCACCGTCTCTGACTCTGCCGTCCTGTGAGCCGCGGCCCCTGAGGTCCCCACGCTCACTGAGGCGCCTCCTGCTCACGGCCACACTCCCCTGCGCCCTCGCCTGCCCGGTACTGTCCGTCAGATGTCAGCATTGTGACGGGCGCCTGGCAGGCGTGTGGGCCGGCCCTCGGCCTTGCTCTGGGGCGAGTTGGGCTCTTGTCACGTCTGTGGCGTCTGACAGGCACAGAGGACGTGTGAGGCCGGCTCCCCACTGCCACGGCCACTCCCTCGCTTTCTCCCCTTGCACCTGTGCTGCTGAGGGCCCCTGCACCCCCAGCCTGTGCCCAGTGCCCCCCACCCCCAGCTCGTGCCCGGTCACCCCCGCACCCCCAGCCCGTGCCCAGTGCCCCCCACCCCCAGCCCATGCCCAGTCCCCCGCACCCCAGCCCGTGCCCAGTCCCCCCCGCACACCCAGCCCGTGCCCGGTCCCCCCACACTCCCAGCCCGTGCCCAGTCCCCCCTGTACCCCCAGCCCGTGCCCAGTGCCCCCCACACTCCCAGCCCGTGCCTAGTCCCCCCACACCCCCAGCCCGTGTCCAGTCCCCCCTGTACCCCCAGCCCGTGCCCAGTCCCCCCTGTACCCCCAGCCCGTGCCCAGTGCCCCCATATCCCCAGGCAGTGCCCAGTGCCCCCCACACCCCCAGCCCGTGCCCAGTCTCCCCTGTACCCCCAGCCTGTGCCCAGTGCCCCCCACCCCCAGCCCGTGCCCAGTGCCCCCCACCCCCAGCCCGTGCCCAGTCCCCCCTGTACCCTCAGCCCGTGCCCAGTGCCTCCCACCCCCAGCCCGTGCCCAGTCCCCCCTGTACCCCCAGCCCGTGCCCAGTGCCCCCCACCCCCAGCCCGTGCCCAGTCCCCCCGTACCCCCAGCCCGTGCCCAGTGCCTCCCCAGCCCCAGCCCGTGCCCAGTCCCCCCCTACACCCCCAGCCCGTGCCCAGTCCCCCCTGTACGCCAGCCTGTGCCCAGTGCCCCCACACTCCCAGCCCTTGTCCAGTCCCCCCACACCCCCAGCCCATGCCCAGTACCCCCACACCCCCAGCCTGCGTCCAGTCCCCCCACACCCCCAGCCCATGCCTGGTCCCCCACGCCCCCAGCCCGTGCCCAGTCCCCCCACACCCCCAGCCTGTGCCCAGTCCCCCCGTACCCCCAGCCCATGCCTGGTCCCTCCACACTCCCAGCCCATGCCTGGTCCCCCGCACCGCCAGCCACAGCGCTTTCTCTCGTGGGGGTTCGGGGCTCCACCTCCGTCCGTCACACTGTGCACCTCGCCCCGCAGGCCAGCTGCAGAGTCCGCGCGGTCTCAGGAGCCTGGCGTCCGTGACCTGACACCGCCGCCGTCTCTCCGTCTTGTCCGCCTGTGCGTTGTCTCGCCAGGGGGGCGCCTCAGCCCAGTCACCGTGTCTTGAACAGATTCAGAACTCAACGAGCCACATTGTTGGTTTTTAAGATTTTTATTTATTTGTTTATTTGAAAGGGAGAACAACAGAGAGGGAGAGAGAGAGACAGAAGCAGAGAGAGAGAGAAAGGGAGGTCTTCCATCTGCTGGCTCACTCCCCAGGTGGCCGCAACGGCCAGGGCTGGGCCGGTGTGAAGCCGGGAGCCAGGAGCTTTATCTGGGTCTTCGATGTGGGTGCAGGGCCCCAAGCACCTGGGCCATCGTCCCCTGCTTCCCCAGGCCGTGAGCAGGGGGCCGGATGGACGTGGAGCAGCCAGGACTTGACCAGCGCTCCTGTATCCGAGGCTGGCGCTGCAAATGGCGGCTTCCCCGGCTGCACCACGTGGGCCCCACGCTGCCTCCTACAGCCCGAGCGTGGCCCCTTTCTGTCCCGGCTCAGAGCCCCTCCTCCCAGCCTCGGCTCCCTCTCGGCCTCCGCCACCCTCTGGCCCCCCGGAGTCCATGCCAACAGGCCCTGGAGCCCTGTCTGCTGCAGGCGTGGAGCCCGGTGCTCCCTGGGGGGCGTCAGGAGGAAGCCCCGGGCTTCAGGTGACCTCTCCAGGGACCCTCACGTGGGAGCCACACGGGGCCTCCGTCCGAATGTCCTCGGCCCACACAGTCCCTTGCGAGTCCGAAAGCCCGGTCCTGGGGGGGGCCGAGTCGCCCCCCTGCTGCGTCCTGCCTGCCCCGCCGTGCCCACACCACGCCCCACCTGCTGCCCAGCACTCCTGTCTGTTGGGGCCTCTGCTGGGCGCGGTGACTCGGGGGCCCTGCCTGCAGCCTGCGGGTCCCCAGGGCCCAAGACGACCAGCAGCACGGGAGACCCGGGGACTGTCCGGCAGGAGAGCCGGGTGCCCCGCGACCCACAGTCGGAGGCCCGGGATCCAGGACTGAGCTGTGGGGGGCAGAGGTGTCGGGTGGGGGTGCATGGGCCTCTGCAGGGCTCGGCAGGGAGCCGAGGGGCCCCAGCCGGGGTCTCTGCACCCCTGGTTAGGAGGGGTCACGGGGTCACGCCCAGTGCAGAAGACGCCCTGCCCTCCGCCCAGAGCTGCTGCCCTGGTGGGACCCCTGCCCGCGGCCTCGGGCCTGACGCCCGCTCCTCTTCCCTCCCCGAGGCGAGAGTGGACGGCTCCTGAGCGTGTCGGCCGGTGTGAGGTACGTGCAGCTCCCAGCCTTCTCCGAGGTCAGCTTCTTCAAAGTGGACAGCGAACGCCACCCGGAGACGCCCATGCAGACCCCGCTGTGAGTGCCGGCGACCCCGGACCAGGGCGGGGGACGAGACGTGGGCCAGACACCTTCCTCCAAGGGGTCCACGGCCGTGCCGCCCACAGGGACGGGGCAGGGCCGGCGCGCAGCCCACCATCCCCTCCTGCCCAGGTGTCCCCGAGGGACTGCCTCAGCTCCGGAACCCGGCGTGCGCTGTGTCCAAGCCCCAGCTTCTCCCAGGTCGCGGTCACTCTCGCCATGGGCAGAGGCTGAGCGGCCTGTCCTGGACCTGCAGGGGCTCCTCCTGGGCCTGCCCCGCCGTGGCCCTCGTGTCCACTCCGCCCCGCCCCGCCCCACCCCACCGCCCGCCAGGGGAGCCGCGCGGGCACCGGGTGCTGGGCTCATGGAGGCTGCATTGCCCAGTTTCCTGTTTCTCTCCCAAAGGCCCCGGGCACGGTCCTGGTCAGGCTGAGCGGCTTCCCTGGGAACGCCCCTCCCCTCTCGGTTCCGGGCTCTGCCAAGTCCCCAGGAGGAGCCCTGTGTCCCCCAAACCCTGGCCGGAACCCCCAGAGCCCAGCTACGGTCCTCGGGCGCTCCGGCCAGGGGGCCCAGCACAGCAGGCCCCCAGGCAGGGTGAGGCGCGAGGCGGTCAGCGGTCAGCAGCACCTCCACCGCCATGGTCAGGGCTGCGAAGCGACGCAGGCCCGGCCGTGGGGAGCCCCGAGCCCACGGCCGCAGATTTGGGGCGGACTCGGGGGCAGTGCTCCTGGCCAGCACAGCACGGAGTGACACTGTTGTAGCCGCAGGGACATCTGGGTGCCCCTTCTGTCGCAGCAGGAGTGGCCGAGTGCTGACCGTGGCGCCCCGGGTCCCAAGCCGGGCCAGGACCACCTCGGCCCCTCCAGCCCCAGCCCACTGTTTGCTTCCAGGGGCTTCCAGTGCATCTCCTACCCTCTGACCTGCTCCCAGTCACGGGGGCCGGGGCCCAGAGCCGCCGCAGAGGCCGCCGGAGGTGACGCTGTCCCCGCCCAGGGAGACCCGGAACCAGCGCCAGACTTGGGGGCTTTCCACAGCCAGCAGGACACCCTGGACGGGCCACCCGGTGAGTGCAGTCACAGACCGGGACGCGGTGCAGGGCCAGGCCGGCGGGGGCTGGAGGCCGGGCAGCCCCAGTCTCTCACTCGCAAGTCCGCCGCCCACGCGTGGCTCCGGCCGGGGCGCAGGTCACACCGGGCAGCTCCGGTGCCGTCTGCGGTGAGCCAGGGGCGACCTGGGTGCGACAAGGCCTGTGGTCAGCCTGGAGATGGCTCCTGCTGTCCCCGCTGCGGCCACACCCGGGTCCCTGGCTGGCCCTGTTTGTTCGGGGAGCTGTGGCCACGGGTGCTGGAGCGCAGCCCCCAGCCGCCTCCTCCGCCCCAAGGCCAGGCAGGGGACATCTGCTGCGGAATATTCTGGAGCGACTCAGAAGCGGGGTGCTGGGGCTGGGGAGCTGGTCCGCTGGCTTCAGGTTCTTGGGAACCGGCGCCTTCCGGTCTGGTCCCTGCCACCGCCAGTGGCGGAGGGTCGGTGGCCAGGGTCCCCCCGGCAGCCTCAGGCACACGTGGGTTTGGGGCCCTCACGGGCGCTGGCCAGGACCGACAGCCGGGGTCTCCCCGTCCCCTCAGTGACACTGAGCTGGGGGGGCTGGGAGGCCAGGAGCATGGGGCAGGGGACGCCCAGGTCAGGCCAGGAGCCTCCTGTGCAGGGCGTGGTGGGGCCTGTGCCTCCCGCGGAGTGGACGCCCAGTTGGCCACGCCCAGCGGGGACTGTGGGAGGGGCCGGGCTGCATCCCCACCCCCGCCCTGCCCCCACCTAGGTTCGAGGGCAGGTTCAGGAAGCCTCGGAGGGCAATTCTTGGATTTCTGCGTGAGAACACCGTCCACCTGGGGAGACAGCCCAGCGAGGGGGCTCCATGGAAACCTGGCCAGGGACGTGGGGCGTGGCCTGCGCTGCCGCCAGCCCCCCACCCCGGCTGCCCCACTTCCCGTCCAGCTCCCTGCTGATGCACCTGGGAAGGCAGCGGGAGAAAGTGCCTGGGCCCCTGCACCCACGTGGGAGACCCGGATGGAGTTCAGGGCTCCTGGCTTCGGCCGGGCCCAGCCCTGGCCATTGTGGCCATTTGGGGAGTGACGCAGTGGATGGAAGATCTCTTTCTCTCTCTCTCTCTCTCTCTCTCTCTCTCTCTCTCTCTCTCTCAGTAACTCTGCCTTTCAAGAAAAAGAAAAAAAATCCTAAAGAGAGAGAGAGAGACGGACGCAGTGGCCCAGGTGTGGCGAGAGTGGACCCTGCCTCGGTCCAGGCCTCTGGGGCCTCCCGGGGGGAGCTGCAGGGGCACGGGGTGAGGCCTCGGCCTGCTGGCCCAGCAGGACCCGGGCCCCTCGCTGCGGATCGGCCGGCGGTGCAGGGACGAGACACACAGAGGGAGTGCGTCCCCCGCCCGAGGCGGTGTCCCTGCTCAGCCTTGCTCCTGGGGGAGGCCGTCCCCAGGCCTGGACCCTCGCCGGCCGCTCTGGTCACGTCACAGCGCACGTCTCAGCAGCAGAGTGCTGACTGCATTCACAAGCTCTATACTTAGTCTCTGAGCCTGTGTGACGGACGCCCACACAGCCCTCTCCGCGCTGGCAGCGGGGCGTCTGCCCGGCCCCGCACGCTGCGCCCAGAGCCACAAGGCAGGTGCTGGTGACGGCCGGGGCCCTCCCCCCAGCGCCCCCGCCCTGGCTGTGCGGCCGCCCCCCCCCCACCCCGTGCTGAGGACATCACGAGGAGTCCGCCCAAGGCGACCTTCCAGACCAAGGCGGAGGGTGACGGGAGCCAGGGGGCTCCTGGGGCCGCACGGCTGAGTGGGTGAGAGCGGCCGCGTGGTCACAGGGACATTTGTGCAGTGAATCCAAAGGGAGCCCCCAGATAGGGACCGAGATCCTGCCGAGACTGGGCCTGGGCCCCGTGCAGGACGGGTCAGTGCAGGGCTGGGGTGAGGCTGTGACCTGGGACAGGGTCTGTGCAGGGGTGAGGCTGTGACCTAGGATGGGGTCAGTGCAGGGGTGAGGCCATGACCTGGGACAAGGTCAGTGCAGGGCTGGGGTGAGGCTGTGACCTGGGATGGGGTCTGTGCAGGGGTGAGGCTGTGACCTAGGATGGGGTCAGTGCAGGGGTGAGGCTGTGACCTGGGGTGGGGTCAGGGCAGGGGTGAGGCTGTGACCTGGGACAGGGTCTGTGCAGAGCTGGGGTGAGGCCATGACCTGGGACAAGACCAGTGCAGGGCTGGGGGGTGAGGCTATGACCTGGAACTGGGTCTGTGCAGGGGTGAGGCTGTGACCTGGAATGGGGTCAGTGCAGGGCTTGGGTGAGGCTGTGACCTGAGACGGGGTCAGTGCAGGGGTGAGGCCGTGACCTGGGATGGGGTCAATGCAGGGGTGAGGCTGTGACCTGGGGTGGGGTCAGTGCAGGGGTGAGGCTGTGACCTGGGATGGGGTCAGTGCAGGGCTGGGGTGAGGCTGTGACCTGAGACGGGGTCTGTGCAGGAATGAGGCTGTGACCTGGGACAGGGTCTGTGCAGGGCAGGGGTGAGGCTGTGACCTGGGACAGGGTCAGCGTGAGGCTAGGGCCAAGGCAGGGGTGCAGAGCCCAGGGCTCAGGGCAGGACGCCTTCCGTACCCTTGTGGTGCCCCCACCTGGGTTCTCTGCACGCGGGGCCGAGTGAGCCCACGGGAGAGGGGCGGGCACCACCCTCCTAGGCCGGGCCGGAGCAGCACACAGGGAGGCTTGGCCTCTGCGTCTGCCCGTGCCAGTCTGACCCCGGCATGGACGGCCCCCCGCGGACCTGGCCCGGAGCCGGCAGAGGCGGCAGGGAGACGGCCAGGAAGCTTCCGGGCTGTCAGGGAGGAGGGGGCGCCGTGAGCCCGGCCGGATCTCTCCGCCGAGGGGCGCTGCTGGGGCCCGGAGCCTGGAGGGTCTGGTGCAGGGGCCCTGATGGACAGCTGTGCGGTGCCCATGCGGGTGGACAGTGCCCCTGTTGTGGGAGACAAACTCGGGCTGGGGTGGGGTCTTCTGCAGCTGCTCTGAAAATTGGGATCAATGTATTTTAAAGATTGATTTATTTACTTGAGTCACGGGGAGGGGGGGAGGTCGTCCATCCACTGGCTCACTCCCCAAATGGCTGCAATGGCCGGAGCTGCGCCGATCTAAAGCCAGGAGCCGGGAGTTTCTTCCGGGTCTCCCACGTGGGTGCAGGGGCTCAAGGACTTGGGCCATCTCCCACTGCTCTCCCAGGCCACAGCAGAGCTGGATTGGAAGTGGAGCAGCCGGGACTCGAACTTGCACCCAGCTGGGATGCCGGCAGTGCAGGTGGCAGCTTTACCCACTAAGCCACAGCGCCGGCCCCCATTGGGGTCAAGTTTAAAGGAAAAGAAAGAACTCCCCTCCCCCACCTCTAAGAGGATTCGGCTGCTGACCGTCCTGTCTGCCCTGTCTGAACGCTGGGGAGGGGCCGTTGCCCTCGGGGCTCCCATGGAGCCCAAGGGCCAGGAGTCCCTCCCCCGGGGCCTGCGCCGGCCCCCCACCCTGCACGCTGCACACAGCCCTTGGGGGCAGCAGTTCTCCCATGGGGAGAAGGGGGGCTCTGTGGGACAGGGCAAGACCCCTTTCAGAGGCCACAGCCATGCCCGGGGCCAGTGCTCCCGGCCAGCCCCCCCGAGGCGGGAGGCCACGTCCCGGCCCACATACTAGATGGGAAGCCGTGGCCTGGAGGTCCACGCTCGCCTCCCCGGGCTCGGCCTTGGTGGCTCCGTCCACCTGTCGCCAAAGCTGCAGAGGCCGGCGTAGATGAGGAGAAAGAAGCGGCTAGGACCACTCAGCGGAGGACCGACCGGGCACGGGCTCTGTGTCCGTGGGCACAGCAGGGAGGACAGCCCCGGGTGGCTGCGGCCAGGGCGCTGCAGCGCCGTCCTCCCTGCCCTGCCGGCCCTGCACCGGGGCTGCCCTGTGCTCGGACACTGACGGTGGACAGTGAAGCAAACAGGCATTGCTGGCAGCTCCGGCCCTCGGCCTCCATGTGGCCCTCGGCCTCCATGTGGCCCTCGGCCAGGGGTCCATGCTACCTCCCTGGGGACTGCTGGCCTCACCCGGGGCCTCTCAGTCACGGCTCCCATGGGCCCCAGAGTCCCTGTTGTCACCCCCATGCCTTCCGTCCTGGTCTGTCCATCAGCGGCCACCGCCCGGGGCCCCAGACCACAGCCGGTGGTCAGGGTGTCCTTGGCTCAGTGAGCAGGGCTCAGGGCTGTCGGGCCCAGCTGTGGGCCTTGTGACCCAGACGGCGCTTGGGGAGGAGAGAGCTCGGAGCAGGCAGGAGGCGGCTGCCGGGACCCTGGGCTGCCGTCCAGCAGAGCGGCCTCCAGGCACTGAGGGGACCGCAGGGAGCCCCTGGGGTCGGGCCGCGGGCAGGTGCAGAGCTGGGCAAGCGGGTGGGCTGGCGGTGGGGAGGGGCAGAAGCAGACCTGCGGGTCAGCCCCGCCTGGGGGTGGGGCCTGAGGACAGGAGTGGGGTCTCCCTGCAGCTAGGGAAGGCGTGGCCTGGGGCTGGGCCAGTGCCGGGCCCTGCCCTCACTGGCCCCGGCTCCTCCACAGGTGGGTCGCAGTCGTGGCCACGGACCGTGTCTGCCTGGGGTCCCTGAGCCACCATGACCCCGGGAGCCTGGCGCAGGGGACAGAGCAGGCTCGGGCACCTCGCTGCCCACCGGCTGTGCGGTCACTCTGGAAGTGACCACCTCCGGACAAAAGCAAACCCGGCCTGGGCCCGGCGCGCAGGGTGCGGGTGCCGGGAGAGGCGCCGTGTTGCGCACACGGTGAACTTCTGCTGCGGGGGCCGGCCCTTAGGGCTGAGCACAGCCAGCCTGGCGCGGGCCGTGGGGTGGGGGCGGCGAGGAGGCTGTGGCGCACACAGGCCCAGCCCCGCCAGCCCCCTCGGCGAGAAGCCCGTCCTGCACGTCCACCCCGGGGGCGCAGGCCGCGTCCTCAGAGCAGCAGGGCGCCCACTGGAGCGGTGTCCCCGGGTGACAGAATGGGCGGAACCCACAGGGAGAGCAGGACCTGGCTCTGCGGGGGCTTCCATGCCCGGGGGCCACACCTGGAGACCTGGGCGGGGCATGGCTGCGGGGGACAGCGCC
Source organism: Oryctolagus cuniculus (assembly GCF_051225735.1). Lineage (NCBI taxonomy): Eukaryota > Metazoa > Chordata > Mammalia > Lagomorpha > Leporidae > Oryctolagus > Oryctolagus cuniculus. The sequence goes on from NC_142873.1 coordinate 164,421,687, forward strand.
CCCAGGAGGGGCGGCCCAGCTGCCCGGGGGCCCCGAGGCCTGGGGACGCCCGCCTGGCCCTGCACGGCCCTGGGTCACCGTGATGCCTGCGCCCCGCCCCGGCGGCGTGGCCACGCAGTCCACTCTTAAAGACTAATGCACTGTGTCTGGTCACCTCCAAACGGGCACACAGCCCCCCGAGGGCCAATAACGCTCGGCCGTTTGGAGTTCACTGGAAGGAGACAGCGATTTTGACTCTGCCTGGTGCCCGCGCCTCCTGACCGTGTCCCCGCCCCCACGAGGTCCCTGCGTCCCGCCTGCGTCCCTGCCTGCTGTCTCCGTGCCCTACACAGGTCAATAGGGAGCCTAATTGAGTCGCTGTAAAATGGTAATTAACGGCCGTCTTCCACTCGGAGCGGGCACAGCCCAGCCCCTCCCCCGGGCCGCGGGTGCTGAAGTGGGAAACCACCCCCCCCCAAGAGGGAGGGAGCCATGTCTCAGGCCCCCGAGCCCTGCTGCCCGGTCGGCCTGGCTGGGGAGGTGGCCCACGCTGGACATGCACCCAGCGTGGCCGCAGTGGCCCCCGGCGGCCAACGGAGCCCCTCCCAGCAGGGGACGGCGGTGCCCACGGCTCCGGGGTGTCCCTGGGGACCTTTGGAGCCCAGAGTTAGAGGACCGTCTGTGACCCTGGAGCCCCCCGGCAGGGAGTCGCTGACCCAGGGAGGCGGTCATCTGCGACCGTGGGGCCTCTGCCCCAGCTCCCTAGCCGTCCAGGGAGTGGACCCAGGGTGTGGAGGCCCCTCTCTCCCCACTGTCTCCGTGGCTCTGACCTCAGCCCTTAGCCCCTTCCTTGCAGCCACCCTGACGGCAGCAGGTGCACAGCTGGTGGACAGGGAGGGCAGTGTCCCAGGGAGGGGGCCAGCAGGACGCACAGGTGCCCCAGGGAGTCCTCGGTGACAGGACGGGGCCTGCCTGGCGCTGGGACGGGTGGGCAGGGAGGGGAGACCCCAGCAGTGGGCCGCGGCTCCGCAGGGGTCCAGCCACCGCCCAGGCCCGGCTGGAGGTTGTAGGCGCCCACTTGTGCTCAGGACACAGGCAGAAGCCGCTGGACGCCCCGAGCAGGCAGGGAGGGTCCAAGAGACGGCAGGGCGAGGCCAGGGGCTGGCACAGCTCGTCCCAGCTGCAAATGGTGGCACCCAGGGCCCCAGACGGCGGCCCTGGAGCAGCCCGCAGGGGGATTCAAGAGGGACCCCTGGAGGGGCTCCTGTGGCGGGGAGGGGGATGGAGTAGCCGGGTAGAGGAGCGGACCCAGGGTTTGGGGTGCAGGGGACACTCCAAGGCCCGTGTCTGCAGGAAGCCGAGTGGGGTTACGTCGCCGGGAAGTGGCCAGGCCACACCCGGGACCTGGGACGCTGAGCAGACCAAGCAGGACCCTGGTGTTGGGGTGCAGGGCACAGGCCATGCCTTGGGGACCCGGGTCTTCACGGGTCTTCACGGGGAGCCGTGCACTGAGCCCGATGTGGCTCCCGGCCGGGGTGGTCCTGCAAGGCTACGGCTGACACGGGCTGGGCCCCTCTCTGGCCACGCCTTCCCTGAGGCCCCAGTGCCCCGCGCGCGGGAGGGCCAAGCTCGGTCAGCTTTCTGGACACTTCCTGGCCGGACCCCACCTCACAGGTGCTCTGCCCTAGGTCTACACGGGGGTGGCGGGGACAGCAGCCTGGGCCTGTGTAGAAGCTGCTGGGTGCTGGCCCCAGGAGCCGGGCCACAGCGGCAGCTGGGGAGGGGCCGGCGGGCGGCGCGCCCACGGAGGGGGGCCGGGCTGGACGTTTCTCCACGTGACCCGCGGCACCGACAGCAAGCGGGGCCTGGCTGCCCTGCGGAGGCAGGCAGAGGGCCAGGGGCCCACACATCACGTCCAGTAAGGGCAGTGCCAGCGTCAGGCGGAGAGCACTGGGCAGGCCTGGGCATGGACGCTGCCGACTTGGGCTCACGTCTGAGATAGGAGACCAGCAGGTGGGCTGGCTGGCGTGGGAGCCCTGGGCGGTCAGTCTGTGGTCTGGGTGTGGAGAACTCGCGCGCTGAGCAAACCTCGGCCTCAGTCCAGGTGGCCCCAGCCCCTGGCCCCACCCCTGCCCTCCCCTGCCCCACCCCTGCCCTCCCCTGCCCCCACCCCTGCCCCCACCCCTGCCCCTACCCCTGCCCTCCCCTGGCCCAGCCCCTGCCCTCCCTGGCCCCTGCCCCTGCCCCCACCCCTGCCCTCCCCTGGCCCAGCCCCTGCCCTCCCTGGCCCCTGCCCCCGCCCCCACCCTGTCCTCCCCTGCCCTGCCCTCCCTGGCCCCTTCCCCCGCCCCCACCCCTGCCCTCCCTGGCCCCCGCCCCCACCCTCCCCTGCCCCCACCCCTGCCCCTACCCCTGCCCTCCCCTGGCCCAGCCCCTGCCCTCCCTGGCCCCTGCCCCTGCCCCTACCCCTGCCCTCCCCTGGCCCAGCCCCTGCCCTCCCTGGCCCCTTCCCCCGCCCCCACCCCTGCCCTCCCTGGCCCCCGCCCCCACCCTCCCTGGCCCCCGCCCCCTTTCGGCTGAAGCCGTTTCTTGCTGGGTTCCTCTGACTTGAGACAAAAAGAGCCTTGGACCACAGGGAAGTCCCGTCTGCACGGCCAGCAGCTCCCCCACTGCGGAGATCGGGGGCTCCTGGGGCCCATGCCCTCTTCCCGCCCATCGGCTGCCCGGGGAGAGGGTCAGCAGGTGGCCCTGCTCACCCTGGGTGAGCCCTGGTTTCCCGGCAGCCTGCGGGGTGGCAGGGGAAGGGGCTCAGAGGGCAGGGCCTGCCGCCCTGGGCATGGTGTCCGCCGGAGCCTGGAGCCCACTCCCAGGCGGTCACCTTGCCGCCGTGCAGGCCCCGCCCAGCCCGGTGGGACGCGCGGGCGGTTACGGACAGAAGCTCCGCCGTCAGCAGCGCGGCTCCCGGTCACTGCCCACGCGGCGAGGGCGTCCTTGCTCCCGCGGCTTTACCGCGCGCGTGAGGACGGGTTAAGACGCCCCGGAGACACATCACGGCCTGGAGCCGGAGCTCCCAGGCCGCTGCCCTGCCGAGGCTGGGCTCTGAGGAGGGACGGGAGTGCCGCTGGCCACCGGGCCCTCCCTGCCCCTGGGAGACCCCCGCAGGGGCCCTGCCTGGGACCCTCGCTCGGGCAGACGGCACAGGGCTTGCGGCCTCGGGCTGTCTCCGCTGTCTTCAGGGGGTGTCACTGCCCCGGGGGGCCCGGGGGACCCCTCACCCAGCCCCTTAGCAAGTGGGCTCTGATGTGCACGTGGGGGCTTCAGGAAGCACCCAACCCGCAAAGACTCCCCGTGTGAAGGAGGCAGGAGGGTGGTGCTGCCCCCCAGGCCACCGCCCACTCCACCTTGGGTGGGCGGAGCTCCAGGGACACACCTGTCCCAGCCCCAACACCGGGGACCCTGGAGCAGAAAGGCAGAGAGCCAGAAGGGGCTGTGGTCTAGACGTCACCACAGTGCCTGCCCTGTCTACACTGCTCCGTCCACACTGCCCTGTCTACACTGTCTACACTGCCCTGTCTACACTGTCTACACTGTCTACACTGCCCTGTCTACACTGCTCCGTCCACACTGCCCTGTCTACACTGTCTACACTGCCCTGTCTACACTGCTCTGTCCACACTGCCCTGTCTACACTGCCCTGTCTACACTGCTTCCAGGACAGTGTGCATCGTTGGCCCGGCCACAGTCTCACCAGCATCTGGAGGTGGCTGTGGCAGGTGTGTGAGCGGTGCCCAGTGAGCCCACGTGGCCTCAGTGCCCGGCAGAACGGCCACGGGACGCTCGGCCCCCGGCCTCCCCTACGGTCCTGTCTCCACAGCCCACGGAGGGGCCGCCGGCCGCCCCGAGCAGCGCGTGCACCGTGGCCGCGCCGAGTTCCCTGACCTGCTCCTGGGCCCGCCGCCGCCCGGGTACCGCCCCTTCCTCTTCCTGGAGAGCCACCGCGAGGTCAGCGGGCGCCCGGGCGGGGCGGGGGCACGCGGGGGGCGCCGGCCCGCTGCCGCCCAGCACTCAGCCGCGCCACCCTCCCCTTCTAGAAGGCAGGCCTGAGCCCCGGGAGGGCGGCGCCCGCCGCGGAGGAGACGCCAGGCGGCCGCAGGTAGGAGAGGCCGGCCCCGCCTCCGGGCTGCTGTGCCCGCGGCGCCTCTGCCGCTCGCGCCACTGCCACGCTCGGGCCACCCCTGCTTCCGTCTCCCCCAGGCCCGCAGTGCCGCAGGCGCGGGGTCTGCCCAGGCTCTGCCACGGTGGCCAGCACCGGCTCTGGCTCCTGTGACCGGGGAGCCGAGGAGGCCGGAGGGGCGGAGGGGCTCTGTAGGGGGTGAGGGGCACCTTAGGGGGTGAGGGGCTCCATGGGGGGTGAGGGGCTCCATGGGGGTGAGGGGCACCCTAGGGGGTGAGGGGCACCCTAGGGGGGGTGAGGGGCACCCTAGGGGGTGAGGGGCTCCATGGGGGTGAGGGGCTCCATGGGGGGTGAGGGGCTCCATGGGGGTGAGGGGCACCCTAGGGGGGGTGAGGGGCTCCATGGGGGGTGAGGGGCTCCGTAGGGGGTAAGGGGCTCCATGGGGGGTGAGGGGCTCCATGGGGGGTGAGGGGCACCCTATGGAGGGTGAGGGGCTCCATGGGGGTGAGGGGCACCCTATGGGGGGTGAGGGGCTCCATGGGGGGTAAGGGGCTCCATGGGGGGTGAGGGGCTCCATGGGGGGTGAGGGGCTCCCTAGGGGGTGAGGGGCTCCATGGGGGTGAGGGGCACCCTATGGGGGGTGAGGGGCTCCATGGGGGCAGAGGGGCTCCGTAGGGGGGGTGAGGGGCTCCCTAGGGGGTGAGGGGCACCCTAGGAGGGGCGGAGGGGCTCCATGGGGGTGAGGGGCTCCATGAGGGGGCGGAGGGGCTCCGTAGGGGGTGAGGGGCACCCTAGGGGGGGTGAGGGGCACCCTAGGGGGTGAGGGGCTCCATAGGGGGTGAGGGGCACCCTAGGGGGTGAGGGGCACCCTAGGGGGGTGAGGGGCTCCGTAGGGGGTAAGGGGCTCCGTGAGGGGGTGAGGGGCTCTGTGAGGGGGCGAGGGCTCTGTGGGGCGGGTGAGAGTCTCTGTAGGGGGTGAGGGGTTCCATGGGGGGTGAGGAGCTCTGTGAGGGGGTGAGGGGCACCCTAGGAGGGGTGAGGGGCTCCATGAAGGAATGAGGGCTGTGGATACAACCCCACCCCTGGCCATAGCCCCTCCCCTGTCTGTAGCTCCGCCCCAGATACAGTCCCACCCCTGGCCATAGCCCCTCCCCTGTCTGTAGCTCCGCCCCAGATACAACCCCACCCCTGGCTGTGGCCCACCCCCCTGTGGCCCCGCCCCCAGCTCCCATGAGAAACCCTGTGTGTCCCTGGACAAGTGCATGGGACGCACTGCCTGTGTCAGCCAGGGCAGGGGCTCAGGGGCCGGCGCCCCGGCACCCTGGGAGGCCCACCTGGCCTGGCCCCCCAGTCGGGGTGGAGGAAGCGGGGGCGGGGGCTGCAGCTGGTGGGGGCCTAGCGACTGCAGGGGCAGGGGCTGGGGCTCCGTCCCCAGCACCAGAGCTGGGAGACCCCGCCCCCGCCGGCACCAGAGCTGGGAGACCCCGCCCCCGCCGGCACCAGAGCTGGGAGACCCCGCCCCCGCCGGCACCAGAGCTGGGAGACCCCGCCCCCGCCGGCACCAGAGCTGGGAGACCCCGCCCCCGCCGGCACCAGAGCTGGGAGACCCCGCCCCCGCCGGCACCAGAGCTGGGAGACCCCGCCCCCGCCGGCACCAGAGCTGGGAGACCCCGCCCCCGCCGGCACCAGAGCTGGGAGACCCCGCCCCCGCCGGCACCAGAGCTGGGAGACCCCGCCCCCGCCGGCACCAGAGCTGGGAGACCCCGCCCCCGCCGGCACCAGAGCTGGGAGACCCCGCCCACGCCGGCACCAGAGCTGGGAGACCCCGCCCACGCCGGCACCAGAGCTGGGAGACCCCGCCCACGCCGGCACCAGAGCTGGGAGACCCCGCCCCCGCCGGCCCTCAGGGGTCACACGTCCAGCTGCCTCATGATGGGGCCCCCCACGCCCTGTGACCCCGTCCCCCAGCGCCGCACGCGAGGACCCCTGCCCGGGTCTGCTTCCCCAGGACCGGACGTTCCCACAGCGGCCCCCCCCGCTCTGCCGGGTCTCCCAGGGGCGCGGCGCCTGTGGGCCCCCGGGCAATGCGGGCCGTGGCAGCGCCTCTCCCAGCCCAGGACGTGCGTGCAGCGCGGGCTCCAGGCACAGGACCCTGCCCGCCCCAGACGCGGCCGGATGGAGTCGATGCGTTCTTCACGTGGATAGTTGGCACTCGGCCGCCAGTTCAGCCGGGCCACCAGGGACCTGGAAGTCCTCCCAGGGGACATCAGGGCCCCGCATGCCTGAGCAGGGGGCAGGACCAGTGCCGGCCACACCCGGCTGGCCACGGCCCCCAGCGCCCAGGCCCAGAGGGGTCTGAAAGGGGTCGTGGAAAGATGGCACGTCTCCCCTCTGGTCTCCCCACCAGATCACCTGCACAGCCCTCTGGTTCCGGCACTCAGAGCCGTCCTGTCTGGGCCCTGCCGGGCACTGACGCCTCTGCCCGGGAGGCCTCCAGTCCTGCGCCCTGCCACAGCAGGGTGGGGGGGCACGGGGCGGAGCCCTCGTCCAGGCTCTGGAGGACATGAGGGTCCTGGCCGTGGGGTCCAGGGCCGCCTGAGCCCCTGCGGGAGCTCCTGGGAGTGGGGATTCTGGGGGTGGCACGGGTGGCCCTGACGTCTTTGGAAACTCACAAGGGTGGAGCTGGGCCGGGGATAATGACCCCTAATGACCCACAGCGGCCTTAACCCTTCGTGGCCCGCGTGAGCAGCGTCCAGCACAGGGCTCAGGAGGGCTGGCCTGGCCAGGGACCGGGCCCCGGGGTGGTCCTGGGCCTCTCCCCCAGACCCGAGCTTGTCAGGCCTCCACTTCCTGCTGCCTTATAAGTGGTCACACCCCCCCGCCCCGTGGCAGCTGCCCAAGGCCCTGCGCGAGCTCGGGGGACTCCCTGGGAGGGGCCCCAGTGACTGCCCAGCCTCCGGGTACCCCTGGGGCGGGGCTCGGGGCCTGCCTGCAGTGGGGGCAGAGGCCGTGCGTCCTGGCTCAGGGCCCGCGGCCCCTGCCGCCCCCGCTCCTGGGGTGCTGGCTGCTCTGTTTGGGGCCTTTAGGTCAGGCTCCCGTCCATCGTCCCTGGGGGCTGGCCAGCTTCCTGGGAACCGGCACCCCCAGGCAGTGTCTTCCCGGCCTGTGTCTTGCTGGCTGTGGGCTCGCAGCTCCCAAGGCCCTGTTGGTCCTGGGGGCCGCTCACGTGGGACAGCCCCTCTGGAGGCCCAGCCGCCCGGGTCGGGGCACAGCCAGGTGTGAGGAGGGGGCCGTGCGCCTGCTTCCCAGACAAAGCCTCCAGCCTGGCCACCCCCACCCCAAGCCTGGCACCCAGGGCCCCACATGGCCAGCGCCACCAGGCTCCGGTCTAATCTGTGGTCCCCAGGCCACCAAGCCCACAGTGTCCAAGCAAGGGGTTTGGCCCAAGGCCCCCTGGGCAGGGAAGGACTTCGAGGCCCACCAGGGGCAGGGACAGCGACCCTTCTGGCAGTCACCTGGGCACCTGAGGGCCGGGCTCCTCGTTGACCACGGGCCACGCTGAGCTCCCCGGGGGTCTGTAGAGGCGGAACCCCCTCCAGGCAGGGAGCCGTCCAGCTCGCCACGGGGCCCCCACTCCGTGGCCTGCAGCAGCTGGCCCGCACGCCAGCCCCTCTGCCGCGGCCAGGAGGCCTCCAGTAGCCCGCTGGGGGCCAGCCCCTCCCCCATCCAGACTACAGGGGAGGGGCTCCTGCCCCGCCCCGGGCCTCCTGGGCAGCCCCCCAAGCTCCTCCGAGCAGCGGCGGGATGTCCCCTGGGTGTTCCCAGGACGCCCCAGAGGCCCGACTCTGGGGCTTCCCGTGGGCTCCACACTCTGGCCCCAGGAGGACAGGTTTGTGGGTGCCATGGGGGCCACAGCAGCCTCTGCCCGGTCCCCCCTCCCAAGCCCGCGTCAGAGGACTCGTGCCCAGGTCCCGTGTCCTGGGCGTCCTCTGGGCAGCCCCAGCCCCCGGCAATCTGCCAGGCAGAAGCGGGAGGAGACGGGCCCGGGGCCCTGGCCGTCGGTGCGAGGTCAGGGAGCCCGAGCCCCCGAGGTCCGCAGAGCCCAGGCCAGCGGGCGCTGGGCAGGCAGCTCTGGAGGCAGGAGAGGCCCCCCAGAGGGTGGGGGGCCTGCGGGCCGCCGGTGGGCTGCAAAGGGGGTCCCCGCCCCACGCTGGAGTAACGGACCCCGCCTGAGGCCCCGCTCCAGCTGCCGGCCCGGCTGACTCCAGCTGTTCTCGGTGCTTCCGAACCTGCCCGGACTCCCCCAGTTCTCCCCACTGAAGGTGAAGGATTTGGGGCTTTAAGTTTGCTTCCGGCTCTCTGCCCCCTGCCCAAGTCCACTGCCGGCCACCCTGGCCACCAGGGACAGGAAGTGGCTGGCCCTGGGGACGGCTTTGCTCTCGAGGTGCCCCCCAGTCCGTCTGGGTAGCCCTGGCCCGGCCCAACCACAGCCAGCAGCCCCCGCCGACACGGAGGCCCGGGGCTCCGACCCCTCCCACCGTCACCCAGGTGGCACAGCCTCGGTCCCTGCGGGGGGCACGTCGGGGTCGCCCCTCTGAGCCCGACCGTGTCACCTGCAGCGGCCACCGGCCTTGTGGCCCCGAGAGCCGCGCCTGTGTCTGGGGACCCGGAGGTGCGCGCTGTGCTCGGCGTCCCAGAGCCGGCTCAGGCCGCGTGGACGCTCCCGGGGCGGCCACAGGGCTGTGAACACGCTGCCCCCGTGAGGGGCCCGGCCACGCCTGTGCCCCCGGCCGGGGCCCCGCGGACTCTGCTGATGCTTGTTGGGGTGTGGTTTGCCGGGGGGGGGGGTGGGCAGAATACCCAGGGGCCTGCTCCTCTCCTCACAGGCCCGACGGGACGGCCACCGCGGCGCTGCCGGCACAGGCGTACCCAGGTAGGCTTGGAGTGCTGCACAGGCGGGCGCCAGCCCCGGGCTGCCCGGCGGCTGCTGGTCCTGGCGGGACGGTGCCCCCCAAGGCCCCATGGGTGGGAGGGGTTAGGACACAGGCACAGGAGGGAACCGGGCGGGGCGGGGGGGGCGGCCGGGGGGGGGGGCTCCTCACCGTCCAGGAGCTGATCGGTCGAAGGGCCCCGCCGGTCTGGGGGCGCTCAAGTCTCAGGCCCCCACAGTGCCCACCTGACCCTACAGGCCTGCAGGGACACGGGAGCCGAGGCGAGGGCTGGGAAAGCCTTGGGGGCGACCTGTGGGCCATGGGCCTCCCCCGGAGCGGCCTCCAGCCCTGGACCCCACGGGAGCCGAGGCCGAGGGACCACCCTCCGTGCTGGAGGGTCCCGGGACCCCCTAGTGTCAGTGAGCACAGGAGCACTGCCCAGCTGGACAGAGCCGGGTCCCTCGGGAGAGCAGGGGCGCCTGTGTCCCTCTGCGTCTTGGGCTCCTGGTGGGAGGCCAGCAGGCCGCAAGGCCCAGCCTCTGCTCGCCGGGTCTCCCCTTGAGCCCCTGTGGCCCGCGGGCCACGCCCCCCCCCCCCCCCCGCGACCTGGGCCCCAGTCCCTGCAGGGCAGCCGCAGGCAGCCAGGTCCTTGTTTACCAGGGGTGGGACCAGCGCCCTGGGCAGCGTCCCCAGCTGTCCCCACGGCAGCCCTCAGTGCGTCCACCGCCCGGCCAAGAGGCTGGCGCCACAGCGCTCCCGCCCTCACCCCTTCAGAACCCCCGTCGGAGGGTCCTGGGTGCACGGCCAGGGCTCCGGAGGGGAGCTGGCTCAGGGGACACCAGGCCCAGGCTGGAGCCCATGACCGTCACGGCCAGGCCTCCCGCGCGGGGTCAGATCAGGCCGCTGCCCGCTGAGCTCATGCCGGCTCCGCGGCCAGGAGTCCTTGGCCGCCGCGGCGCGGCCGAGTGTTGTGGGGAACACCTAGAAACACCGGCGTTGCCATGCAGGCTTCTCGGCCGGCCCACCAGGCTGCAGCCCGCCGCCCCTCGCCGGCCCCCGCCCCCGCCCAGGGCCCAGGAATGCGCAGCAGGCGCGGGGCTCTGGAATGCGCTCGGGCCCGCGGTGAGGCCGGCTCCTGCCCCCACTCGGCGGCCGCATTCCCCGGGAGCTTTTTCCACGCTCTGGTGCCAGCCCCGGCGGCTCGGGGGAGGGCGGGCGCGGTTCCCATGGCAACCGCACTTTCTGTTATTCCTTATTTGCCTCTTTCTGGTTTCTCCAACTCTGAGGCTCTGCAGATGGCCCGCAGGCTGGGGAGGGAACTCAGCCCCGTGGCCGGGCCCTTCTAGAACACTGGAGAGGAAGTGGCCGGCTTCTGTCCCAGAGAAGCCCTGCTCCCCGCCACGTGGCCCCACGGCCCCGGGGGCCCAGCGGACCAGGGCTCTCGAAACCCAGATCGGCCCAGAACCCCTCTCCCCCTTTGCCTTCCCGGGGGCGGGGGTCCCTGAGGGCTCAGCCTGGTCCTGGGGCCGCAGTGCCAAGGGCGGGGGTCCCTGCGGGTGCAGGGGCCAGGAGCCAGGGCTGAGCTCAGGCCACGGCCTCCCTTGCAGGGGAGTACGTGATCATGGTCCACGACCGGACCACCCCCCCGTTCCTGGGCCGCACGCTGCCCACCGCCTTCAAGCACCTGCAGGTGGTGGGGAAGGGGGCTCCGCCCTGAAGAGGCCCCGGAGCCCACGCCGGAGGCGCCCACGGCGCACGCAGAGCCGCCAGCCACGGAGGAGGCCGTCCGTACCTCCAGGGGGAGGAGCAGCGGGGGGCAGGAGGACCCCAGGGCCGGCTCAATAAAACAGTGTGGTCACGGTCATGGCTCTCAGCACCCCACCTGCACATGCATGGGGCGCGGGCAGGGCTGGGTTGCCAGCACTGGCCTAGGAGGGGCACGTGGTGGACGTCGGCCCCCCGGCCCCTCCCAGGCTGGCACAGCGTCCTGCACCAGACCGGCAGTGGGCAGAGGCCCTGAGCCCCACGGTTTGTGTCTGTGGCCGACCCCGTCCCCAGCAAGGGGGGGTCCAGGGGTCTCCAGGCTGCCTCTGAGCAGCCACGCGTGGTCCCTGCCGCCCAGAGGCTCCGCCCCCTGGTGCCAGTGTCCCCACCCCCGTCCCTCGGCCTGGCCATGGCCCCGGCACGTCGGCAGCCCTGGTCGCGTTGCACCTGGACACCGCTTTCCCAGCCGGCCACTCACTTCCTCCTTCACAGGGAAAGGAAGTAGAGGGCGGGGCAGCCCGAGCCCAGCCCAGCCCCCCGGCAGGTCTGAGCCAAGCGGATGCCCTGTGTCCCCAGCGGTGGTCACCCGCCCTCAAGGGCCATACTGCTGCGCGCCACGGGGCTTCCCTACAGGTGGGCAGGGTGGCTGTCCTGAGTCCCCCGCCCCCAGTGTCGGGCACTGCGGCCCTGTGGTGCGACCTGCCCCTTGCCGAGGGCGCCCTCTTGTGGCTCCTGGACAGCACTGCCCCTCCTCAGTCTGCGGCCGGGCCTCAGTCTCTGCTGCCCCTGCCCGGCCACCTCATGACCTGCAGGTCAGCGTCCAGCCCTGAGTGTTCACACACAGGACGGAGGGCGGAGGGCGTGCTCACGGGCAGGCACGTGGGGGTGACGACCCACCACCCACTCCCCAGTGCCTGCAAGGCCCGGGTGGTCAGGAACCAGGGGGTGGGCACAGGGCGGGGAGGGGGAGGCACGGTGGGGGCTTTGTGGGGCGGAGCCTGGCCATTGCATGGTGGTGAGCTCCCCGTCCCCGGGGGAGTCCCAGCATGGCAAGGCCCACCCGGCTACAGAGAGACCTCTGCCTTGGTGCCAGCCGAGCCTTCTCCCTGGCGGCTGCCAGTCTGAGGCCAGTGCCCCTGCTGCCTGGGAGTCCGGAGCCCAGGACCAGCCCAGGGCCCGGCTGCAGCTCTGGTGCGGGCCTCTGGCCCTGCCCAGGAAAGCCGGGCGGACAGCGGTGGGGCTGGGCCCTGAACCGCCGTGCACCACCCCTGGGCTCCAGCGCCTGGGGGCCGCACCCACTCCAGGTTGAAGCCATGTGCGTGCGGGAAGGCAAAGGCGCCCTTTCGGTCTGGACGGCAGACGCCAGGGAAGCGTGGGCTGCGGCGCCGGGCGTCCTCTGGGTGTTTGATTCCCTGTCGGCCTCCATGGCCCTGAAGTCACAAACCCTGGGCAGGAAGCAGCGCCGTCACCCCTGCCGGGAGCCAGGCGGGGCCTCCGCTCTCCAGCCCCTGTGACCCGCCGCAGGTGCGGGGCCTGCCCCTGTGCACCCCACCCCTGACCCCTGCCAGGACAGGTCACGGAGCGAGGCCGCCAGCCACCCTGTGCCCCCCACTCTAAATACAGGAGAAACCTGAGCGCTCCCCAAAAAAGCAAGGTCAGAACAAGTCAGGGCCAGAGACACTTGGCTAGCGGGAGAGGTCGGGAGAAAGGCCAACGGGGAGCGTCCAGCCAGCCCACGGGGGCCGGCTTCCCCAGGGAGGCCACGCTGCGCCCTGTGTCCCCCGAGGCCCAGCTCAGGGCCGGCGCCTGTCTGCCCACCTCTCCGCAGAACGGCCCCTTCTAAGGCGGCGGGGGAGGATGAGACCCCAGCCCGGCGGTGGTCCCTCCGGAGTCCGCCCACCTCCATCCCCCAGACCAGAGTGGGGTGGGGCACGGGTGGGGCACGGTGGGCGGCCAGGGGACCCAGCCCCGGCTCCGTCGTGTGCCCCGCAGTGCTGGCTCCTGGGTGAGGGCGGGCGCTGCCTGCCCAGCATTGCAATCCCAGGGGCACAGGGCCCCTGAGGGTTGAGCGGTATGGACGCGGCCACTGCCCCACGCCCTGCCAAGGTGGCCCCACTGCCACCCCAGGTCCTGGCCGGCCTCGAGGGCTGCATACCCCCCTGGGGCGGTCACTCCCTCCCGTCTCTGCCCGCACGGGCCCCACAGCGGTGTCCAACAGAGCAGCCTGGCCGTGTGCAGGGGTGAGGCTGCACCTGCCTCTGGCCTGCAGCCCCGCAGGGAGGGAGGAGCCCGTGGGCCAGGCCGGGGCTGGAGCACTAAGTCCCTGTCCTCCAGGCCACAGCTGCCCGGGGCGGGCTGGCCAGACCTGTCAGTAGAGGAGGCCGGAGAACCTCCCCTGGAGGCGCCTGGGGGGCCCGGCTGCCTCCACCCTGCCCCCACGGCCCCGACGGCTTCAGAGTGTCGACTGAGCTGTGACGGCGCCCTGAATACACGCCCCCCTGGGGCTGCGTGCCAGAGACGGAGGCAGGGAGGCGCCCGGCCCCCAGCCCAGGGCAGGGGAGCCCCTCTAGACCACCCAGAGGTGCACCGAGGGTCAGCAAAGGACGGGTCCAGGCCGCCCTCCACGGGGCCCCGCAGGGCACAGGTGGCCGCTCCACCTCGGGCTGGCAGGGCCAGTCACCCAGGGCACCCCGAAGCCTTGGGCAGGCTGCCTGGCCTCCGTGCCAGGCGGGCAGCCAAGCCAGCTGTGCAGAGCTGGGCCCCTCCCGGGCAGGGCTTCCTGGAGGGCTCCGGTGCCCAGCCCCCAGAGCACTTCCTGTGTCACCAGGCCCTTCCCGCCGGGCACTCTCAGCCCTGGAGGTGGTCCCCAGGCCCTCGACCCTGTCCCCTTCGGGCCGTGGGGCCAGGCAGGGGCTCCGTGCAGCCGGGGAGGGGCCCGTGGGTGTCAGGCGGTGGGGCCTCGCCCACCACAGCTGTCCCTGCCCAGGTCCCTCCTGACAGGGGCCGGGGTCTCCGGGGAGCAGGCGGACAGAGCTGCTCGGAGTCACTGTCCCCTCCTCTTGGGCCCCCCACCGCCCCGTCCCTGACAGCCAGGACAGAGGAATGGGGACTCGACGGCCACCCGGCGGCCCACTGTGCGTGGCGCCTTCCTGGGCAGCCTGGGGCACGGGGTGGGGAGACCCCCAGGCCCCCACGCAGCCAGGCAGGGTCAGGAGGCCTGCTCAGTGCCAGTGGAGGGGAGGGGGACGCCCAGAGGGCGGCCAGGCCCGGGCAGCACGGTCTCAGGACCCGGCCACACAGGCCCAGCCCGGGGCCCACGGACCTCAGCAGCCGGGCGCCGGCCCTTCCACGGGCGTCTCCCAACAGATGCTCACGGGGCCGCCCACAGAACGGCAGGCCGCAGCCCCCCAGAGCACCCGCCGGAGCCCGGGGCCCTGGTGGGACCTGGGAGAGCACCCCGGGGAGGGGCCGCGGGCAGGGGCGGGGGGTGCGGCCTGGCACAGGGAAGCCGGCGGCGGCGCGGGCGCCGGGAACGAGGCGGGGCCTTCCTGGGTGGGGGCCGGTGGCTCCGCGCCCGCGCCCGGGGAGGCACGTCGCCCCTTCCCCAGCCGGGGCGGGGCCTTCTCGGGCGCGCGGACCCCCACCCCTCCTACAAGGCTGCGCCCGAGCTGCAGTTCCCGCCTTGGCCGCCGAGGGTCGCGCCGAACCCCCAGGCCCGGCGCGCGCGGCCGACACGTCAGCGCCGCGCGGGGGGCCGACCCCCAGGGGCGCGCCTGCGGCTCGCAGCCCCCCCGTTTCCTCCTCCGCGGCGCCCCCACCCTCTGGCACACGCTCCCCGGACCCCGGCAGGGTCCTCGCGCCCCCAGCCCCGTCGGGACCCGCCCCGCCCCGCCCCTCGCGGCCCAGAAGTCGGGCGGGGGGAAGGGAAGTGAAACTCAGGCGGAATCGGAAACTGAGGCGGGGGCGGGGCCGGGGCCGGGCCCCCTCCCCACGCCTCCAGTTAGGAAGCGGGGCCGCCTGGCCGGGCCCCGGGCCCCCTCCCCACGCCTCCAGTTAGGAAGCGGGACCGCCTGGCCGGGCCCCGGGCCCCCTCCCCACGCCTCCAGTTAGGAAGCGGGACCGCCTGGCCGGGCCCCGGGCCCCCTCCCCACGCCTCCAGTTAGGAAGCGGGGCCGCCTGGCCGGGCCCCGGGCCCCCTCCCCACGCCTCCAGTTAGGAAGCGGGGCCGCCTGGCCGGGGGCGCTCTCGGGCGCTCTGCCCCGCCCCTGCCGCCCGCCCCGCGGCGTCCCCGGGACTTTTTTGGTGTGGACAGGGCGGCGTCCGCAGCGGGGGACCTGGCCAGCAGCCGTCAGGACAGGGTCGGGGAGGCCACGCAGGCGGCCGCAGGCCCAGAATCCCGGCGAAAGGCCGGGAGGAGGGGCAGGGGTGTGGGGAAGCAGCCTGGTGTTGGGGGGGGGTCTCTGCCCCGCCCAGCCCAGCCGGCAGGGGTGCGGGCAGGGGAGCTCTGTTCCCGGAGCTGGGCAGGCCCGGGGCTCCCACGGCCAACTGCAGGGTGGGGGCAGCACCCTGTGCGTCAGAGCTCGGGCTGCTGGCACAGGCGCGTGGTGACGGCGCAGCCCTGGGGTACGGGAGCCCCGTGGCGCAGCCTCCAGCACCACCGTGGGGGGAGCACCCACGGGGAGGGGGCGTGGGGAAGGTGCAGGCCTGAGCCCGCCCTCCCGGCTGCAGCCCCCAGGCCCAGCCAGGCTGCTCCTCCACCAGCCCCCAGGGCCTTCTCGGCCGGTTTCCTTAGAAAGAGGAAGTCGGGGTGTGGGCCAGCACGTTCCTCAGGTCAACGGCTGGGCAGGGCGGGCTGGGCCCCTGGGCGACCAGACACCCACCCCCGCAGCACCTCAGCAGCCCCAGGGGCCCAGGGCACGCCCCCCCAGCAGGGTGTCCCGGGGCCAGGGCGTGGCTGGCAAGGCTGCCGGGCTCCGTGCCCTTCCTGGCCCAGGGGTCAGCACAGCCCGGTGGACAGCTCTGACCCGTGGCTCAGGACTGCTGTGCTCTCCACACACACGTGCACCTACACACATGTGCCTACCACATGCTGGGCCTCGAGGCCAGCAGAAACCTGCCTTCCAAGAGGTGCCAGGCCTGGGTGCCCACCCCCCAGCCCCGGCATTCCTGGGCCCCTCTGGGGTCATGGCGAGCAGGGCCAGAGCTGACCAGGGCCTTGCCCAGGCCGCCGACCTCCCGCAGCCCTGCGTCTGGGGACTGGGTTGGCACCTGTCCCCCTCCCCAGGCAGGACTGGGTATTTCATCCCACCCAGAAGTGGCCCTGGGGCAGCCCTGGTCCAGGAGCCTCCTGGCTCCCCGCGGCGCCTCGTCCCCGTGGGCTTCCGGAACAAGGCCCTCCTGCCGCAGGAGTGACGTGGGCTGCAGCCCGGGCCCAGCTTCCCGCCCGTGAGGGCTGCCAGGCTCGGCCCCAGCCCGGCCAGACACCTGGCCCTACACGGGACGCTGGGGCGACTCGCCAGGCTGGCCGGCTCTCCCTGCCTGTCCCCACCCGCGGCGGGGCCACCTGCTCCAGGGCTGGGTGCCGCAGCCGCCGGGGCTCCCACCCACCTGGCACGGGCCTGGGCACAGATGGCCTTGTGCGTCACACAGCCACAGGGTGGCAGGGGCGGGCGGGCATCCAGTTCCCCAATGTTCTGTACCCAGCCCCTCTGCAGGGCTGCCTGGGGCGGGGCTGGGCAGGCAGCAGGTGGGCAGTTCTGTGGGGACGTCCCTCGGGGGTCGCCACCTCCTTGCAGGTGAGTCTGGGGTCCTAGGCCCAGCTCGACCTGTGGAGGGACCCCTAACTCAGGCCCGCCCGGAGCAGGTTCTGGGGCAGTGGGAGCAGTCTCAGGGTAGGAGTGGCCAGGCCTGGGCTAGGAGGGGGCATGCGGCCTGGAGCCCCCTCCCCAGGCAGCAGCAGTGGCCCAGGGATGGGGGCTGCTGGGCACAGCTGGGCCCAGCCTGGGGCAGGGGTAAGAGTGGGGTAGACCAGCTGTAGCTCCCACTTGCCCTGAGGGTGCCTGGACCCGCCTCCCTAGTTGAGGGCTGACCTTGGGGGGGGGGGGGCTGGGGCCAGATGGGCACGGCCAAGACCCAGAGGAGTGAGCAGGGCCCAGGAGACACCTTGACCGCTGGGTGCTGCCGGGTCTTGGTACTCTGGAAATAGGCAGGAAGACGGGGGCCTGCCCTGGCAGAGGGCGGCCTCGGCTCAGCCTTGGGCCGTGCAGGGCGAGTCCCAGCCCCGGGGACCCCGAGCAGGGGCCGAGGTGACTTCTGCTGTCTCCCGAGAAGGGGCTTCTCCTGCCCTGCCCCCCTCAGGGAGGGCTCTGGGAGGGGTGGGGTGTAGACTCCTGGCCCACCAGCCCAGGGCCAGGGCAGCCGCCCCCTTTAGCGTAGCCCAAAGTGAAGCCCAGGAGGCTCGGACAGCTGGGCCCAGAGCCCCCAGGGGCAGGCGGGCACCCCGGGACCTCGGCAGAGGGCCCGGCCATGCTGACGGCCACCAGCTCTTCGGAGCCACTGCTGCACCGGGCCGAGGTCGAAACGCCGCCCGCCCCTCCCGGCGTGGCCGGCACCAGCCGCCGACTCGGGCAGGTCGTGGGTGTGTGATACCCACATGCAGGGTCTCCTGCCCGGCCTGCCCCTCCCTTCAGCCCACACCCGCAGCTGCGCCGAGTCCCACCATCCCCAACCTCTGTCCCGGGGCTGCAGGGGTCAGCTGGGGGCCCTGAGGGGACAAGGCAGGCCCCCTGCGCGGAAGGCACTGGGGCCCCGGGTTTAAGGGTCTTCCAGAGGGTGAGGAGGAGAAACCGAGGCAGCAGCCACGCTGGGGAAGGGGGAGACAGACACGGGCGGCCACACTGGGAAAGGGGGACAGACACGGGCGGCCCGAGGAGTCTCTGGGAGGCGGTGGCCAGGCCCCTGGGACCCTCGGCAGGCAGCCAGGGTGGCACGCTGGGGTCCACCCTCCAACGTGCCGACGTGACTGAGGGTGGCTCTCGGAGCCGTGGTGCCCGTGGAGGCCTCCTCCCAGCTCCAGCTGACCCCGCAGGCCTGGGGTGCGGCCCCGTCCTCGCCCCCTGCCCGGGGCCCCAGGGACACACACAGGCCCGGCAGGTTCTGTTTAAATCAGGCATTTATAAACAAGAAAGCATACATTAATGACATAAAAATAGTCTTCGAGTAGCAGAGTAAGCGTCGTATTGTCATTAGCAGCAGCAGAGGTCCGGGGCGGTGCGGGGGCAGGTGGCTACGAGGGTCCGGGGGTTCTTTTTTTTTTTTTTTTCCTTAATTGAAAAAAAATGTCATTTGTGACTCCTGACTTAAAGCAAGAACAGAAACAGCCCGCGGGCGGGGCGGGGCGGGGCGGAGCTCCGACCCCGCACGTGAGCGTTTTTCTTGTTAAAAACAACCCAGAAAACAGACGATTACCAGGTGAGAAGGGACCACCATGTACACGTATGATACAGGGCGCCGAGCGGGTCTGTACAGGGCTGCGGCCGCCGGCGCTGCGGGCCGCGCCGCCGGGGTAGCTGCTCGAGAATCAAGGTTATTGCTGTTGGTTTTCCCTTCGTTAAAAACCTCCTCGCGAGAGAAACCATGAGGATTAAAGTGAACACGCGCTGTCTGGATGACGGGTTTTACGGACGGGAGTCAACAGCCTGTCCTCGCAGCTGGGCCGGCCGCGGGCCAGGCGCGGGCCCTGCGCTGGAGCGGCCGGAGGACGGGCGCCCCGCCCAGGCCAGGGCCCCGAGTGCGAGCTGCTGGTGAAGGGAGCCCACCCCGGCTCCCGCGGGCGCCCCCCGCAGGGAGGGGCGGGAGGCGAGGGCCCTGGGGGCAGAGGCGCCACCGACGCTGGGGAGGCAGCCGGCCCGGCCCGTGGCCCCAAGGGGCGCCCGACAGAAGACACGGGCGGACCCGGGCGGGCCTGGCGACACGGAAGCCACGCGGAAGCCGACACATTAAAGCTTTGCTCCAACTAAACCACTAAGTTTCCCTTGAAGAAATGACGGAAAAGCACAACTCTGGCGAACAAGGCGGAGCCGGCGCTACTGCCCGTGGTGGAGCGACCTACGGCAGGGGCGTCCCGTGCCTACAGACCCCGGGACTGCGAACGGACGACAGAAGCCAAGGACAACGTCCACACAGACGCTGCGTATACACCATGTCCATTTTGCATTGCACTTGAGGGGGCGGCGGCGGCCGCGCCCCCGCGGTAAACCGAGGGCCGACCCTGCAGACTCCGCCGCCGGGGGGCCGGCCGTCCTGGTCTCTGCTGCGGCGCCGCCGGCGCTGTAACGGATTCGGATTCGAGCAAAGAATTCCCGCGCGATCTTCCGCACTCAATAAATACCGAGGCCGCGGGGCGGGCCGCCTCGTCTCCTGGGAAACCACTTTTCAAGCCTGGGCGTAGGAAACCGTCTACGATTTGCATAAACAGTCGAGAGCAACGACACTACCTGGAATCAACGCGCTAACTCATCTGCGTGGCAGCTCCCATCGCCACGGAGACGGGGGCGCGCGGGGCGACGCGGTCAGGACTCGCCGCGCAGGACGCTGGAAGGCACAGGGCGGCCCCGGAGTTCAGTTTTGCATTTTCGTTTTCTTGTGATTCCCTTGTTCAACCAAGCACCAGAGGGGTTCCGAGCACGGGAGCGCTTAGGGCTGGCACTGCTCCAGGACCGGAGAAACCTCGCGCACGGCCGGGACGACGCGGCGGCGGGCGGAGCTGCCGGGCGCTCGGGCGCACACCGGCGGGGGCGCGGGTAACGCCGTGTCTGGTTCCGACGAGGACGGGGCGGGGGGTAACGCCGTGTCTGGTTCCGACGAGGACCGGGGGGGGGGGGGTAATGCCGTGTCTGGTTCCGACGAGGACGGGGGGGGGGTAATGCCGTGTCTGGTTCCGACGAGGACCGGGGGGGGGGGGTAATGCCGTGTCTGGTTCCGACGAGGACGGGGGGGGGGGGGTAATGCCGTGTCTGGTTCCGACGAGGACCGGGGGGGGGGTAATGCCGTGTCTGGTTCCGACGAGGACCGGGGGGGGGGGGGTAATGCCGTGTCTGGTTCCGACGAGGATGGGGCGGGGGGGGGGGGTAATGCTGTGTTTTGTTCTGACGCTGCAGCCTCAGTCCCCAAATCAAGGAAGCGGGGGCAGGGGGCGCCCGGCCACGCCTCGGGCCCACGCAGGCCAGCACCTGGGGAGCCGAGGACGGCCGGGGCGGCGGGCGGCCCCTGCGTGGCTCTGCCCTTCCTGGCGGCGGCGGGCAGCGGTAAGGCGGGCAGGGTGGGCTCATCTCGCACGCGGCTCTCCCCCTGCCCTTGCCGGGGGCGGCAGGGAGACGCGGGTCCCGGTCGCTGAAAAAATAGACTGAAGAAACCTCCGAGGCCGCGGCGGCCGCGGGCACAGATGAGCGGCGATGGCTTCCCCGGCGGCGGCGGCACGTGCTGGGGCTTTGAAAAGCAGTCATTAAAAAAGGTTGATTTTCTGAACATCGAGTCTCCTTATTGGTTTAAATAGCTTATAACAAAAGTGTAAATGTTAGACGGTTCCAGCAAGCAGAGGGCCAGCCACGGGCCGCCGGCGTGCGCGCGCCCCGGCTCGCCCCGGCCTGGGCAGTAAATCCCGCGTGGACGCCAAGTGCGGCTGCGACACTCGGGAGTAGGCACAGTAAGACGTGGTGGGCGCCCCGCCGCTGGGGGTCAGGGCTGCAGCTCGCCGGTGCCCTCCCCGCCCGGGCGCTCGGGCTGCGGCCACAGCTGCTCCTGCAGGCCCCGCACCACCTTCTCCAGGTGCTCCCGCGCCTCGCGCTCCCGCAGCAGGTCGGCCCGCAGCTGCTCCCGGTCGGCCTCGGCGTGCTGCAGCTTCACCTGCAGGTCCTCGATCTGGAAGGCACAGCGCCGTCAGCCGCGCCGGCCCGCACACGGCTCCGGGGCGGGGCGGGGCGGGGCGGGGCAGGGGGCTGGGCGGGGCAGGGGGCGGGGCGCGGGGCGGGGCGGGGCGGCCAGGCCGTCGCCTACCTGGGCCGAGTACTTGGCGCGCAGGCGGCCGGCCTCGCAGCCCTGGTCGCACACCCGCGCCTGGCGCGCCTGCTCCAGCTCCCGCTTGAGGCGCAGCCGCGACTCGTTGGCCTCCTTCATCTTCCTCTCGTTCTCCGCCCGCAGGCGCTCGATCTCCTTGCGCAGGCTGCGCTTGGCCTCCGTGGCCTCCCGCAGCTTCTCCTTCTTGGCCACGCGCAGGAACTCCAGCTCCTGGGCAGACCCGGCCCGTGACCACGCAGCGGGGCCACTCCCTCAGCCCCTCCCCCGCCCGGCCGTGACCACGCAGCGGGGCCACTCCCTCAGCCGCCCTCCCCGTCCCGATCGGACGGCCACCAGCCCCCCACGCGGCCTGCGTGGGTCCCATGTCTGCCGCAGCGGGGCCTCTGGCTGCTGCTCCCCCAAGCTGGGCGGCCACAGACCCAGCCGGGGAGCCCCCGTCCCTACCGAGGCGTGGGGGGGGGCTGCCAGACGCAGCTTCGGGAGCGGCCAGAACGAGCAAGGCCAGGGCCTCCGCCTCCCCGGCTCTGAAGACGACACGCGGGGCCCTGGGAGAGGCGGCGGGTGCACGCGTGTAGGTGTGTGTGTGCGCAGGGTGTACACACACCTACTGTACACACTCTGCCATGGTGCACACCGGCCCAGCAAGTGGGGCCACTGGGCGGGCCTCTCAGAAGCCACGGTGCAGGGGGTGGCCAGGAAGGGGCGGGTCTGGACGCTCACCTGGTGCAGGGGTGGCCAGGAAGGGGCGGGCCTGGGTGCTCACCCGCTGCAGGGGTGGCCAGGAAGGGGCGGGCCTGGGCCCTCACCCGCTGCAGGGGTGGCCAGGAAGGGGCGGGCCTGGGCCCTCACCCGGTGCAGGGGGTGGCCAGGAAGGTGCAGGGGTGGCCAGGAAGGGGCGGGCCTGGGCCCTCACCCGGTGCAGGGGTGGCCAGGAAGGGGCGGGCCTGGGCCCTCACCTGGTGCAGGCTGCGCCGGGCCTGCAGGGCTGCGCTCAGCTTCTCCTCCTGCTTCACCCGCATCTTGACCACCTCGTGCAGGAACTTCTCTTTGGCTTCCTTGGTGTCCAGGCCGCCCTCCAGGGCCTGCCGCAAGTGCTCCAGCTCCGCCTCCAGCCCGCTCGGGGCGTCGGCGTGGGCCGCAGCGTCTGGGGCGGCCGGGGGCGGGGCACGCACGCCCGGGGAGCTCAGGTCCTTGGCGGAGCTGGACGAGGCAAAGGACGGGGAGGAGGTGACTGAGGAGAGACGGAGCAGTCAGCGGGCGCCCATGGAGGCCCCGCCGCACCGCCCGGCCCGGCCCGCGGGCGGGAAGCCCCCTCACACTTACATTCCTCTCTGCTCTCCACCTCCACCTCGGCCTCCGAGTCCTTGTCCTCCTCCGGGGCGGTGCCGGGCGCCGGCATCTCTGGGGCTCCGGGGGTGTCCCCTGCCAGCTTCCGCTTCCGTGGCTGGACGCACGTGGGGAGAGGCTCCGGCACCCGGGACACGACGGTGGCACATGGTGTGCTGCTCACGACCTTCTGGGGCGGTGGTGCGAGGGCCACGTTGGGGGCCACGGCCGTCTCGAAGCTCTTGTAGGAGTAGAAGCTGCGGGGGTGTGCGTGAGCTGACCGTGGCTGTCTACCCGCCCTGAGCCCACCCGCGCTGGCACCACGGTCACAGGACACACCCCTCGGAAGGCCACAGACAGGAGGTCTGTGTGGCCAGGCAGGGGGTCCAGGAAGCCTGGAACAGGGACTGACCTCGAGGACCAGGAGGCCACGCCCTGGGGCCCCCAAGGACCACACGGCTCTGGAAATGAACCGGCGCTGTGTGGCAGCTGGGCGAGAGGCCGCAGGCCCAGGCACTCACCTGTCTCGGATCAGGGCTGGGAGGTGCGGGGACAGCTCTTTCTCAGTTGAAACCGCAGGGGACCAGGGTCGGAACGCGGAGAGGCGCTGGCGAGGGTGGACACAGCTGAGGCTCTGTGGGACAGGAGTGGCCTGTGTGAGCCGCTGGGCAAGGACAGGCTGCCCCGTGTCCTGGAGGCTAGGCCGGGCACAGCAGCCAGTGGCAGGGCCCACTCCCAGAACCGCCCAGTGGCCCTCCCCGGGGGCCTGCACACAAAGAGGTCTTCCATCTGCTGGCTCACTCCCCAGATGGCCACAGTGGCTGCCACCAAACCCAGAGGCCTGGGACCCAACCCCGGGCTCCCACAGCCCGCACGGCACCTTGCTGGAAGAGCTGGGCAGGGCCCGCAGCCAGCTGGACGGCTTGTCCTTCTCGGAAGACGCAGGGGACTGGGAAGAGGAGTCGTCTGTTTTGGGTCTTACGGAGGCCGGAGGCTCGGAGACCTGTGACGGACACAGAAGACGCTGTTGGTGCCCGGGGCCCAGGTGAGCAAGCTGCCCGGAGGAGGACCGGACGGCACCGCGCACCCAGCGGTGAGATGAGACGGAGCCCACTGCTCAGGGCCAGAGCCAGGCTTCGTGCCGGCGTGAGGCGGTCAGGGTGACCTCCCCCCACAGCTGCAGCAGGCTCTGTCCCTGTGTGTCTACACCACCTTCCTAGAGCCAGGGTTGCTCTCAAGCGGGGCCCTGGCAGGAAGTGGCCCCTCCCTGCAGCCAGGCTGAGGACTGGGGCTCCCAAGAGCCAGCAGGAGCCGAGGGTCCAGCTCTGGAGCGATGTGGACGAGCTCCACCGAGGCCCTGGGCTCCCCTAGGAGTGAGAGCCATGCTGGTCCTGCCTGCCCAGGGCTCTTCCCGGGAGCAGGGAACGGCAGGAAGCCCGTCTCCCCAAGGCCCCGGGTGGGGGCAGGGACGCCCTGGCCAGAGTCCTTGTGCACAGCCCCTGCCCAAGGCCTCGAGGGCAGCCCCGGCAGACCGGCCAAGGACAGCGTTCCCAACAGCGCTGCGCGCAGGCCCCGCCCAGGTGAGCGCGGCCAGGGTGGGGCTTCCTGTCTGAGGAGGCCTGAAAGTGCACCCGGCGCTCACCGAGGAAGCCACAGATGCCGCGGCCTCCCAGAAACGTCAGACTTGGCGGGGGGCGGAGTGTCAGCGCGGCTGGGCCTGGCTGGGCTCGGGGAGCCCCGCAGGGCGGCCGGGGGCCTGGCCTGTCCACCGTGTCCTCCTGGGGGCGGGCGCAGGGGCCTGAATCTGGGGAGAGGCATCGGGAGCCAGGGCGGGACCGGCACACAGGGGCCAGAGTGGGCACAGCCCCCCCGAGGTTCCCGCACACAACCCCATGGGCCCCGGCAGGCGGGGCGGGCAGGGATGAGATGTGAGGGCATTTGTTAACAGGGAGAAGCGCCGAGCCACGAGGGCTGCAGAGCCTGTGCCACCCCTGCGGGCTCTGACGGCGTCCCGTCTCCCGCAAGGCCCCGAGGGGCAAGCCAGCACCGCCGACAGCCGGCTGCACCCATCCTGGTGGGGTGAAGGGGTGAAAAAGCCTGCTAGGGCTGCTCCTAGGAACCCAGGACCGGCCCCCTCCCCAGGCATGATTCTGGAACCTTCCTACTGGTCTGGGCTGAGGCGCAGACAAAGGCACGAGACAAGCCGGGTCTGATATTCGAGGTGGATGACGTGAGGTCAGCTGTGGCCAAGGTTGCCCCCATCACCCGGTTCCCCATAGCAAACCCTGTCAGAAGCACTCGGGGCAGGCGGCTCTCCGGGCAGCAGGCCCTGAACCGGCCGCTGTGTTACCAAGCTGGCTGACAGGGCCCGGGGTCTGCTCACAAACCCACCACTCAGTCCAAACCCACAAGTCCCCAGGGCTCAGCCACCTCAGGTGCCACTTCTTGGTGCCTTTGGGGTCTTAAAGATGGGGGTGCGTTCGGCACAGAGTTACGGTTCAGCCGCACCCACTTCGGAGCGTGAGGTCGGGTGCTGGCGTCCCGGGAAGCAGCAGCTGGCGGCTCAGTGCCTGGGCCCTGCCACCACAGGACAGGGGGTCTCTGCCGCTCTGCCTTCCAGCAGATGAAAATAATGAAATAAATATTTTTTAAAAAATGAGGAGGGGGGTGGATGTTTTGGTAGCAGCTAAGCCACCTCTGGGGACCCTGTCTCCCTCCCGCCACAATGCCTGGTTCGGTTCTGCCACACACCCCCCCCCGACGCCTGGGTTCAGTTCTGCACCCCCCACAGTGCCTGCATTTGGTTCTGCACCCCCCCGATGCCTGGTTCAGTTCTGCACCCCCCCATACACGATGCCTGGTTCAGTTCTGCACCCCCCCCACGGTGCCTGGTTCAGTTCTGCACCCCCTATACACGATGCCTGGTTCAATTCTGCACCCTCCACGATGCCTGGTTCAGTTTTGCACCCCCCCATACACGATGCCTGGTTCAGTTCTGCACCCCCCCCACGATGCCTGGTTCAGTTCTGCACCCCCCCCCACGATGCCTGGTTCAGTTCTGCACCCCCCCATACACGATGCCTGGTTCAGTTCTGCACCCCCCCCACGATGCCTGGTTCAGTTCTGCACCCCCCCCACGATGCCTGGTTCAGTTCTGCACCCCCCCCCACGATGCCTGGTTCAGTTCTGCACCCCCCCCCACGATGCCTGGTTCGGTTCTGCACCCCCCCACGATGCCTGGTTCGGTTCTGCACCCCCCCACGATGCCTGGTTCAGTTCTGCACCCCCCCCCACGATGCCTGGTTCAGTTCTGCACCCCCCCCACGATGCCTGGTTCAGTTCTGCACCCCCCCACAGTGCCTGGGTTCGGTTCTGCACCCCCCCCACGATGCCTGGTTCGGTTCTGCACTCCACCCACGCCCTGCCTCCTGCTGGAGCAGCTGCGACGGCTCCAGTACTCGGCTCCCTGCCGCACGCCAGCTCCCTTCCCCGTCCTGGGCTCGCTGTTGTGGGCATCAGTGGATGGAATGTCTCCCTCTGTTTCTATTTTCCTGTCTCTGCCTTCCCCCAAAGTTTATTTATTTATTTACTTATTTTAAAGACTTATTTTGAAAGAGTTACCAGGAGAGACAGAGAGCAAGCTCCTCCATCCACTGACTCGCTCCCAGACGCTACAATGGCCAGTGCTAGGCCAGGAGCTCCTTCCGGGTCTCCCACGTGGGTGGCAGGGGCCCAAACGCTAGGACCATCGTCTGCAGCTCTTCCCCAGGCCATCAGCACGGAGCTGGACTGGAAGCAGAGCAGCCTCGATACAAACCAGCCCTCGCACAGTCACAGTGACACTCGCCAGTGTCACAGGCTGGGGCATATTTGCTATGCCACAATGCCAGCCCCCCCCCCCAACAAATTTCAAATAAAAAACTGTCTTGTTTAAATAACTTGGGAGGTCTCCTTTTTTTTTTTTTAAGATTTATTTATTTGAAAGGCAAAGATACAGGAGAGGGCGGGGGGGGGGAGAGAGAGAGAGAGAGAGAGAGAGAGGGAGAGAGGGAGAGAGGGAGGGAGGGAGGGAGGGAGGGAGGGAGGGAGGGAGAGAGATGGATCTTCCACCTGCTGGTTCACTCCCCAGATGGCCACAACGGCCGGAACTGGGCTGATAAGAAGCCAGGAGCCACGAGCTTCTTCAGGGCCTCCCACGCGGTGCAGGGGCCCAAGCACTTGGGCCACCCTCCACGGCTTTCCAGGCCATCAGCTGGGAGGTGGATGGGGGGAGGAGCAGCCGGGTCCTGAATGGGAGCCCACATGGGTGCCGGGGCTGCAGGCGGACACGTAACCTGCTGCACATCAGCCTCGTTTTGTTTTGTTTCTAAATTTTACACGAGACGAGAACGTGCCTGGGGGAGAGAGGGCACTGCAGATCCGGCGGATGTGGCTCTGGTCCACGTGGGGTGGGGTCGACAGCGACCGTTCCCAGTCCTCGTGGGCACCAGAGGCCCCAGGCAGCCCTGGCCACGGCCCTGGGCACGCAGGGGAGTACCTCTCCCAAGCACAGAGGCTGTCCGAGCGCTGCTCCCCCGGGGCTCCCCGTGTCCAGGGGTTTCCTGCCCATCTAGTGCCAGGGCCCCTTGTGGACTCAGACAACGGCCACCGACAGCGGCCATGCGGCAGCCGGCGCACGGAGCGGCACGAGGACCAGGCTTCAGAGGATGTGGCCCCTTGGCTCCCACGCCCCCTGGCGAGCACACAAGGACGCCCGGCTCCAAGGACATGGGGACAAGGGGCTTGGTCCTAACGATGGCTGGGGCCACACAGTTCCCAGAATCCAACAGCGGTGATCTCAAGCCCCCACGGTTCTGCCAGGAACGGCCACGAGCCTCAACCTGCACCTGCAGTGAACTCCGTTCAGAAGACACAGGGCAGCGCTGGTCGCCCTCACACCCACAGACGCTGGCCCTGCTGGGCTGGTCAGGACCTGGGGACATCCTGACCTGGAGCACCCCTTCCTGGGGCCAGGCTTCCGAGAGCTCCAAGAACCCAGAGTGAGTGACGCCGGCAGGGATGGCAAAGCCAATGGCAAGTCATTTTCTAACCACGCAAACACATTCCCCCAGCCTTACGGCCTGCGGCGCGCAGACACAGGCTGCCCGGCTGCCCTCACGAGGGCACTACCGTTCACTGACCCCTGCCACGGATGTGACCCTTGCACTGCGCTGCCTAGTGCCAGACCCCCGGCTGCTGGGGACAGGCTCCGGGATGGGACTCCGGGCAGCCAAGGGCAGCCACGTGGTGGGCAGGCAGAGCCAGTAAGAACAGCCCCGGGGCCTCTTCCGCCTGTCCCTGCACTCAGCTCAGGCCAGCTCCTCAGCCCTCAGGAACAGGGGCTTAGAGGTCCTGGAGCAGCTGGCTCCTCCCCCCGCTCACTGTGGGCAGAGCCCAGCACACCAGGGCAAGGGGCAGCCCCAGTCCACTCGCCTTAGCAGGAGGTGAGCCAGCACCAGGCCTCAGGTGTGGACGGCCTGTGCCGAGGCGCCAAGCCCAGGAGGCCTGCCCACAGGTGCCCGAGTGACCCCGACGCAGGCGGGGCATGGTCCGTGCACCTGCAGCTGGCCGCCGAGAGCCTTGGCAGCCAGGTCGGCCAGTGCCCGACCTGCCGAGACCTCACGAGGACCCCCGCAAGGCCCACCACCCTGGTGTTTGGGGCAGCATCCTCGTCCCCTGGCAGTCACTACTCAGGACTCACTGCCGCCCGCCCCCACCAGACCCTGGGCTGGGTCAGGCTTTGCAGACAGGGTCAAGGGCCCATAGCAGAGCCAAACGGAGATGACCACATAGCATCCACCCGTGGCAGGCGGCAGCTGGAGAGACGCAGAGGCAGGCTGGGGTCCGTCAGCTTAGACGACCCCAAGGCAAGGCCACGGGCTGGGGCAGCCACGATGTGACCTCTGCTCCCATTCCACAGGTCAGCCACGTCCCTCTGTCCAAAGGGCCAGAAGGCAGAGGCCCCAGGTGCCCTGACAGTGTCTCTCCTGGGCCTGGCGGGGCCCACACGGGCCCCACGGACAGCAGCATGTGGGCCTGGAGAGACCACCCCCTCATTCAAGGTCCAGGGGGCCAAGCCAGGAGGCCATGTCTCCTCTGGAGCACCCACAGGTGGGGGAGGGCTGAGTAAGGGGCGTCAGCCCCCAGCCTCTCGGTGGCGGGCAGGACTGGGTGATGGCAGGGTCCCGGTGCTAAACCAGGCGACGGAGGTGCCGGTGAGCAGCAGGTCTGTGTGCCAGGGAGGCGGCAGGGAAGGGGGTGTGCAGGGCCGCCCTGGGCCCATGCTTCTCATATTAAGGGCCCCCATCGGCCAGGACTTACACACCCACATCCAAACGTCTGCGCCTCTCTGGACAGGCCCCTCCTGAGAGGCCACAGCCGTGCCCCAACCCCCGAGGGGAGGGGCCGACACCTGCTCCAAAGGAGCGTCTCACACCCAGAACTTAGCGGACCGGAAACTCGGGCTTCCTGCTAAGTCACAGGCCCAGCTCAGGGTCACCCCGGGAACCCCGCAGATGCTGGGGGCGCCAGCCCTTCCACGCTGTCAGCGCCGTCTGTGGACATGAAACAGCCCACCGTGCCAGCAGGGGCCACACAGAGCCCCACGAGGCGCTCCCACCAGCACCCTGCTCAAGGGCGGGCGCCTCGCAGGGGTGTTGAGCACAGCCAGGCTCAGCTCCGGGACACAGCACAGCCGGCGCACGATGCTCGGGTCTCAGGCAGGTGCCCCTCAGTGGGGGGGGCGCCTGCACCTGCGATGGGAGGGGCCTCTGGGAGGTGGCTGACTGAAGCCCCATACTGCCACGGTGCTGTGGCCACGGCAGCAGGACCACCACGACGCATGGTTCTTAAAGGGGGCACCAATTCACGAAGGCGGTGCTCTGTGCAGGCTTCCGCAGCAAACGTGCCGCAGGCCGTAAGGCTGGGGGGATCTGTTTGCGTGGTTAGGAAATGACTGTTGCCATTGGCTTTGCCACCCCTGTCGGCGTCACTCACTCTAGGTTCTTGGAGCTCTCGGAAGCCTGGCCCCAAGAAGGGGTGCTCCAGGTCAGGACGTCCCCAAGTTAGGGTTAGGGAACCACGGCCGCTAACACGGCGAAGGCTTTGGTCAGCACAGGGAGCAATGGACGAACGGAAAAACCATAAAACACCTGCACCTCCCTGGACAGCATCGGAGGCCGGCACCGGCTCCCACAGGAGTGCTCCCAGCAAGGCAGCAGGTGTCACCCACACAGGAGACCTGGACGGTGTTCTGGGCTCCCGACCTCAGCCACTGCGGCTATTTGGAGAGTTAACCAGCAGATGGAAGATCTCGCATTCGCTCGCTCTCATCTCTTTCAAAAATAAATAGATAAATCTTTATAAGGGGGTGGTGGTGGTGCTGTGGCACAGCGGCTAAAGCTGCCACCTGCAGTGCCAGCATCCTATATGGGCGCTGGTTTGAGTCCCGGCTGCTCCACTTCCCATCCAGCTCTCTGCTGTGGCCTGGGAGTGCAGTGGAAGAGGCCCCAGTCCTGGGCCCTGCACCCGCGTGGGAGACCTGGAGGAAGCTGCTGGCTCCTGGCTTTGGATCAGCTCAGCTCCAGCCATTGCAGCCATCTGGGGAGTGAACCAGCAGATGGGAGACCTCTTTCTTGGCCTTTCAAATAAATAAATCTTAAAAAAAGACACCATCATGAAAGTGAAAGAAAATTCTCAGAGCGTGACTGCCCAGTCAGGGGAGGGCCCGGTGCTGGCAGCACAGAGGAGACCACCAGCCAGGGGCCGACGCTGCCCCCAACAGCCCACCCACGTCCAGAGCCACACAGGAAGGCGCTCGACGGCGAGCCAGGGAAATGCAAGGCAAAGCCACGGCACGAGGGCGGCCCAGACAGCCACCGGTGTGGGTCGGGATGTGGAGTGGGAGCCCTCACGGGGCAGCCGCTGCACGGAATCCCCCGCCCCACCCCGTCCCCAGCAACACCCCTGCCGGGAGACCCAGAGCACGGGGAGCAGGGCCCAGAGCTCGTCCTGTGAACGCGGCCACGGGTCACACAAGTGCCTGGGAGCCTCCCCCACCGGCTCAGCTGTGATGGAGTGTGAGCGAGCGTCAGCAGCCGTGGGCACCACAGGTGGGGATGTCAGCCGGGGGCTGGGCCGCGGGCGGCCGCTGCCGGAGAAGCCTGGCAGGCACCCGGACGCCAAGCACAGAACCAGCAAGTCCGCTCCCGGGAGGAGGAGGAGCCTGGACATCCACCAGCACACGGAGGGGACACGGGAGGGACAGGGTGCACGCGGTGGGAGGAGGCAGTGGCTGGAAGCGGGCAGGGGCCCGAGGACCCAGCGACAGAGGCCAGCCAGTCTCGTGTTCTGTGAAATGTCTGCCACAGGAATGCCCATGAAAACGGCGCAGATCAGCAGTGGCGGTGGCGGGGGGGGGGGATGGGGCGTGACAGCTGGCGGGTGCAGGTTCTTTCTGGGGTACTGGCAATGGACGCACGTGCTGGGAACCCCTGAACCACACTGGTGAACAGGAAGGACCACGGTCCACGAGTGACAGCCATAAAGCCGTTATTTAAGAGCCTGTTAGAAAACCAAAAACCTGACAATGAACCTGGTGGGACCCCAACTCCAGTTAATGGTTTTCACCGACGGCAGCCTGAGAGCAAGGCACCTGGGGCCCAGGGACGGCCGAGTTGCACGGGCTCCACACCCACAACAGCGACAGGGACGCCAGGAAGCTCCCAGGCCTGTACCACAAAGTGTCCGTCCATGGGGCCGGGGCTGTGGCACAGTGTGTTAAAGCCCCAGCCTACAGTGCCGGCACCTCATATGTGTGTCGGTTCGAGTCCCGGCTGTTCCACTTCCGATCCGGCTCTCTGCTGTGGCCTGGGCAAGCATCAGAAGATGGTCCAAGTCCTTGGACCCCTGCACCCATGTGGCAGACACGGAAAAAGATCCTGGCTCCTGGCTTCGGATCAACTCGGCTCTGGCTGTTGCGGTTATTTGGGGAGTGAACCAGTGGAATGGAAGCCCCTTCTCTCTCTGGCTCTACCTCTTTCTATAACTCTTCCAAATAAATTAAATGAAAAATCTTAAAAAAGAAAAACTGTCCGCCCACGGCAGGTCCACGGGGAAGCTCCTGGGACCAGACAGGGAGGTGCCCATCCACAGCAGGGCCCACGTCACACGGGCACACACGACCCATCAAGAACTAATAGGAGCCCCGCAGGACCTCCCCACCCTGTCACCCAGGGCAGCGGCTGCACACCGCCTCCTCCCTGGCCCCGGTGGGAGTCGGTCCACCCCCAGGGAAGCAGGGGCAGACTGAGTGGTGTGGGTGTCGGGCAGGGGCCGCCATCTGCCGAGCGCCCCACTGTGACTACCGCAGAGCTGTGACGAGGCGGGGTGAGGGCAGGCACACCCAAGCTCACCCAAGTGGCCACGGGGCACAGGGTTAGGGTTAAGGTCTCTGTGCGGCTGAGAGGGTCTGAGTGGCCTCCACCTCCCACAGCCCCCGATGGCTGCACCCCACGTGAGCCCTACCCTCACCAGCTCGGGCAGCCGCAGCCTGGGACAAATCCTGCTGCTGGAGACGAGCACGCACGGCAGACTGCGCCCAAGCCCCCTTCCAGCAGCCTGTAGGCCCTGCTCCCAGCTCCAGGCTCTGACAATCCCCGTCCTCCTCTGCCCTGACCCCTGCTCCCCCACCCAACCCAGGCACCCAGGACCGGTGCCCCTGGGGCTGCCTTGGCCCTGCCACGAGCCCCCCTCACATTATACACCCCTGGGAAGAGAGCCTGGGATCCATCTCCCACCCCCAGGGTGAGGGGGTCCTGAGCTGAGAACCCGGCGCAGGCACCCACAGCGCGGCCAAGTCCTCTCCAGAAGCCGGAGCCCGGCGCGTCTGCCTCACCCAGAGACTAAGCGTCAGGAGTCGTCCTGTTCACCGGCAGAGTTCACCTGCCACGGAGTAGATCCAAGTTAGAAAGCAGCGCAGGGCCCACGCTGGCTCTGTGGGCTAGCACCAGCGTCCCCTGTGGGCTAGCACCAGTGTCCCCCGTGGGCTCAGGGGAAGGGGCGTCCCCGCTGCTCCACTTCCAAGCCAGCTCCCTGCTGATGCGTGTGGGGAAGCAGCAGAAACTGGCCAGAGTGCTTGGGTCCCCACAGCACGTGGGAGACCCAGAGGAAGCTCCTGGCTTCATCCTGCCACTGCCGCCATTTGTGGAGTGAGCCAGCTGGTGGAAGATCTGTCTCTCCGTCCACCCCGCCCCCTCTGTAACTCTGACAAATAAATAAATAAATAAATACATCCTTAAAACAAAGCGATGCAGACTGAGAACCGAGCCATGAGCAAGCAGGGCCAGACTGCGAGGGCACAGCCTGTGTGTGTTTTAGTGACTTTATTTATTCAAAAGGCAGAGTTACAGAAGCCGGGGGGGGGGGGGGGGAATCAATCTTCCATCTGCTGGCTCACTACTCACATGGCCACAATGGCCAGGGCTGGCCAGGCTGCAGCCAGGAGCCAGGAGCTTCTTCCAAGTCTCTCACATGCGTGCAGGGCCCAAGCACGGGGCCATCTGCTGCTGCTCTCCCAGGTGCGTTAGCAGGAAGCTGACTCAGAAGTGGAGCAGGGGGCCAGCGCTGCAGCGCAGCGGGTAAAGCCGCCTCCTGCAGTGCCGGCATCCCATATGGGCACCAGTTTGAGTCCCGGCTGCTCCACTTCCAATCCAGCTCTCTGCCGTGGCCTGGGAAAGCAGTATAAGGTGGCCCAAGTGCTTGGGCCCCTGCACCCACGCGGGAGACCCGCAAGAAGCTCCTGGCTCCTGGCTTTGGCTCGGCTCAACTCTGGCTGCTGCATTCATCAAGAGTGGAGCAGCCGGGACGTGAGCTGGTGCCCGTGTGGGATGCCAGCCCCCAGCCTGTGGGGCGGCAGCCCAGAGACAGCACCATGGTCCCCACCACCATCTCTGCCAGCATCTCGCTCCACATGGCAGGCACGGCGTGGAGCAGCTCACCGAGCCCGTGTCCCCAGGGTACCTTGCTGGTTCTGGCCCGATGCACGGCCCCGGTCACTGCCCCACAGCTGTGTAGAGCTGGGCGGCCTGCAGGCCCCTCCAGGCCCCTCGTCCTTTGGCTCAGCTGATCTCAGGAACAGACACGGCCTCCCCGACACATTCAGGTACCCCCGCCCCGCGTGGAGCCTGCAGGCCTGGCACACCGAGAACACAGGGGTCTCTCCCCTTCCTGCCAGAGCCCACCCACCACCGCAGACTCCTGGCTGGGAAGGACCAGCTGCAACACGCGGGAAGACAGGGCCTGGAACACGCCCCTCCCCCAGAACCCACACCAAGGACAGGAGCAGCTTCCTGGCTGGGGTCTCCTTCGTGTCCACACCCTACCCCGAGTGCAGACCCCTCCCACAGGGTAAGGGATCGACCACCGCCTTTGGTCCCCCAGGGCCTCAGGGGCCTGTAGGCCACGCTCCCGCCTCCCAGCCCAGGCCTTCGAGCACACAGGATCCGACATCCGCACGACATGCGTGGGCGTGGGCGCCTGCAGAGAACACGTGTGTGGGGCGTGACGCCGCACGCTGCAGCCCCTGGGAACCAGCTCAGGGTCCGGGGTGGCCCTTCCTCAGCGTTCACAGTTCTAGAAATTACAAAGCTATTTTTGTAAGCACCATTAGTGTTTTACACACAATTCATATTTCATAGTATGCTTAAATTAACCTATTTTCTGATTATTGTGGTACGGGAGGAAGTAGATTAAATTTGCAAGACAACTCCAAGCCCCAAAAT
Source organism: Oryctolagus cuniculus (assembly GCF_051225735.1). Classification (NCBI taxonomy): domain Eukaryota; kingdom Metazoa; phylum Chordata; class Mammalia; order Lagomorpha; family Leporidae; genus Oryctolagus; species Oryctolagus cuniculus. Next base: position 164,455,754 of record NC_142873.1, read on the forward strand.
GAGCTGAAAATACCAACTCTGAAGATCGCTCCAGCTCTCGCTGAACTGAAATAGGTCACCGCCGCCGCCGAGGAGCTGCCCAGCCTGCTAAGCCCCAGGCCTCCCGGGCCCACCGCCCCACGGACCCCTGCACGTGGGCCACTCGGGCTGACCGGGAGGGCCGCCCGTGGGTCTGTCAACAGGGGGAAGTGCTGGAGGGAGGAGAGACCGGGTGCGTGGGGTGCGTCTGTATGTGTACACATATGTGGGCGTGTGCGTGTATGTGTGAGCACACACGTGTATGTGTATGTGGGGTTATGTGTGTACACACGTGTGCTGTGTATGTGTGTGACCAAGGTCTGGCCTGACCGCCCTCGCCAGTGGCCAATGCCCGGGCAACACGGCCACATGGGCCGTATGCAGGCTCCAGGAGACACTGGATGTCTGTCCTGACCCCAGGATCCCCCAGCCTGAGCCCAGGGCTCACTCTGGGCACACGGGGGCCTCAGAAGCCTCACTTTCGAAACCGAGAGTGCGCAGCGCCCGAGGGGGGAGCCGGGGTGAAGGGGTGGAGCCCCCCCCCCAAGGCCGCTCAGCAGACATTCCAGGGCACTGACTCGGCCCGGGAGGGGCGTCATAATGGACCTCTGGCGGCCCGCCACCCTCACCAGGGATCCTGAAGACAAAACGCCCTCCCACCCTGGGCCGGAGGAAGTGCTGGGGGGGGGGGGCGTGCACACTGGAGGCGGCGCTCCTGGTACTCGCTCAGAACCCACGAGATTAAGGGGGCCTTCCCCAGAAGCGGGTGGCCCGCGCCGTGGGCTGTTGCCGCTTGCAAAGCTGCAAGCCGTGTGGGCCCTGGTTCGAGTCCTGGCTGCTCTGCTTCTGATCCAGCTCCCTGCTGACGGCCTGGGAAAGCAGCATGGGAAAGCCCCTGCACCCGCGTGGGAGACCCGACGGAGTTCCCGGCCCAGCCCCGGCTGTTGCAGCCACCTGGGGAGTGAACCAGACGACGGAAGTCATATTCTCTCCCTGTCCCTCCTCCCTCTGCCTTTCAAATAAAGAAACAGATTAAAATAAGCAAATAAGACGCATAGAAACAAGATGGGTGACGCCGCGGAGGGGACCTGCTCTGGCCTCTCGGCCTTCGGTGCCTGCTCGCCCTGGGCGGCCCCAAGTGCCACGCGGCACTCCGGCACAGGGCAGCAGTGGTGCTGCGGTGGCCCCGCACACCCTCCCGCAGCAGCTCAGCAGGAGACTGCGTCCTCGCCTCCTGTCCCCAGTGGTCCTCGGTCCTGGCCTCTGCCCCTCCTACCACAGTGGCTGAGTGACAGGGAGCCCTGGTGCTGCGACACTCAGGCCACGCACCCGTGGCCCACACGAGGCCCAGGGAAGCTGTGGCAGTCGGCAGAGCCGCGTCCCAGGCTCTGCAGGCCTCGGAGGGAGGAGGGGCTCACGGCTGCTGGCCGCCAGGCAGCCTGGAGCTGAAACCGGCTGCCCACGCCTCAGACAGCACACGCGACGCAGTGCACGCGCCCGCCATCCAGACAAGCCCACGCTCACCAAACACACGGGACACAACACAGGCACACGCGATACAGTACACACTCGCCATCCAAACACACACAAGCACACGGGACACGCAGGCCCGCGGCAGCACCTGACGGCGTGTGCGGAGCTGACGCCGCGACGCGGTCTTGGGAAGAAGACGTTCCGATAATCCCACTTCTCTCCAAACTGCAATCCTCCCTGCTCAGGAGATCACATGGACAGACTTCCTGTCCAGGGCCAGCACTTTCCCATCTTCAAAATCTAAACAGAAATATCCCCAGTGGCCTCCGCGGGAGAGGACGCCCCGCCTCCGCAGCGGGCCCGAGGCAGGCACCCAGCCCTCACCACGTCTGCCACAGCCCGGGGGGGGGGGCGGGCGGAAACCAGGCCTGGCGGAGCCGCTCTGCAGTGAGCAGCGCTCCAGCGCGGCGGCGAGGACAGACACCACGCACGCCGCGGCACAGGTGCCAGCTGCACCTCTGCGCTGCCACGGCGGGCCGGCGGGCGCTCCCACTGAAGACGCGCTGAGTGCTGACAAGATGCGCGGCTTCTCTCTCAGAGCCGCCTGCAGCGCCGGCACCCACGAGGGCGCCAGTTCAACTCCCGCTGCTCCTCTTCTGACGCGGCTCCCTGCTATCAACGCCCCTGGGGAAGACGACGGCCCCACGTGCGGGACGCCCGGAAGAAGCTCCTGGCTCCTCATCGGCCCAGCTCCGGCCGTTGCGGCCATTTGGGGAGTGACCCAGTGGATGGAAGATGTCTCCCTCTGCTTCCGCTTCTCTCCAACTCTGCCTCTCAAATAAATATTTTTTTAAAAAACAAAAACAAAAATGTTGCTAAATGGCAGTCAACCCTCAGCACCCCGGGGCAGAGCACAGAAGAGGGCCTTGGGCCACGGCCCCGACTGTCCTCAGAGCAGAGCCTGGGCAGGCCTCCCCTGAGTCGAGCCTGGTCTGTGCACGGTTCCTGGCCACACAGTCCCTGGGCGGCCCCACCCAGGACTTGGGGAGACCAGGCCAGTGAGGACTTGGCCAGCTCACCCCAGCTGAGAGAACTTGGTGACAACTTTTCTATTAAAAATAATCTTCCAAAAGAAGTGTTTTAGGCCCAAATGTCAACATCGGCTGAGCATCCCACATGGGCGCCGGTTCCTGTCCCGGCTGCTCCTCGTCTGATCCAGCTCCTGCTAATGCGCCTGGGAAAGCAGTGAGGACGGCCCAGGAAGAGGGCCCAAGCGCACCGTTGCGGGAGGCCTGGAAGAAGCTCCTGGCTTTGGATCAGCCCACTGCCAGCTACTGCAGCCGTCTGGGGAGGGAAGCAACGGATGGAAGGCCTCTGTGTCTGTAACTGCCTCTCAAATAAATCAATAAAACCTTAAGGAGGGGTAAAAACCCAAACAGCTCCCTGGTGCCGACACGCGCCTCAGACCCACGCCAGATCTCGACCCGTGCCCCACAACACCTGAGCTGGCCCGCGCACGGTACCAGCTCTGCTCAGTCACCGTCACAGGAGGGCAGGCTCCGCCCCCAGCATGGCACAGGCCCATCTCGGCGGCACTCAAGCGGCAGGGCTGGTGTGGCCCCTGCCTTGCCACACTGCTGCCCTCCCTGCCCGTGGTCTGCCACCCGAGGACCGGTCCCCACGTCACTTGGCCCAGAGTGAAGAGGCGGCCACCCACGCTGCACCAGGACAACGTCCCCAGGGTAAGCCCATGGGGAAGGGGACCCTGCCCCCGGGCCCCACAGCACCCCTCACAGCGACGCAGCTCGCGGGGGCCGCTGCACGGCCACGTCACCTCAGCTCCGGGAGTGCATCCTGCGCCACCTGAGCGGGACAGCGGCTTCAGGAACGTTCTGGAACTCCCAGAGCCTCGCAGCCTCCCCGCAAGCTCCTGGCGGGGCCAGGGAAGCTCCCAGGGCGTGCTCTGTCCGGAGCAGCAGCAGGCACAGGCCAGACACAGACCTGGTCCCAGAGCCGCGCGCCTCAGGGCCTCTCCAGCGTCCACTGCTCCCAAGGGGGCGTGGAGAGCAGCCAGGCCCGGTGTGTGCACCGCATCTGCCCGCAGGGGCCGCCCCGCCCCGGCCAGGGCCTCCCCGGCTTCCTCGGACTCTGCCTCCTCCCTCTGGCCGCGTCCGCGCTGTTTTCTCTCTATGGAAACAGACACAACACACAGCTGGGGCCGCGGTGCACGGACGCCCTCTCCCAGCCTGGGGGCAGCTCCAGGCTGGAGCAGCTGCCCAACTTCCGGGCCATGGGCAGCAAGGCCACACCCCAGCTCCGGCAGTGTCCTGCAGTGCCCCGGCACCTCGGGCAGACACCAGCAAGCCCTGGAGACGCCGGCACTGACAGCCCTAGGCCCACGACGGGCAGCGGCTGCGGCTCACAGAGACCAAGAACCCAGGTGCTCTCCGGGGCGAGCCCTCACGCCAGCCAGCTGCTCCCGCCGGAGCTCCAGTCCCCAGAGATGTGTGGGGCAGGGCTCTGCCGCAGCCGCCGGCGACCACCGCGGCCCGACCTGCGGGGCTGGGCGCCGCCTTGGATTCCGCACAACTCACGGACGGCCACCTGCTGAGACCCTGCCGCGGCCGCCTCCTGACCCAGCGAGAGGCCTGAGGGCCGGGGCAGGGCTGGGGCTCAGGACATGGCCCACCCCTGCCGGCACCAATACCAGCAGCTTCAGTGAGGACGCAGCCCAGCCCCCCCCCTCTGCTGGGTGCAGGGTGGGTGACCACCACTGACCCCCTCCACTGACCGCGGCTGGGGCGCCCGGTTCTCGCTCCCGCTTCTTGGAGACCTCACCAGAGCCTGGCTCCTCGGTCAGCTAGAGTTTCCCTGAGGTGGGGGAGGGGTGTCAGGTGACCTCCAGGAGCAGCCTGTCCTGCTCTGGCCAGAGCACTGCTGCCCAGAGAGGGGCCGAGGTGGTCAGGCTCCCCAGGGAGGACCCAGGGCTGCCCCTCCCCAGGAAGAGCCCCCCAAGGGCCCCTCTGGAGCGGCTCTCCAAGGACCAGCGTGGCACACCCGGGCCGGGCTGTCAGCCCCAGGATCCACAGTGGCTGAGCTGGGCCTCGCGCCCTAGCTGGGGCCGCTGGGGCCGCGACAGCTTCCACTGGGCCTCCTCTCCTCCCCATACGCACCCCCACCCCCTGCAGCCTCAGAGGAAGGCAGGCATTTCCTGCGCCCCCTCCCCCAATTCCCGGCATTCTTGGCAAGCCCAGGAAGACGCCAAGTGAGAATCAAGGAGGGAGCAGGAGTGCGGCCGCAGGGAAGCTGGCACCGGCACACCGCGCGGCTGGGAGAGCAGTCGGGAAGGAAGTAGACGGGGCCCAGGGAGGGCCAGCAGGGGTCCCAGCACCGCCGGCCCGGCCCTCCAGGAGAAGCGGGAGACAGGCGCCCGAGCGGCAGGGAGTTTCCGAAGAACTGCACCGTGCCGTCCACAGGGGACTGGGGAGCCCGGCCCAGCCGGGGCCTCTCCGGCACGCAGGTGCCACACACACGCCTCTGGGAGCCCCAGCCTTCGGCCCCCAGGCCCCCCCAGGCCCTGCGCCCCTGCAGTGCAGGGAGGAGGAGGTGGTGGAGCAAGGGCTCCGCCTGAGCCGGCCCAGACCTCGGCCACAGCCCCCGCTCCGCTCCCCCACCGGCTGGCCGGTGTCCCCGGGGCTGCCGCCCTCCGGAGGCCCTGTCCTGTTCACGGATGGACCCCAGGACCCCGCCCACACAGGACACGGCAGCTGCTCCACAATCAGTGGCTACCAGCAGCAGCCTGGACCCCTGGGTGAGGTGGAAAGCCTGAAGCTCCCCCGGGCGTGTGGAGTCTGCATGGCCCAGGCCAGGGGACCCCGCCTCCCCTGTTCCTCCCAACACCCCTGGGGGCCCTGGGAAGAGAATGCGGCCTGACACCCTGGGCGAGGGCAGCTGAGGCCAAGGCGCCAGGACCTCAGCCTCAGGGACAGGGCCAGGCTGCCGCTCAGACCACAGAAGTGCGCAAGTGCTGCTGCCTGGCCTGTGGCAGAAGGGTGGACGCAGGGTGTCCCCTCCCGCAAGGGACCGAGCTGGACTCCCCAGAAGTCGCCTTCCGAACAGGCCTAGAACTGTCCGTTCCACCAGCGGCCCCCGGCCCTCTCAGCCAGGGCACTGAGGCCAGGCTGGGCCAGGCAGGGCTCTCCCACACGAGGCCCCGACTCTGTCCCACCCAAGCTGTCTGGCCTAGGGCTGGCGCACGGGCGACCAGACTCCACTGCAGCCACCACTTTGGGCCATGAGGAGAAAGCAAGGGGTCCCCCAAGATCAAGTGCTGGGCCCTAGTCTGGAACCCCTGTCTTCAGACGTGACCTGCCCAGCAGAGAAATGAGCACCAGGCTGCAGAGCCGGGCCGTGCCTGCCCACTCCCCGCGGGCCCGGGGCCGTGCCTGCCCACTCCGCACGGGTGCACACACATGGCCAGACCTCCCAGAGGCACCCCTGGGGGTTCTAGTGCCGCTGACTGACACTCACCAACTCAACAAGTTTTACTCAAGTCTTTCTCCTTAAACAAACAATCGCGGCACAGTGGGTTGGGCCCCTCCCACAAGCCCTGGCCCGCAGGAAGCCTGGCCCCAGTCCCGTGCATGGTGGATATGCCCTAGGGACACAAGGTTCCAAGCTCACCTGCCCGCCACCAGCGCAGGTGAGGCACCGCGAGCCAAGGAGACGTGTCGGAGCGAGCGGCACCCAGGAAGGACCCCGACGAAGGCGAGGGCCCTCAGAGGGGGCCAAGAACTCTGGGGGAGGGGCCCAGGAGGACCTGGGGTAGAGTCCTTGCAGCCCACAGCGGCGCCCCCAGGCAGATGGGCACCAGACGCTCTCCTGGCTCAGCCACCCTAGGGGTCCTGGCCTAGGGGCTCCCAGTCCTCCTCTAGAGACCCCTTACACCAAGGAAGCAACCCTGACAGCGGCACACCTGCTTTAGAAAGTTTTTTTTCTTTAAAAAAGAATTTTTTTTTTTTCAATTTCGAAGAGTTACAGAGACAGAGATCTTCCATCCTCTGGTTCACTCCCTACATGGCTGAATGGCCAGGGCTGGGCCAGGCCAAAGCCAGATGGAGCCAGGAGCTTCTTCCAGGTCTCCCACACGGGCGGCAGGGGCCCAAGCGTTTGGACTGCCCTCCGCTGCTTTCCTAGGCCATCAGCAGGGAGCTGGATCAGAAGTGCAGCAGCTGGGACTCAAACCGGCGCCCACGTGGGATGGCGGTGGCTGACGCTGCTACGCCACGGCACAGGCCCTGTGCAGGTGAACTCCTAAGAGCGGGGGTGGGGGGTGGGAGGCGGCCTGCCTGCCCCAGGCCCCACAAGTGCAGCTGAAGGTGGGCAGGGTGGCCCGCGGACGCTTCCTTCTGCAAAGCTCGCTGCATGGGGTGAACAGGACCTGGAACCCGGGCCCTGTCTGGGCTTTGGGCCGAATTCCTGAGACCCAGGCAGAGGTTTCTTCCCAGCCCAGGGCCAGTGGAGAACCGCAGGGGCCACTCAATCCCTAACACCCCTGAGAAGACGTCAGGCTGGGGCCCCACCCGCCAACTCCCCTCCAGGCACTGGGCCAGGCTGGGGGAGGGCACTGCTGAGAACCGAGGGCACTGACTGGGGCTGCTTGTCCAGCCCTAGGCAGCCAGGCCCAGGGACTGAGCGAAGGGCAGTGTGCGGCCAGTGTCCCTCCTGCCCTCCGCCCACGACCTCGAGGTACAGGAAGCTCCCTTGCTCACTCGTGGGAGAGCTGCGCGGAGCCTCTGACAAAACACGAGGAACTGGTCAAGGAGCCCGAGGCACCACGGCCTCAGGCCGCTGCCCTCCACACTCAGGACAGGCGGCAGCGGCCTGGAGGCCATCTCCGTCCCCGGTGGAGCGGCCGCCTGCAGCGCTGGCATCCCACAGGGCGCCAGTTCAAGTCCCGGCTGCTCCACCTCCCATCCAGCTTCCTGCTAATGGCCTGGGAAAGCAGCAGAGGACGGTCCAAATGCTTGGGCCCCTGCACCCTCACGGGGGACCCGGATGGAGCTTCTGGTTTCACACTGGCCCAGCGACAGCCATCGCAGCCATCTGGGGACCAAACCTGCGGATGGAAGACATTTCTCTCCCTCTCTCTGTAACTCTGCCTCTCAGATAAAAAACCAACCAACCAACCAACCCTACTGCACAGGACAGGACGCAGCAGCACAAGGCAGCTCGGGCCCCAGTGCGCGGCACTGAACGGCAGAGAGAGGGCCCGAGACAAAGGGCCCGGGGCCAGGTCAGCTGGGGGCGTGGCAGGCCCGGTGGCCACACAGCATCCGCCTTCACTGAGCCCGTGTCCTCGGGTGCTCTGGGGCCAGGTGACGATTCCACGGCTGCTGAGACAGCCTCCCTGTCTCAGACCCCAGGCCCTGCCGCCTGCCGTTCCCGGGTAGGGGGCAACGTCGGGGGCACTGAGGACTTCTGGGCGTGGGTGCCCCGGGGGCCGGAGCACACGCAGATTCCCACGGCTTCCCACAGCTCACCGCCAGACACCAGAACAGCAAGGGCAAACTTCCGGCCAGGACAGCACACGCAGACTCAGGACAGCACACGCAGACTCAGGACAGCACACGCAGACTCAGGACAGCACACGCAGACTCAGGACAGCACACGCAGACTCAGGACAGCACACGCAGACTCAGGACAGCACACGCAGACTCAGGACAGCACACGGCAGACTCAGGACAGCACACGCAGACTCAGGACAGCACACGCAGACTCAGGACAGCACACGCAGACTCAGGACAGCACACGCAGACTCAGGACAGCACACGCAGACTCAGGACAACACACGCAGACTCAGGACAGCACACAGCAGACTCAGGACAGCACACGCAGACTCAGGACAGCACACGCAGACTCAGGACAGCACACGCAGACTCAGGACAGCACACGCAGACTCAGGACAGCACACGCAGACTCAGGACAGCACACGCAGACTCAGGACAGCACACGCAGACTCAGGACAGCACACGCAGACTCAGGACAGCACACGCAGACTCAGGACAGCACCCGCAGACTCAGGACAGCACACGCAGACTCAGGACAACACACGCAGACTCAGGACAGCACACAGCAGACTCAGGACAGCACACGCAGACTCAGGACAGCACACGCAGACTCAGGACAACACACGCAGACTCAGGACAGCACACAGCAGACTCAGGACAGCACACGCAGACTCAGGACAGCACACGCAGACTCAGGACAGCACACGCAGACTCAGGACAACACACGCAGACTCAGGACAGCACACAGCAGACTCAGGACAGCACACGCAGACTCAGGACAGCACACGCAGACTCAGGACAGCACACGCAGACTCAGGACAGCACACGCAGACTCAGGACAGCACACGCAGACTCAGGACAACACACGCAGACTCAGGACAGCACACGCAGACTCAGGACAGCACACGCAGACTCAGGACAGCACACGGCAGACTCAGGACAGCACACGGCAGACTCAGGACAGCACACGCAGACTCAGGACAGCACACGCAGACTCAGGACAGCACACGCAGACTCAGGACAGCACACGCAGACTCAGGACAGCACACGCAGACTCAGGACAGCACACGCAGACTCAGGACAGCACACGCAGACTCAGGACAGCACACGGCAGACTCAGGACAGCACACGCAGACTCAGGACAGCACACGCAGACTCAGGACAGCACACGCAGACTCAGGACAGCACACGCAGACTCAGGACAGCACACGCAGACTCAGGACAGCACACGCAGACTCAGGACAGCACACGCAGACTCAGGACAGCACACGCAGACTCAGGACAGCACACGGCAGACTCAGGACAGCACACGGCAGACTCAGGACAGCACACGCAGACTCAGGACAGCACACGCAGACTCAGGACAGCACACGCAGACTCAGGACAGCACACGCAGACTCAGGACAGCACACGCAGACTCAGGACAGCACACGCAGACTCAGGACAGCACACGCAGACTCTGGACAGCACACGCAGACTCAGGACAGCACACGCAGACTCAGGACAGCACACGCAGACTCAGGACAGCACACGCAGACTCAGGACAGCACACGCAGACTCAGGACAGCACACGCAGACTCAGGACAGCACACGCAGACTCAGGACAGCACACGCAGACTCTGGACAGCACACGCAGACTCAGGACAGCACACGCAGACTCAGGACAACACACGCAGACTCAGGACAGCACACGCAGACTCAGGACAACACACGCAGACTCAGGACAACACACGCAGACTCAGGACAACACACGCACTCACTTTCTCGGAATGCATCCGCCTGGCGCGGCTTCGCGCTCGGCCTCCTCCGCCTGTGCCTCCTCCTGACAGCACTGAGGTCGGGATTTTCACGGCAGAACCTTCCTGAACTTGGGGGACTTCTGGCAATCAGTTCCAAAACACAGACAGGAACCAGCGCACCCCCATCGCTGGAGGAAGTCAGCAGGGCCCTGCGCCGCGCGGACGTGGACGGGGCTCAGGGAGAGGCCGGGCCCGGCCACACGCGGGCGACGCGCGCACTCTGCCTCATTGCTGCACCACTCTCAAGCTCCTGCACACTTACCCTTGGTGGCTCACGAGCCAGGCCTTTCAGCCGTTTCTAATCCCCTGGAAGGCCTGGCCCGTCTGTGCCGAGGGCAAAGGGTCGTGAGAACGCAGGGGCCCGCAATACAAATCAGGGCAGTGACCTTCTGAACTGCCCCCTGCAGAGCGTGGGCCTGGGGTGGGTGGGCCCCCGCCCCCGCCCCCACCCTGAGCGCCTCGGCTCAGCTCCCCCTGCACCTGCCCAGGCCGGCACGGCCCCCACCCCCACCCCACAGGAAAAGGAAGCAACGGCAGGCAGACCGGCTCTGCCCAGCCAGGCCCTGCAGGCACTGCCGTGGGGCCCAGGTGCATTGTGGGTGCTGCTCTCTGGAACCCTCCAGGGGCTCTGCAGAAATGCCAGAGCCCCCGAGCCCGAGAGCCCCCTCGCCTGAACCCCTCGAGGGACAAGGGCCACGGTCCTGGCCTGGGCAAGCCTGGGAGGGCAGGCAAGGGGCCCCAGGCACAGGGCTCAGAGGGACAAAGGTCTGTGTGGGACGAGAGTGGCCAGCACAAAAGGCGGGTCTCCGGGGTCAGCCCGGGGCAGGGCGGCCAGCACAAGGCCTCTGAAGGGTGCAGCCTCAGGCTGGGCGCTCCCCAAAGGCACAGGAGCATCGCAGGGAGGCCAGGTGGGACAGCCCCAGGCTCAGGGAGCCGGAGCCCAGCCGCACGAGGGCCGGGGGCCCCGGCTCTGCTCCCCTCAAGACCCCACACCCGCGGCACCAGGGGTCTCACAGTCCCGGCCCAGGGAGGCTCCGCGGCCCATGCCAGCCCAGCTGGACAGTCCTGCAAAACGCCTGCTGGACTTCCAACCACCACAGCTCTGCCAGCCCCAGCCACCCCTCCACCCCTGCTGCCCGCGAGTCCAGGACCAAAAGGAGGGCAGTGGGGAGTGGCCGGTTGGATTCCGTCTGGAGCCGGGACAGCCTGAACTTTTCACCTTGGGCGCAGACACCAGAGAAAGGAGAGAGGCCTGGTGCTGCCTGCCTGGGAGGCGGGGCCCCCCAGCCCTCTGCAAGTGTGGACTGCCCGTTTTACACCCCAGATGGAGCACAGGAGCCACAGGCCTCACCCCCCACTGTGACCGCCTGACCGCCCATAAACAGGACAAAGCCCAGGACCCGTGGCCACACCCCCAGGCCCTCCAGGGACCTGCACCTCCCAGGCCAACCCCACAGCAGACCCAGACTCGGACACGGCTGGCCAGCCCACCCACTCTGCACGTGGCAAGAAACGGCCAGGGCACAGCCACCCTGAGCACTCTGCTCCTGTCCAGAGCCCTGGACTCGCACACGGCCGTCACCACTGTCCCCCGGTGCCCACTGCCAGCTCAGAGGGGAAGGAGAGACCTGCCAAGGGCTGGCCATTTGTGGCACTGCGTGCCCGGGCTCACCCCCAGGCCTGCCCCACGCCAGCACCAGGCTCTGGGCAGCAAAGCTCAGTCACAACCGAAGAGCCAGCCACGGCCAGAGCAGGAGCGTCCTAGACTACCCTGGCCCGTCACCGCTGCACTCGGAGGAACGCCACAGGCAGCTGGGACAGGCACCTGGCAGGGCAGGTGCACTCTGGGGCGTGCCTGGCACCGTGGTGAGCACCGCAGAACCCACTGTCACAGGCCCACGGTCCCACGCTCACTCCACCCCTCTCCCCCGGGGCCGTCCCGCCTGGAGCGGAAGGCACAGACCAACAGAGAACAGCAGCTGGGCACCGGGCACCCCTCGAGGCACACACGGCTGTCCCTCGGCTGCGCCCGTGGCCCCGTCCCTCTGCCCGGGGCCCTTATCCTCTGCAGGAGAACAGAAGCCTCCCCTCTCCACTGAGGCAGAAAATGAGAGAGAACTGGACAGGAGGACGCTTCCCGTCCCCTGGAACCTACGAATGCAGCCCCAAGGCTTCCAGGAGTCCCTGTGCACCTGGACACGCCTCCCCGGGTGCACCGGGAGGCCCGGGTCCCACTCACCTCACCCACACCCAGGTGTGTGCCTGGCTGCAGGTCATCCCACGGCCTCCAGGGCAGAATCCGAGGGGTGAGAGACACGAGTGACCGGCCACCAGCAGCGCGGCCACCAGGAAGCACAGCTCTGCAGAGGCCCCGCTGGGTCAGCTCTCTCTGCCGCGGGAGCCCCACACAGCACGTCCCAGGCCACCACGGCCTCCGCCGGGCACCTGGACAAACACCGCCACAGCACCAGGAGCAAGGCCCCAGGCCGCTCAGGCGATGGCCGGCCCGTGGGGGCCAGCGTGTGACACGGACATCCCGCAGCAACCACCGGTTCAGTCCCAGCTTACGTGCCTGGGGAGGCAGCAGCTGGTTCCAGGATGGCGCTCACACGTGGACCCCTGCTGCCCACACAGGAGACCCAGGTGAAGCTCCTGGCCCCCAGCTCCGGCCTGGCCCAGCCCTGCAGCCAGTGGGCAGTGAACCAGCAGATGGTCAGATAATCTCTCTGCCTCTCTGTCTCACTCTGCCTTTGCAACAAATAAACAAACCAATCTTGAACCCAGCTGCCGCCAGTGAGCTTCAGGCCCAGGCTGCGACCCCTCCCCGGCCTACAGGGCACCGCAGGGGCTTCTGCCCATAGACAGTGTCACCCAGGACCCGTGTCCCACAGCGGCATGGGACAGAAGGCCCCTGGGCCAACCCTGCCCCTAGCGACACCGAGGCCGGTGTGTCCCCTGCAGCCCCGGGGCCAGCTGCATCCGGACGCAAACCAGAGAGCCCACTGGTACCTCCTCCTCAGAAACGGCCTCCCAGGGGGCTTCTGGGGGGACGCGCGGCCTGGGACACAGCACTGCCTCAGGCCTGGCCACCCCCACGCCACCCACCAGCCCGAGGGTTCTAGAATGAACGGAGTCTCCCACTGAGAGCTGTCTCCCCACAAGGTCACAGCAGCCCCCTGCCCGCTCAGGCCCAGACCACCAGGCACACACCGCCCCTGCTCCCGCTCAAAGGGGTCGCACTGCCTGGGATTTTTTTTTTCTTTGCAAACAAACCAAAAACGTCAATTTCTTCTCGGCTGAAGCTGGATTCTGAGTGGCACTTGGTGGTCCCCCAGCGAACGCCGCGTTCCCGCAGATGTGACGGACACCGGGCTCGTCACAAAACCAGCTCCACGCTGGCTCGAGGCAGGCGCCCGCCTGAATAGTCAAAATCACAGCACTTTGTTCACAATGAATTCCGGCTAAAACTGAAGAGGCGGTAATGAAGATGTTAACAAAGCGAAGTCAACGTCGCCAAATTGCTGCTCCAGGAAGCCGCCGCTCACAAAGGATGTGCCAGTCAGCACGGCTCAGCCATCCTCTCCAACCTGCTGTGGCAGGGCTGGGGCTGCTCACCTTCCTCCGCGGGACGCCCTCTGCAGCCCCCCAGCCCCAGGCCGGCCCTCCCAGCCCCCCCCCCCCCGCTTCTGCTCTCAAGAGACTGCTTATTTGGAGAAGCTGGGGGCCCCGGAGAACGCGACTAAACCAGCGCGCGGAGGGACCGGGGAGCGGAGCTGGGGTGCTGGGGGGCGACCGGGCAGGACGCAGCCTACACCCAATCTGAGTTGGAGCTGAGGTCCCTGCTGGGGAGACGGGCGTGGCTGGGGGTCACTGGATGAGCAGAGGGGGTCCCTGGAGAATGCAGCAGAACCCAGAGCAGTGCCGGGACAGAATCACCCCGCAGAGGGACCAGGCCTGGGGTTGGCACCCAACCAGGAGCAGCCGCTGTCTGCACCTGGCCGACGGCAAACACCCACATCCCGAGCACAGGGCCTGCCACAGGCTCTGCGGCAAGAATGGGGAAGAATCAGCCCTGGACTGGGTGCTGCTCCGGACCCACCCTAAAAACCACGGGCGCAAGACCCAGAAGGATCAAAGTCTCCAGGCAACGCCCAGGAAGGCCGGCGCGCACGCAGCACCCAGGAAGCGAGCTTCAGAGTGTGCGGCACCAAGGGAATGGCCACCACAGTGAAGAGAGCCCGCAACTGAACGGGCCAGGACCGCACAACCACGTTCCGCACACTCCGTGGGGCGGGGCGGGCGAGCCAGGATACCACCTGTGTCCACCCCGCCCTGGGAGGCAGCAGGGGCCTCTGAAAGCCACTGGAGAGGCCCAGAGTCCCAGGCTGCCTCCTGGCTTCAGCCTGGCCAGCCCTCAGGGTCGCAGGTATTTGGGGACTAAGCCATCTCTCTGCTTTTGAAATTAAAAATCATGTATTAAAAAATTAAAGAAGGAACTATTGATCTTAAAAGTAAAATAAATCAAAATATATGAATAAGTTTTTTATAAGTTTTTTATTTGAACGTCAGAGTTACAGAGAGAGAGAGAGGTCTCCCATCCATTGGTTCACTCTCCAATTGACTGCAACAGTCGGAGCTGCACAGATCCGGAGCCAGGAGCCAGGAGCCTCTTCCAGGTCTCCCACGTGGGTGCAGGGGCCCGAGGACTTGGGGCATCTTCCACTGTTTTCCCAGGCCACAGCAGAGAGCTGGATCGGAAGTGGAGCAGCCAGGACTTGAACCAGCGCCCATATGGGATGCCAGCCCCCAAGAATCAGTTTAAAGACATAGGTTAGGAGCAAACGGTAGAAAGAAACATTCCACGCTAAAAGCTGTCCAAAGCAGGGTGGGTGTCTGGCACAAGTATGAGAGGCTTCCCAGGGCTCCACGTGCCACGCTGCAGTGCCTGGTGCCACTCCACAGCTTCCTGCTGGTGCACCCCGGGAGGCCCAGGTCCCGCCCACCCGCAGGGAGGCCCAGATAAAGCTCCTGGCTCCAGCTTGGCCTGGCTGTTGCTGGCATCTGGAGACTAACTGGGATGAGAGCTTGGCTTGTAAGTAAACAGAAATACAGAATTTTTTTAAAGTCAAAAGAAAACTGGAGCATTAATGCCAAAGATTTCAGAGGCAAGAGCGCTGACAGGGCCAGGGGATTAAGCCGCCCAACACCGGAAGCCGAGGGCAGCCGCGGCACTTGGGGCCGCACGGGCTCGCACCAGCCGAGCACCTGCCCTGGCGCGTGGGCTCCAGCAGAGACCAGGGGGAGAAAGCACCAGTTTCTGGAAAGTCAACAGCACCCTCCTCGTCACCCACAGAGCAAGAACGGGAGAGGGTCAGAAAGAATCGTGAACTGAACGGGAACGGAGATTCGCCGCGCTGTCCGGGAATCCGCGGGCGCCGTAGGCAGGACAGCACCACAACCCCGTCGCAACAGGCGAAGGGCGCACACCCAGCCCCACTGACGGCGCTCCTGGCTCCCTCCCCGCTCCGTGTGTGTGCGTGTGTGTGTGTGTGTGCACTCGCACACATCCCTGTGTCACACTTCCTTCCAAATAAATAAAGAAAAACACTTTAAAAAAAAGCCTACAACAAATGCCTCAAGTACTAATTTACAGAAATAGAAAAAGGGCAGGGCCCAGCGCTGTGGTGCAGCGGGTTAACGCCCTGGCCTGCCGTGCCGGCATCCCATGTGGGCGCTGGTTCGAGACCCAGCTGCTCCACTTCTGATCCAGCTCTCTGCTAAGCCTGGGACAGCAGTAGAAGGTGACCCAGGTCCTTGGGCCCCTGCACCCACATGGGAGACCTGGAAGAAGCTCCAGCTCCTGGCTTCAGATCAGCTCAGCTCGGGCCATTTCGGCCACCTGGCGAGTAAACCAGCAGATGGAAGACCTCTCTCTCTCCCCTCTCCTCTCTCTAACTCTTTCAAATAAACCTTAAAAAGAAAGAAAGAAAAAGGGCAAATTCAACCCAAAGCAACCAAAGACAAGAACATGCGCAGAGATCAATCTACATCAATGACAGGAGGAGGAGGAAGAGCATCAAGGAAGCCAACAGCTGCCCGAGATCAGAGCCCACGCGGCACGCCAGCGGCGAGGGCCCCGCCGGGCGACAAGAGCCGGCCAGGGGGTGGAGCGAGAAGCCGCGGGACCAGACCCGGTCTCCAGCCACGACAGCCTCCACGAAACACTCTGCTGCCCGCGTGGGCGTCGGGCGAAGGCTAGAGCAGGTGTCTCAGAAACGCTCCCCACGTCACCGAGGGCAGCGCCGCCCTGACACCAAAACCAGACGACGCCACCGCATGGGGAAGGTGGAACGCGGCCACAGGCAGCCGAGGTGCTCCGGCACAGACAGGCGGACACTGTGCACACAGCACCAGCCAGTGACACGCAGCACACAACTCTGCAAGAACACAGAACCTCGACCGAGGGGCGCGAGTAACTCCCGTGTTAATAAGCCAACAGAGGCACTTGCACTAATTGCAATGAAGGCAGAAAAAGCATCCAAAAATCCAACACTGGCTCCCGCCAGGCACAGAACTGCAGGCTGTCGGCTCTGACGGAGCCCCAGAGGCGACGCCGCACTGGGGCCCGCAGCCGCCCCAGGATCTGCGGCAGAGGGCAGGCCGGAGACGAGGAGGCAAACTCTTTATTTGCGGGAAACTCCGGTAAGTGGGTTCAGCAAGGCTGCAGGCTGAGTCGCAGATTCGATCGCACTAGCCACTCAGCTACAAACTGAGCTTTAGAACCCAGGACCGAGCACAACCCAAAGGCAGAGCTGTGCCCAGGGCCTCGGCCAGGAAACTCGACCGTCAGGACACCAGCACGTCAACAAAACCTCACCAAGATCACTTTTTTCATAGAAATTAACAAGTGATTCTAAAACTCACGTGGACTTGTGGGAGACCCAGAACAGCCCTGACTAGGCAGGAAAACAGTAGGAGCCATCATCGAAGTGCAAGGATTACTGAAAAGCTAGTCACCCAAAGTCACGAGGGGCCAGTGCAGACACAGAGATGAGCAGCTGAGCCCCCGTGTGGGCAACTGAGCCCCCGTCTGGGCGCCTGAACCCCCGTGTGGGCGACTGAGCCCCCATCTGGGTGACTGAGCCCACGTCTGGGCGACTGAGCCCACGTCTGGGTGACTGAGCCCCCGTCTGGGCGACTGAAGCCCCGTGTGGGCGACTGAGCCCATGTGTGGGTGACTGAACCCCGTGTGGGCGACTGAGCCCCCATCTGGGCGACTGAGCCCCCGTGTGGGCGACTGAGCCCCCATCTGGGCGACTGAGCCCCCGTGTGGGCGACTGAGCCCCCATCTGGGCGACTGAGCCCCCATCTGGGCGACTGAGCCCCCGTGTGGGTGACTGAACCCCGTGTGGGCGACTGAGCCCATGTGTGGGAGATTGAGCCCATGTGTGGGCGACTGAGCCCATGTGTGGGAGATTGAGCCCTGTCTGGGTGACTGGCTTCTGACAAAGCCACAGAAAGAATCCTGTGACAAACGAACCTGGATCTAGATCAGGTACCCAGCGTGAAAATTAACTCGGAATGGATTCAGACCTAAACACGAAGCTTCAGGCTGGAGGTGAAGCCGCCCCCTGCAGCACCAGCACCCTTGGGGACGCCGGTTCGAGTCCTCACTGCTCCAGCTCCCACCCAGGTGCCTGCTGATGCTCCTGGGAAGGCAGCAGCAGGTGACCCGAGTGCCTGGGCCCCTGCACCCCCACAGGAGACGCGATGGGGCTCTGGGCTCCTGGGCCCCTGCACCCACGCGGGAGACGCGACGGAGCTCTGGGCCCCTGGCTCCAGCCTGCACCCACGCGGGAAACGCGACTGGGCTCTGGGCTCCTGGGCCCCTGCACCCACGTGGGAGACGCGACGGGGCTCTGGGCCCCTGGCTCCAGCCTGCACCCACGTGGGAGACGCGACGGGGCTCTGGGCTCCTGGCTCCAGCCTGCACCCACGCGGGAGACGCGACGGGGCTCTGGGCTCCTGGCTCCAGCCTGCACCCACGCAGGAGACGCGATGGGGCTCCGGGTCCCTGGCTCCAGCCTGCACCCACGTGGGAGACACGACGGGGCTCTGGGCTCCTGGGCCCCTGCACCCCCGCAGGAGACGCGACGGGGCTCTGGGCTCCTGGCTCCAGCCTGCACCCACGCGGGAAACGCGATGGGACTCCGGGCCCCTGGCTCCAGCCTGCACCCACGCGGGAGATGCGACGGGGCTCTGGGCTCCTGGGCCCCTGCACCCCCACAGGAGACGCGACGGGGCTCTGGGCCCCTGGCTCCAGCCTGCACCCACGCGGGAAACGCGACGGGGCTCTGGGCTCCTGGCTCCAGGCCCCTGGCTCCAGCCTGCACCCACGCGGGAAACGCGACTGGGCTCTGGGCTCCTGGGCCCCTGCACCCACGCAGGAGACGCGACGGAGCTCCGGGCCCCTGCACCCACGCGGGAGACGCGACGGAGCTCCGGGCCCCTGCACCCACGTGGGAGACGCGACGGGGCTCTGGGCTCCTGGCTCCAGCCTGCACTCACGCAGGAGACGCGATGGGGCTCCGGGCCCCTGGCTCCAGCCTGCACCCACGTGGGAGACGCGATGGGGCTCTGGGCTCCTGGGCCCCTGCACCCCCACAGGAGACGCGACGGGGCTCTGGGCCCCTGGCTCCAGCCTGCACCCACGCGGGAGACGCGACGGGGCTCTGGGCCCCTGGCTCCAGCCTGCACCCATGCGGGAAACGCGACTGGGCTCTGGGCTCCTGGGCCCCTGCACCCACGCGGGAGACGCGACGGAGCTCCGGGCCCCTGCACCCATGCGGGAGATGCGACGGAGCTCCGGGCCCCTGCACCCACGCGGGAAACGCGACGGGGCTCTGGGCCCCTGGCTCCAGCCTGCACCCACGCGGGAGACGCGACGGGGCTCTGGGCTCCTGGCTCCAGCCTGCACCCACGCGGGAGACGCGACGGGGCTCCGGGCCCCTGGCTCCAGCCTGCACCCACGCGGGAGACGCGACGGGGCTCCAGGCCCCTGGCTCCAGCCTGCACCCACGCGGGAAACGCGACTGGGCTCTGGGCTCCTGGGCCCCTGCACCCACGCAGGAGACGCGACGGGGCTCTGGGCCCCTGGCTCCAGCCTGCACCCACGCGGGAGACGCGATGGGGCTCTGGGCTCCTGGCTCCAGCCTGCACCCACGCGGGAGACGCGACGGGGCTCCGGGCCCCTGGCTCCAGCCTGCACCCACGTGGGAGACGCGACGGGGCTCTGGGCTCCTGGCTCCAGCCTGCACCAGCCCCGGCTGTTTTGGTCTTTGGGGAGTGACCGACCCAGCAGGTGGAAGCCCTGACTGCCCGTCTCTTTGACTCTCAATTACAATAATAAAACTGCAAGCTATAAAATGTCTAGAAGAAAACAGGAAATAACCTTTGTGACCTTAATTTAGGGAAAGATTTTCCAGTTAGGAAACTAAAGTCCAACCAAGCGAACTCCCTGAGAAACTGGACAAGTCAGGAACTTCAAGTTCCATCCTCCAGGGCCGGCGCTGTGGCGTTAGCACGTAAAGCCGCTGCCTGTGATGCCGGCATCCCCTGTGGGCGCCAGTTCAAGTCCCGGCTGCTCCACTTCCCATCCAGCTCCCCGCTGTGGCCTGGGGAAGCAGTGGAGGACGGCCCAGCGCTCGGGCCCCTGCGCCCGCGTGGGAGACCCGGAAGAAGCTCCCGGCTTTGAATCAGCGAAGCTCCGGCTACTGTTGCCATTTGGGGAGTGACCCAGCAGACAGAAGACCTCTCTCCTCTTCTTTTAACTCCGCCTTTCAAATAAATTCTTTTAAAAATTACTTCTTTTAAAATTCTATTCTTCAAAAGATATCAGTGAAACCGAGAAAGGCAGACAGGGAGGAGGCCCTCAGGAGTGCGAGAACCTGCGTCCGGGAGGGGCTCTGGACTGCGGACAGCAGCGGCACTGAGGCGGACACACGGAGGCTCCCAGAAGCTGGGTCCACACAGGATGCACCAGGACTCCAGCCAGGCCCTCAGACCGGACGGGGCTGCCACACTCACATGGAGAATCGCCTGTCTGCAGCTCTAAACGACCCCGGGGGGCGGCAGACACAAACCAGCACCCCCTGGCTGACCCCACAGATCCTCTGCCGCCCCCAGAGTCTCATCGCGCCACTCCTTCCCCCAGATCAGCAGCGCGTGGGCTTTCTCCAGCAAGGGCCCGATCCACGCGTCTCGCTGCCCGCCACCCGAGGCGTCCACACCACAACAGGTGTGGCTGCGCCTCCGCACCCTCACTCACCAAGGCGGGTCCAGGCCGGACCTGACCCAGGGCCCGTGGATCCAGGGTTCTCCGAGCGGGGTTCCGGCAGCAACCGGACAAATACACTCAGGCCCTCCTCACACCCAGGCCCCTGAAGCTCTGGGCTGGCCAGGGCAGCTCCCCAAGCTCAAGCCTGGGGAACCAGCAAAGCGCTGGTCTGGTCCATCCCAAAAAGGAACGAGCCCACGGGAGACACTGCCAGCGGGAGGCCGCAGTCTGGGCCCGGGCGCTCTCTCACCCACGGCTCCTGCTGCCGCTGCCCAACGAGGGCTCCAGCCCCTCCCAGACACGCTCTAACACGCCTCCGTTCCCCCCTTTTCCCTGGGACGGAAAGGAACGCACACAGAAAGATCGTCCCGGGAACCAACGGACAGCCCGGCGCCCAGCACCAAAGCGTCCGACGGGGAAGCCGAGGAACCGGCAGGTCAGGCTGCAGCGCCGGCATGCCGTGAGCGCGGGTTCAAGGCCCCCAGCTGCTCCACTGCCAGTCCAGCTCCCCGCTGTGGCCTCAGAAAGCAGAAGACGGCCCAAGCACTGGGGCTGCTGCCTTCCACAGGCGACATCAGGCTGGGGCTCCGGCCCGGCCCGGCCAGCCTGGCCACTGCAGCCTTCTGGGAGTGAACCGGCGGACAGAAGAGCAATCGCCACCCCATCCCCCGCCCCAACTCTGCCTTTCAAATAAAATACACTCTCCAGACGGTAACACCAGGCAACCGCAGGGAAAGGGGCCACCAGGTCACCCACAGGAGCCCAGCCAGAAGGGGAGGGGCAGACAGCGAAGAAATGACGTGACCGTCACCCTGCAAACGAGGCGCGGGACCAGGACAGCTCCCAAGGCACACCCTGCTCAAGAGCAGGGCCCAAAGCTCCCGAGGGCCGGGGCAGGTCACGGGCAGAGCCCCCGGTCAGGCGGCACGCGACGTCTCCACGGGGGAGTCAGGAGCCCCCGCCTGGCCAGCACAGGGTCGGGAAGCGGGCCAAGCACCAGCCGCCCAGGCACCATGCGCGCGGCACGCTGTGGTCACCGAGACGGGCGACGAGCCCCGAAGGGGCCCCAGGACCCACAGCAGGAAGAGGCACAGCCATCGAGGCCCAGAGACGCGGGGGCATCAGCAGCAGGAGTGGCCCCGGCCACAGAGAGCGGGCACCAGTGAGGACGGAGGCGCGGGGATTTTGGGAAAACCCAGGAGGACCACGACCTCGCAAGGAGGAAGTGAGGTCACACACCTTCAGGGCAGAAAGTGGCCCAGACAGGAAGTGAGGTCAGGACACGGAGTGGCCCAAACAGGAAATGAAATCAAGACATAGGCTGTTCCAGACAGGACGTGAGATAAGGACAGGGTGGTTCAAACAGGAAATGGGGTCAGAACAGAGTGTCCCAGACAGGAAGTGAGGTCAGGAGACACGGCTCAGCCACGACAGGCACACAGGACAGACGTGTCAGCCAGGGGCACGGCACGGGCACTAGGACCAGGCCACAGGGTGCACACAGCTGGGCCACAGGTCAAACAGCAGAGCACTCATCACTCAGAACATGGAGTCAGCCCCGGCCTGACCCCTGTGAGCGGTACAGCAAGGAACCCTGATGTCCACGTGTCCACAGATCCTGCCGGGGGCATGGCAGACAGCAGAGGGGCAGTCACCTCCCGGTCACTTAGGCCCCAGCAGCATCCTGGTCCATCGTCTCCATCCTCAGAAACCTCTGGAACTTACCCAGACCCCAGGGGCTGCACACCACCCGGGGGCCGACCAGCCCAGAGCCACACCCAACAGCACCAGGGAGAGTCCAACTCAGGGTCCACCTCCCAGGCCTGTGCCCAAAGCCCAGAAGCCAGGAGTTCAGGCCCAACACCACGCAGCTAGGGACCCACTGTGTGCAGAGCAGGCCAGCAGCCAGCGAGCCGTGACTCCGAGGTCCAGCTGAGAGAATCAAACACTAAGTAAACACAAGCAGGATCTCGGGCTCCGGGGTCTGGCGATTCCCAGGAGGAGGCAGCATCCGCACGGGACTGCCCAAGGGACGGGGCCGCCATCAGCCTGGGGCGCACCGGAGACCCACGGGGCGGAGGCAGAGCCAGGTCCGCCGCTCCTTCTTCAGCATCAACAGGACACAGGACCCCTCGGCATGAGATCTGGACACGACCAGCCGCCCTCACGGCAGCAGGGAGCTCGGCACAGGCTGACGCCCGCAGGGAACCGTGGCCACCTCCACAGCAAAGCCAGAGCGCTGGGCAGGGCGTCCACACGGGACGAGCAGTGAACAGCTAGGGCTTCGTGGGGTTGTGCTCTGGGGAGCACACAGACCAGGAGCCGGAGCCGGAGCCGGCCGGGCTTCTGCTCAGGCCCTCGCTGCCATCTGTCACCCTGAGCTCCAGTCTCAGGATAACCAGGCCACGCCTCCCCGGCTCCCCCTGAACGCAGGCCACAGCGGCAGCAGCACCCCAGGCCACGCCTCCCCAGGGCCGCAGCCTCCGCCCACATGCACCCGGCTGTCACCTCCCCACAGCGCCTGAGGCTGACCTATCAGTGCCGGCGGTGCGCTGGGACCGGCGCTGAGGCGGAGGCTGGAGGCCGCCAGGGGCCCGCATGTGCGCGAGGATGGCCGGCGCGGGCGGGCGACGCGGACGCTCCAGTCCCTCCGGTGCCCACAGGACACTGCCCAGAGCTCCCAAGCGCCCTCTCCCCTTGGCCATCTCGCTGGGGTGCGGGCACAGGGATGAAGAGAAACACTGCTTTCAGGGCAGATTCCGGAGACCCCGCTTTCTCCAGGACCCCCACTCTGCAGCCCACGCCCGTGTGTGGGGACACTGCAGCTGCAGCCAGGCCAGTCCAGTCCGATCACATCAGGAAACGCGCGTCCAACCCAGCCGTCCTCCCTTTCTCCTCGCAAGGTCACTGTGTCCACTCCCCTGCCCTGGCCCTGGAGGAGCCCACACCCGACCCGGGAGCCCGGCCCTCCGGGGGCCACAGGTCGGGGTCGGGTGGCCGTCCCTTCCTCCAAGTTCAGCTCTCTTCAGGCACTGAACCCCGAGCCGCGTGCTTGTGTGTGAGGCCGTGGTGCTGTCCCGTGGTCAGCTGCTCTGTGTGAGGCCGTGGTGCTGTCCCGTGGTCAGCTGCTCTGTGTGAGGCCGTGGTGCTGTCCCGTGGTCAGCTGCTCTGTGTGAGGCCGTGGTGCTGTCCCGTGGTCAGCTGCTCTGTGCGAGGCCGTGGTGCTGTCCCGTGGTCAGCTGCTCTGTGCGAGGCCGTGGTGCTGTCCCGTGGTCAGCTGCTCTGTGCGAGGCCGTGGTGCTGTCCCGTGGTCAGCTGCTCTGTGCGAGGCCGTGGTGCTGTCCCGTGGTCAGCTGCTCTGTGTGAGGCCGTGGTGCTGTCCCGTGGTCAGCTGCTCTGTGTGAGGCCGTGGCGCTCTCCCGTGGTCAGCTGCTCCCACAGGTGAAACCTCTGGCAGGCAAAAAACACCCAAAGACGAGGGGGACCCTGCCGGCGGCTCCCTTGGGGACACGGGGACAGGGCTCCGTGAGCCAGGTGCCTGGTAATCCAGTGAGGAGGGGACAAGCCACCAGACAGTACTCGGCGGCGGGGGCTGGGGTCTCCAGGGCAAACACTGCTCTGCAACCAGAACTCAGAGGGGACGGGAAAGGAAGTTCGGCCTGGGCATCGCCATGGCGACAATGGCGCTAACACACAGCAGGAAGATGGCAGGAGAGGGAACACCACCTCACGACACGGTCACTGGCTCAGGCAGGCCACAGGGACAGACAGGGAACAGACAGGGTCTAAAGTCTCCCCAGGGTCACTCACTAATCACCAAGGACAGCGGCCAAAACGCCTCCAGGGGCACAAGTCACCAACCCCCGCACAGACAGGCACCCCAGGGCCGCCGGGCGGCAAGGAGCTCGGGAGAGAGGTCAGCGGCGCACACGCGGGTCCTGGGCGAAAGCACACGGCTGAGGCAGGCCCAGGCGGGGCCCGGTCCTGTGTCTCCGGGGAGGACCCCAGTGCAGCAGGCTCATCAGAAAGTCAGAGGACAACCAGGGAGGGGCCGGGGCTGCGGCCCAGCGTGAGGGTCGGTCAGCACCCTGACCCAGGACACGGCCAGCGCCTCCTCCGCACCAAACGCCCAGCACTCCTCAGCCGGGACCCCGAGTGCAAGCACGGAGCGCCAACTCCAACGCAGCTCCACGCCGCCAGGACCCCCGCCTGCCCCGCACCACGGACCCGGGGGCAGGCGGCGGGGAGGCCTCCTCCCGCCCCTTCTCCGGGCTTCCGTGCCGAAGCGTTGCGTCTGGACAGCAGCAGAACCGGAGCCTGCACCTCCGCTGGGACTCCAGTCTCGCTGCATTCTCTGAAAAATCTCTTTCTGATAAGTATCAGCCCCGGGGCCTGCGTGGTCGCTGGGCTTCCGACGCTAACACGTCCGGTGCGCTGGCTCCGCTGTGGGAGGCCCAGATGAGGCTCCTGGCTCCTGGCTGCCACCTGGCCCAGACCTGGCTGTTGTGGCCATTTAGGGAGTGAACCAGCAGGTACGTCAAAGACCTCTCTCTCCCCTCTCTCTGCCTTTCAAATAAGCAAATCTTAAAAAATAAAAACTTCCCCAGGGCCGGCCTCCCCGACTCACAAGGCTGCAAGCGAGAAGCTCGCCACCATGGAGTGCTCACAAGACACAGCTGAGGAGCTGTCCACGCTGTGACAGCCCAAAGACGCAGCCCACAGGCCTCGCCTGGTATGGGGAATCCCACAGGAGTGCAACAGTCGGAGCAAAGAGAAAGAACAAAACCGAAACGGAGTGACTTCAGCTAAGGCCGCTAAGCACCCAGAACCACCCAGACCGTCTGTCAGACACAGGTGGTGAGGCCTGGGGGACCTCACACGTAAGCAGCAGCCAACCAGCCGGCTACCGCTTCTCCCACACTGCTGCACCGCGACCCACACCGAGACCCCACACGCCACTCACGGGCCGCCCGACACCAGGGCCCAGAGAGGATGAGCTGTGGATGGTGGCGCCCTGAGCACACAGGCCGCCCCTACCCCAGGCAGGCAGAAAGCCTCACTGCTCTCCACGCCCTTGGGGACCGCGGCTCAGGGCGAGTGAGGCCGAGCGGACCCACCTCATCTTGCCGAAACCCTGCCCGAGTCTTCGCTGACCAAAACTCCGCGCGCCACTCCCTGCAGCCAACCTCGCCTGGACGGCCCAGCCGCCGCTGCAGCTGACAGGGGACCGGACTTCTCATCGTGACCTCTCCAACTGCCCAGAGCGCCAGTCACCCCACGACCCTGCCCGTGCGTGACCGTTCTGAGATCCGTCTCTCCGATGGGAACGGGGACGCTGGACTCTGACTCCCGTGACCGTGACAGACCCCTGCGAGCCCAGCCCTTAGCCGTGAGTGTTTAGGTTGACTACGCTTCTCCTGGACACGTGCAGACTGCCTTCCTCCTAGACGTGTGACGTGACCCGTGACGATGTGCTGAGTGATGCTGAACTTCAAATGCGTGCGTTGACTGCATGTTGAGTGGTATGAGTAAGTCGGATCGCGATTCGGTGCTTCGACAACGCATTAGCCTCGCCGAGCTGCATGACAAGTGACGCCCACACGCCCACACCCAGCCTGCACGGGGCCCCCAGCCACAGAGGGCCCCAAACACCAAGACCCACGTCAGACGCACACACTCCTGTCTCACCAAGGACCCCCCAGGGACATGGGCGGGACCCTCAGAGATGGCCCAAGAGTCAACGCCGTGCAACACCCCGCCTGCCCTGTCCGCGCCGTCACAGCGCCGGCTGTGGGCAGGGGCACCACTCGGCACCCGGGCACGGTCCTAGAGCTCAGTGTGGCGGGGCGCTCGGCACTCCCATCCTCCCTTACGGACCAGGAGGTGATGACCTCAGAGCAGGGGGACCCAAGCCGAGGTCTGGGCCCAGCTAGCTGGCTTAGGGGAGCATGCCAGGGCTAGCGCTGTGGCGCAGGAGGCAGGACAGCAGCAACACCCCGTGGAAGCACCAGTCTGATGGCTGCTCCGCTTCCGAGCCAGCTCCCCAATGGCCAGGGAAAGCATCTGAAGGTGGCCCAGGCGCTCAGGGCCCTGCACCCGCGTGGGAGGCGCGGATGGAGTTCTGGGCTCCTCGCTTCAGCCTGGCCCAGCCCCAGCCATTGTGGCCACTGGGGAGTGAACCAGCGGATGGAAGATCTAATCCTGCCTTCCAGATAAATAAACAAGTCTGAGAATAAATGAATGAATGGGCCCCCGCCCCCCAGCAGAGCAGGACGCACGAAGGCCAGGCTGGAGTCGGCCGGGTGCCGGCTCTCTGGCCCCAGGTGAGACCGGCACAGGGACTGCCCGCTCATAAAGGGCCACCCGCCCGGCCTGGGTCAGCGCTGCCCACCCCCACCCCTCGGCCCAGGCCGGCCTTTGGAATCCAGCCAGTGGCTGGCGTCCCCCCACCACAGGCAGGAGCCCTCAGCAGTGTCTGCAAAACAAAAGCAGGGACCACCCTCTCCAGAGCCATGGGGGGCTGCCCTCACACCCAACCCCCCTCGTGAATATTCAACAGTAAGACAAAGCCTGACCTCCGCGGGGGGGCCCAGGGTCCCAGCAGCTCCGGAAGCCGCGGCCACGAAGGGCACTTGCAGACCAAGTCTCAGAAATGACCACCTGCGGGCTCGGTGCAGAGGCCGCCCCAGAGACAGGCAGCTGGCCAGACCTGCCAGGCTGCTCACAGCCACGGTCACGCACACTCACCTCCCCACGGGGGTCAGTGAACCAGCAGGGAGGGGCAGGGCCCTTAGTCAGCTTCTACCTGAGCCAGCCCGGAGAAAGGGAGGCCCTGGGGCTCCTCTGCTCCTCCCCTGGGGGAAAGCCGAGGTGAGGCCAGGCCAGCAGGAAGCACCCCCCCCGCCCCCCCGCAGCCGCTGCACCCCAAGCCACAGAGACGCTGCTAGGGGCTGCGGCGAAAACAGCGTCTTGCCCTGGGTCCGCGAGGCCAACCGCACTGTGGAGGGAAGCCGCGCGTGGTCCGTCCTTTGTCTCGCAAGAACTCTCCCCAGAATCCCGCTGGACCAGGTGCAGGCCCGGCCCTCCCGCACAGGCCGGGACACACTCCTCTGCAGGGTCTCCCGCCCGCCACACCCAGCGCTGGGGCCCACAGGCCAGGCACACAGTAGGTGCAGCACAGTGCACAGCTGCACAGGACGGCAAGCTCTGAGGGCCCGGTGGTCCGGGCACCGCCTCCGTCCAGGGTCGGGGGCACAGAACTGCAGAGGCAGATGGTGCGGGCACAGAGATCAGAGGGCAGGAGGGACACACGGGCCAGGCGGCCAGGAGACCCCGAGAGCTCCCGAGAACAGGACCGCACCTGACCGGACACCCCAGGGAGCAGGGGGTCCAGGGAGCCCCCCCAGAATAAGCACTAACAAGTGTCGGCTCCCACAGGCACTGCTGGCGGCAAGGTGAGTGCGCAGCCCCTGCGGAAAACCCGGCAACTCCACGGCCGGGCACACGCACCAGAGAACGGACGCCAGGGCCTCAGCCGTCCACGCACCCACGTTCACAGCAGCGTCACGCAGGGGCCCAGCACCCAGACGCGGGACGGAATGAGACCCTGCCCCGGGCTGCAACGCGGGTGAACCACGACAACACCAGGCTCCAGGGAACACGCCGTGACACACGTCGACACGCACGCACGGTGTGACTGCACGGAGACTGACGGGAGACGCCTCGAGCAGGAAGCGGAGGGCGGGCACAGGGAGCAGCGAGGCTGCGCCCTGCAAACCCGCACCCCGCAGCCGGCCTGCTGACGGGCACCCTGGGCAGCACAAGTACTGGCCGAGCACTCGGGCCCTTGCATCCACCTGGGGGACCCACATGGAGTTTCAGGCTCCAGACTGGTCTGGCCCAGCTCCGGCTGTTGTGGGCATCCGGGAAGCAAACCAGTGGACAGAGACCCCTCTAGCCTTGTCATTCTGCCTTTCAAATAAATAACTTTAAAAAAATGCATGTAATTAGTGCCACTGACCTGCACACTTCCACGGGGATTTAGGTGGTAAAATTTTACAGGACGTGTCTTTTGCCACAATTAAAAATGCTCAAGGCAAATTAAAAACAGACGAGACGAAGAAAATCAAATGAAAGAGTGAGATTTCTGCATCTTGCAAATTAACGAGGATATTTTAGACGACAGAATCTTAGGGTTGTGAGCAGGCAGGAAAACTCAAAGGTCTGCTGTCCTGCCTTCCCAACAAGTGATCTTCTCAAAGGATGCTGGGCCAGTGTCGTGGCACCGCCTGCGATGCCGGCGGCAGCCCCGCGCACTGGCTCACGTCCTGGCTGCTCGCTTTGGGCCCAGCTCCCTAAGGTGCCTGAGGAAGCAGCAGTAGCAAAGTGCTTGGCACCTGCGCCCATGTCGGAGACGGGCTCCAGGCTGCTGGCTGCGGCCTGGCCCAGCCCCCGCCACTGTAGCCATTTGGGGAGTGAACCAGCGGGTGGAAGATCGCTGTCTCTCTCTCTCTCTGTCATTCTGCCTTTCAAACAAATAAAACTTTAAAAAAATAATAATTTAAAGCCCGTCAGAGATTGATCTTCCTGCTGGTTCCTGTCGCTGGTGGCAACGGCCAGGCCTGGGCCTGAAGCCAGGAGCTTCTTCCCGGTCTCCCGTGCGGGGGCAGGGCCAGGCACTTGGGCCATCTTCCACTACTTTTTCCAGGCCACAGCAGGGAACTGGATCAGAAGAGGAGCAGCCGGGACACGCTCTGACGCCCACTTGGGATGGGGACGTTGTACTTGGAGGCTTTACCGGCTACGTCACCACGGCGGCCCCTGACCTGGGACAGCAGTGGAGAGTGACCCAAGTGCTCGGGCCCCAGCACCCCATGCGGAATGGCTGGACGGAACCCCTAGACATTGTGGCCATCTGGGGAGTGGGCCAGTGAACGGGACTCTGACTCTGCCTTTCAGCTAAATAAGTAAATCTTTTTAAAAAGCTCCGGGGCTGGAGCTGGCGCTGAGGGAGGAGGGCTGAGCGGCCCTGCGATCCGGCACCTGTGTGGAAGCGGCGGCTCCACTTTGTGTCCAGGGAAACCGGGGCGGTCTCCTGGCTCCTCGCTCCACTGCACCATCGGGGGAGTGAACCACTGGACGGAAAACCTTTCTCTCAGTCTCTCCCTCTATGGCTCTGCCTCTCAGATAAACACTTTAAAAACACAAATTACAGCCCCTGGAAAAGGAGAGAGCTGCTGGGCCCAGGCACGTCAGCGATCTCGCGACACGACTGCCGTGGGCCTGAAACCCGTGTTTCTAAGGCCCCAAGCTCACAGCAGTGGGAGACGAGCCCTCCTGGCTGGTCCCGGCAGAGGGGCAGGGAACCCAGCACCGGTGGCCTCGCCGCCAGGGGCCCCCAGCCTCCTGGTTCTCTGCCTTGGCGTCCTCCAAGTTCAAGCAGAAAACATCAGAGGCCATGGGGGGTGGGGGCAACCCCAGAGTTCTGCAAACCCCTCGCCCGAGGGGCACCCGGGGGTCTGCTCCCCGCCCTGGAAGGACAGGAGGCACCCGGGCCTCACCTTCACCGCATCACGGTGGCTCGGGGAGGATGCTCCCAACTCCAGCTTCCCTGGGAGGCGGCAGACTGAGCTCTGGGCTCCTGGCCTCCACCCAGCCCAAGCTACCAGGCATCTGGGAGGAAGCCACCCACCCTCCGTGACTCCAGGCACCACCGCGCTCACCCAGCTCATCCGACAGGGAGCGGAGTCTGCGCTGCCTCCCCACCCCCGGGGACCTCAAGGGACACCCGCGAGGACACAACGCCTCATGGCCCCCGTCAGCTGGCCCGTCACCAGGGACAACCCCAGCCCTTCAGGCCCATGGCATTCAACAGAGCCCCGCACCTCAAAACCCACCGACTCCTTTCACAGTGGCCCTGGTGGGCCCAGGAACCCCTGTCCAGAGGCCCAAGCCTGAGTCTCGTCCCTGGGCCCACTGCCCACACCATGTCCCCACGGGGCGCCAGGGCACCCGCACAGCACGCCGCTGTGGCGCTCACTTGTGGGAAGTTCCTGGCCACAGCCGTATCTCCAAGGCTACTCTGAGAAGCTGGGTCAGAACCACTCCCCTCCATGCGACAGCCCTGTGTGCGCTGCCCGGCGGTACCGTCCCCCAGCCCAGCGCGAGGCCGGGGTGGCCAGAGTGGAGCGGGGCCGCCCTTGGACCCTGCTTCGGGGGCCTGGGAGAGCCAGGCTTCTGCTCTTCGCTTTACTGCCAAAGGAACCACAATGTAAGTAAGGCTGTTCAGACCAGAGTTAAGATCCTGTCTACACTAGATACAGTAAGTCTAATCAGGCAACGGGGGCACTAAACCACAAGGGATCTCCCCACCCACACACCTGGCGATGTCCCACAGCAGCGGCCGGCGGCCCAGTTAAACTGTCAACCCCAGGAACCACCCCACCCCCACGGGGACACCCTGGCAGGGCCCCTCACCACCCACGTCCACACGTGACCCCACGCCGGGCTCGGTGACCGCCCTGCTGGGGGCCCTTCCTGACCACTCCAGGCGTCCCCAGTACGCGCACTGCCCTCACCTGCCGCGCCCCCAGGCCATGAGGACGGCTCCCCCACCCCACCCCACCCCACCCCGGGACCCCAGGCCAGGACTGAGGCAGGTCCCGGCTGCCGCCCGTCCTCGGGCAACCCTGGGAGCGCCCTGCTGTCACGGCTCCGAGAGCTTCCTAAGTGGAGACAAAACCCACCAGGGTCAGGCAAGCTGGGTGACACTTACTGAGTACAAGGATGTTAAAAAAAAATCACAGTTTTGATAGTTCTGCAAAAAAAAACTTAGCAAATTTACAACAAAACTGTCAAGTAATTAAGGCAAGGCACTTCACACATGAACTTAAACTGCTAATTAAAATCCCCTCGCTTAATTGACTACATTTGCATATCACTCGACTTGGATGCGGGAGGAGGCAGGTGAGGTGGAGCGGGCGCCAGCGTGGCCGTGGCCCTGGCCGGTGGCACCACAGCACCGGGGAGGGCCCCTCCCGCCAGGTCCGTGCGTGCGTCCAGGGAGGGCCTGGCCGAGACCTGAGGCACCACAGAGCAGGGGAGGTGGGGTCCTGGGCCCAGGGCTCCCACAGGGCCCCTCGTCCAGTCACTGCGGTCACAGGCCCTCAGCACCCCCGCGCACGGCTTCCTGCAGCGCAGAGGCCGCCCCACCCTGCCCACCTGCTCCTCCGCCCACTGGAGCCAGGGGTCAGAGTCCAGACCCCACACTCACCTAACAAACAGGCACCAGTCCCTGGCTTGCTCTCTCTGCTTCCTGAGAGGGCCCCAAAGCCGGGAGCAGCCCCAGATGCCAGGGTGCACCCCCACCCACCCAGAGTGTGCCCCCCACCAGTGTGCCCCCCACACCCACACACAGAGCCCCCCACCACACACCCACCCAGAGTATGCCCCCACCACTCACCCACAGTGTGTCCCCCACCACCCACCCACCCAGAGTGTGCCCCCACCACTCACCCACACAGTGTGCCCCCCACCACACACAGAGTGTGCCCCACCAGTGTGCCCCCCCACACCCACACAGAGTGTGCCCCCCACCACTCACTCACAGTGTCCCCCACCACCCACCCACCCAGAGTGTGCCCCCCACCAGTGTGCCCCCCACACCCACACACAGAGCCCCCCACCACACACCCACCCAGAGTGTGCCCCCACCACTCACCCACAGTGTGTCCCCCACCACCCACCCACCCAGAGTGTGCCCCCACCACTCACACACACAGTGTGCCCCACCAGTGTGCCCCCCCACACCCACAGAGTGTGCCCCCCACCACTCACTCACACACAGTGTGTCCCCCACCACCCACCCACCCAGAGTGTGCCCCCACCACTCACCCACACAGTGTGCCCCCCACCACACACACACACACAGTGTGCCCCACCAGTGTGCCCCCCCCACACAGAGTGCCCCCCCCCCACAGACCAGGGTGCCCCCACCTCACACACACTTCAGGGTGCGACAAGACAGGGAAGGAGGTACCCCAGCCACAGGGTGCCGACCCCACTGGGCGCAGGGAGTGGTCAGCACCCAGGGGTCCAGGCGGGGCCACCCCAGGGTGTCAAGTCGGGCCAGAGGCACAGGGAGACACGCAGAGGCCTCCTGAGGGCAGGGCCGTGGGGCGGGCAAGCCACAGCCGTGCCAAGCAAGGTCTGGGTTCTCCGGACACGGAGGGTGCCTCAAGCAAACGTCCTGGGGCCAGCGGGGCAGGGGAGGCCAGCCTCACACACTGACCACGCAGCAGCCCCGCGGGGCAGAGAGCACCGGGCTGTCCGCACGCGGTGCTGACCGGCGAGCCAGGCAGGCTCCAATCAGGAGGCCCCAGCCCAGGGGCCCGGCCAGCGGCGTCAGCTGAGCTCCCGCGGGGCCCCGGGCAGCCTTGTTTCCAAAACAGGGGACCAGGAACCCCGCTCACAGGCGGGGGGGACCCACACGCCACAGCACAAGCAGCGCTGTCCCCAGTCACCCAGGGCACAGTCCACGGAAGGGGCAGGAAGGGGCCGGAAGCTGCCGCCGCCCTCGGCCTCCCCCAGCCCGGGCGAGACACGCTCGTGCGTGGGAGGAAACAATGTTACAGGGTGGGGGGCCCGAACTCTGCTGCTAAGTTCCCCCCAAGCCTGGAAGTCAGCCGGTGTCAGGCGGCCCCCGGGCAGCCCACACGGTGGACCCCAACAGCTGGCCCTGAGGACGCCGAGGGAGGAGCCCCGAGTGGCTCGGGGGCAGGGAGCGTGGACAGGCACGGAGCACCCGGCGGCCCCGCAGAGCTGGGATGGCATCGCTGTCGGCGCGGGTGACTCAGGAGCAAGAAGGGCCGCACCAGAGCCCAGGCAGCGCCCGGGCCTCAGCTCAGCTGCGCCGCCCCCGGGGCCCTGACCCTCCGGGCCTGCCTGAATGCCGGCCGGGCGCCACAACGCTCTGGAAGAGGCGGCCCAGTGGGCCCAGCAGGAAGCCGGGTTCCCTGCCAGTCGCCAGAGCGCTGGCCGCGGGCCGGGAGGAACACCAGGCCGCGCCCGCCAGCCAAGCGGAGCACTCCAGTGCCTTCCGGGAAGCCTCCCCGGGCCATTCTGAGACCCACTTTGTTCAAAGTCTAACAGGAACTCGGGCACCAAGGAAAAGCCCGGAAGAGCCCCTCATCGCGGCCCGGAACTGGGGACCCAACCGTGACCGTGCCCTACAGCGCCCGCCACCACACGGCCTAGCGGGTCTCAGCTGCCCGCCCTGCGTCCACCCCCGCACGCCACACCGGGCCTCCCCAGGTGTGGCCTGCAGCTGTGAATCCACGAAGCAAACAGAGAAGACGCGAACACCAAGCGTCGAGCCGGAATCCGGCTGCTCAGGCCCACGCCGAGCCCCGGCAGCACGTGGGGCCACAGTCACCTTCCAGGGTTCACCATCATCCCCCGCGACCTCACTCAAAATCCACGCCACCTCCGAGAGCAGACGCGGGCGTGCGGGGAGCGGGGCGCTCTCAGTGCCGTCCACCGAGAGGACGCAGGCGCAACCCCCCTCCAGCATCCTGAGAGCTGACACCCGCCGCGGCGCCCCCGGGACGAGCTAGGTGCTTCCTGGGGAGTCCTGACGTGGCCCTGACACGGGAGCACCTGCCCTTAGAGTGACCAGTGTCCAGGGGGCCGGCGGGGAGGGCAGGGGAAGACCTTCGCTGGGCCCCTACAGGCCGGCCCCCGGGAGCAGACTGAAACCCACGCCAGACCGCAAAGACACCGCAAGGAAGGGCAGCCCACCCACCGGCCCCACTCGGCCCCCGCCCTATGCTCGGCCCCCGCCCTACGCTCGGCCCCCACCCACACTTGCCCCCGCCCCCACTTGCCCCCCACACACACCCCGCCCCCCGCCCAGCCCCCACTCGCCCCCACGACGCCCTCCCAGGCCCGGCCCAGCCCGGCGGCCGGGAGGGAGACCCCGAAGGATGAGGCACTTCCTCCTTTCGGTTCTCCCAGATCTCAAGGAAATGACCGGCCTCTGTGTTTTGACTCAAAACAAAGCAACTTTTTGAAAACATTTCGGTTGAGGCTTGCACAATCCCTCCCCTGGAGGAGTCCTCCGGCTTTCGCAATCCTTAGAAAGACACGCTGCTGCCACCGAGTCCGGCGCCGTGGACACCTCCTGCCAGACAGCCAGGGCGCGGGCCCCGGAACCGCCGCCCGCCGGCGACACCACAGCCCGGCCCGGGCGGGGCCGCTTCACACTACAGCAGACTTCCTCCTGCTGCACATCCTGTCTGCCGCCGCAGAGGAAGCGCCCAACGACCGCCGGCCGCGCCAGGGCTCCCCGAAACACCGTCCCGAGGCCGCGGGGGGCTCGGAGCCCGCCGGCCTGGCACGCGGCCATCGGAGGCTCCCAGAGCAAGGAATCACCCAGGCAAGCCCAGAGCAGCACCGGGCAGCAAACACGGGCCTCGGGAAGCGCGGCCTGGGCTCAGGCGTCCAGGTGGCCACAGCCCCAGAGAGCAGGCAGCCGGTCTCGGACCCGGGCTGCAGAGAGGCGGCCGGGTGCGCGGGTTCCCGACAAGGCCCCTCCCGGACAGCCGGCCCGAAAGCGCAAAGGTCAGCTCCCTGCGAGAGGGCTCCTGCGTCCGGCGCACCCTCCTGGACCCCACCTGGAAGCCACCGTCACCCCACACACAGCTGCAGGCTCGGGCGGCCGGGCCGCGCTGGCCGGGAGCGGGAGCCCTCACCCAGCAGGGGCCGACGCCCAGGAGTTGAGACCCACACGGCCCCCGCCCGCGCCGCCCCGCGCGCACAGAACCGCGCAAACACTGGCTTTCACGGGAGACTTCAGACTTCGTGTCTGAAGCACGAAGAACCGAGAATCCAAACTGGCGTCAGAGCTTCCTGGTGGCCCTCGGGAGGGCAGCACGTGGCTCCCGGCGACACGCACCCCAGGCGGAGGCCCAGGCGGCTGCCCACGGCACCCCAGGCGGAGGGCCAGGCGGCTGCCCACGGCACGGCGGGAGAGGGCAGGCTCAGCCCTGTGTGCGTCCGTCTGGGAACCCCCACGTTAGCACACAACCCCCGGAAACCAACACGCTGCGCGTCCCAGTGTACACACGAGGAAACCCAGGCCACACAGCCACGCAGGGGCAGCGCGGAGCCCACACTCGGCAGGACACTCAGCAGGTCCCTTCTCGGGGGCCGCCGCTGGACACAGACGGGCATCAGGAAGACCAGCAGCCCTTGCACCCAGACAAGGGACGCTGGCCTTGGGACACAGGGCCCGAGGCTGCGCGAGCTCCCTCCACACTCGGCTTCACGTGGGGGTGACCACAGGAACCACGACCGCGCCACAGCCAGGCGGCCGGCCCAGCGAGGCCTTACCACTGGGACCACCAGCAGCCTCCCCACACTCCCAGAACCGGCAGGCAGCGGCCGCGGCCAGCCCCGTCCAGCAGAGCCTACACAGAGCCCCAGACACTGTTCCTTCGACCCTCATCCTCAGCAGATCAAACGTCTCCACACGTCACACACACGTGACAGGAGCAACACACGTCCATGAAAAAGCTGTCAGGAGGCAAGTGGGAGAAGCCCTGGGAGGGAGGGGCCATCCCAGGCCACGCCTCCAGGACCTGGGGGTCCAGGCAGCTGTGGGCCCAGTGCCCACCTACAGGGACGCCCTCTCTCCGCCCGGCACGCACACACGTCCCGGGGGGTGTGAAGGACCCCCAGGGAGGGGCCAGAGTGGCGGAGCAGGTGCCACCAAGGACGCAGGCCAGCCCTGGGGGTGCAGGGACCCCAGCCACGGCCACCACGGGGGCCTGGAGCACCCAGGTGCCCAGGGGGCGGTCTCCCTGGTCAGCAAAGATGCCTGGAGAGGCAGCTCAGCCCACCCACCGAGATGCCCAGAGGCCGCGCACCGTCACAGGCCAGGCCACCGTCCTGTCTCCTCCCAGGCAGCACCTGGGTTCTGGCGATGCCACAGGGCTCACCGCAGGGGGCTGCGGGAGGGAGAAGCAGGTGACCTGGGCCCTGCAGGCCAGCTGCCGGGCCCTCAGGGAAGGCCAGGGAGACAGGAAGACCACAGCCACACATGACCCAGAGCTGACACACACACACACACATGCACACACGACACACACCAAGACACACGCGTACACACCAAGACACACATGTACACACATGCAGACACAAAACAGGCGCACACCCACATGCATGCACACACGACACACCAAGACACACGCGTGCACACCAAGACACACATGTACCCACACACGCAGACACAAACACAAGACCCATGCGCACACATACACATACATGCATGCAGACACGGAGACACGCATGCACAGACACACGAGACAGACACGCGCGCACACGTACACACATGCACACACACGCACACAGACACGCCCTGCTCAGCCCAGACCCTCCTCCCCGCTCCGCAGCCCCGTGACGTGCGCGCTCCCCGCGCCCCGCACACGTGGCTTCCTCGGGCCACACGAGCTAGTGGGGGTGGGCACCCCAAACACAACGGCCGCCGGCAGGCGAGGGGCGCCCGTCACAGCCGCCACAGCCCCCCCTCTGCACACCGCGGGGCCTGGCCTCCCCGGGCGCCGGCCCCCGCCCCTCCTCCCGGCGGCTGACACTGGCTGGAGGGGCGCCCAGAGAGGACCGGCCGCAGCATCTATTCACGGGCTCAGAAAAGAAGTCTGATGCGGCGGCTGCGTTAATTAGGCCTCCCAAGAATGGCTGAGCCCACGCAGCAGTCCGCGTGTGCGCCTTAATAAGCCGGCGTCCAGAAGAAAAGTTGCCCAGGCGGGCGTGGGGGAGGGGTGGGGAGGGTACAGCCCAAAGTCCCCGAGGACCCAGTGAGCAGTTCCCGCGCGCGGCCGGGGCGCCAGGCCAGAGCCCCCACGCCGGCCTGCGCCTGGCAGGGAGGGAAAGCAGGAAACCAAGCCCTGGCCCTGGCCCTCCACGGGGCTCTGGGACTCACTCCCCAGCAGGCCCAGGAGACGCCAAGTCTCGGCCGCGGGCCACCGCAGCCTGGACACCTGGCTCCGTTCTCGCGTTTGTGTCCCAAGACTTCAAAGCACAAAACAAGGAGCTGGAACCAGCACCAGGCCGCCGGCTGGGGACCAAGGGCGGGCAGCCCTGGGCCTGGAGCCCGAGCAGGCCCCACGGAGGACCCGGGTCCGGGGCTCCTGGCCTGGCTCTGCCAGATCCGACCTCCCCCAGCTGGGGCAGGCCTCCTTCCCCGCGCCGCGCCCGCCTCTGCATGCAACAGCTGCGTGCCTCGGCCGGCTCTCCCAGCCCCCCAGGCCCGGCCCCCGGCCGGCCGCCGCCAGGGCTCACCCCGGGGGAGGGGGGCCGGGAAGGAGGGCCTCCCTCCCCGGCCGTGCGCTCGCTCGGCCCTCAGCCGCCCTGCACAACGCCCCCCCCCCCGGCCGCGGCGGGCGCGGGGACACTCACCCGGGGCACCCGCCGCTTGTACTTGTTGCCGTAGTCGAACTTCTCCTTCACGTCGTCCAGGCAGCGGCCGAGCCGCGCCTGCTCCTCCTTGCCCGTGTAGTCCTGGCTCAGCAGGATGTAGGCCCGCCAGTTGGCCGAGTCGAAGCCCCAGTGGCAGGTCCGGTTCTCCAGGGCCTTGTGCGAGTGCACCACGAACTTGTGCGGCGGGTACATGAGGCGGCAGTCCAGGCACTGGATGCAGGCGGCGCTGGGGCTGCTGTACAGCTCGGGCACCAGCAGCCCCTTGCACTTGCCGAAGCACTCGTGGTACACGCGCACGCTGCGCTCGCTCAGCTCCAGGCCCAGCGCCAGGCTGGCCGCCAGCTCCTTCCTGCAGGGCGGCGGGCAGGCGCCCCCGTAGAGCAGCGCGTTGCACAGCCGCTCGGCGTCCGTCTTGGTGATGAGCCCGCACGAGGGCGCGGAGAACGGCAGGACGCCCATGACTTTGAGGATCTCCAGCTGGTCGGCCGTGCAGCGCGAGCAGTAGATGTGCAGCTCGTCGCACACCGAGTTGATCTGCTGCAGCGAGAAGTCGCGCAGCACCGAGTTGAGGATCTGCGGCAGGCACAGGCGCTTCTCGCCGCCCACCACGAAGCACGAGATGGTCTCGCCCTCCAGCACGGTCTCGCAGCGCTCGGTGGAGCGGTCGGACGGCATGAAGAAGGGCCCGGGCAGCACGGGCGGCGGCGGCTGGATGGCGGGCAGGTGCAGCACGGGCGGCGGCTCGGCGGCCGCGGGCACCGGCGCCGGCACCGCGGCCGCGCCCGCCTCCTTGGCGCTCTCCTTCTTGTAGGCCTCCTGCGCCCAGCGCGCCGAGAAGGCGGCCGGGCCGCCCAGGGAGCTCATGGAGCTCAGGTGGAACTGCTCCAGCGTCTTCTGCAGCCCCGGGTGCGGCTGGAAGCCGCCGCGGCCGCCCGCCGCCGCCTCCATGGCGCGCCCGGGCTCCCCGGGCCGCTCCCGCTCCCGCGCGCCCGGGCCCCCTCGCCCCCCGCCGCCGCCGCCGCCGCCCCGCGCGCCCCGGCGGCGCCCGCGGCCCCGGCCCCGGCCGCCCCCCGCAGCCGGCTCCCGGCCGATCACGGCCGCGGCCTCGGCCTCGCCCGGGGGCGCGAAGGGGAAGGCGGGCGGGGCGAAGGGGTCCCGCCGCTGGAGCCCGCCGCCGCCGCCGCCCGGGCCCGGCGCCACATCCACGCGCCCCGCGCCGCGCCCGCCGCCGCCGCCGCCCGGGCCCCCCGCGCGCCCCCCGCGCGCCCCCCGGGCTCTAGGCGCGGGGCATGCCCCGGCGCGCGCCGCCAACGCCAACGCCAACGCTCGCGGGCCCGGGGCTCGCGGGGGGCGCGCGGGCAGGTGCCGGCGCCGCGAGGCGCGAATCGCCGCGGCGGCCGAGGCCGAGGGCCCCGGGAGGAGCGGGGGCGCGGGCGCGGGGCCCGCCGGGCCGTCCTCGCGCGGCGCGCCGCCGCCGCCCCGCTCCTCCCACCGCGCGGCGCCCGCCCGGCTCGTCCCGGCGGCGCTGGCCGGCCGCGTCTCGCCCGCCGCCGGCCCCCGGCCCGCCCGCCCGCCCGCCGCCCCCGCCCGCGGCTTCCGGGCGGCGGAGGCGCCTCTGCCCGCGGCCCTCAGAGCGCGGCGGCCGAGGCGGCGGCGGCGGCGGCGGCGGCGCGGGGCTCGGGGCGCTCGGCGCACATCCTCCCGGCGGCTCGCTCCGGCTCGGACTGAGCGCCCGGCGCTGAGCTCACGCCGCCGCCGCGCCGCCCCGCCCCGCGCCGCCCCGCCCCGCGCCGCCGGCCCGCCCCCCGCGCTGTTTGTTGCCGTGCGTCCGCCTCAGCCCGAGCGCCGGCCAAGAATGTGACCCGCGCCGCAGCCGCGCTCTTCCAGGAACGCGCTCTCCCCCGCCCGGGCTGGGCTGGGCTCGGCTCCGCTCGGCCCCGCTCGGCCGCGCTCGGCCGCGCTCGGCCGCCGCTCGGGACCACCCGCAGAGGAGTCGGCTCCGCTCGTGTCGGCCCGTCGGGAGCTCGGCTCCGCTCGGCCGCCGCTCGGCTCCCCTCGGCCCCGCCCACCCGAAGGCCGCTGGCGGAGGCGGAGGCGGTGGCGCCCGGGGCCCCCCTTCCGGCCGAGGCCGCTTCCTGCGCGGCTGGGAAGACGCCCGTCCCGCCGCTGCCGCCGCCCCCGGGCCTCAACAAAACCCACAGGGCCCCGCAACAACCGCAACCTCGCCGAGGAGCCGATCTGGGCGGGTGCACGCCGCCTCCCATGCCCAACGGGACCGCCCCGCACACGCCCCGGGTCCCTCAGGACGGGGTCGCCCCGCACACGTCCCGGGTCCCTCAGGACGGAGCCAGCCCGTACCCCCGGGTCCCTCACCACGGGGCCAGCCCGCACACCCCCGGGTCCCTCAGGACGGAGCCAGCCCGTACCCCCGGGTCCCTCACCACGGGGCCAGCCCGCACACCCCCGGGTCCCTCAGGACGGAGCCAGCCCGTACCCCCGGGTCCCTCACCACGGGGCCAGCCCGCACACGCCCGGGTCCCTCACCACGGGGCCAGCCCGCACACGCCCGGGTCCCTCACCACGGGGCCAGCCCGCACACCCCCGGGTCCCTCACCACGGGGCCAGCCCGCACACGCCCGGGTCCCTCACCACGGGGCCAGCCCGCACACCCCCGGGTCCCTCACCACGGGGCCAGCCCGCACACGCCCGGGTCCCTCACCACGGGGCCAGCCCGCACACCCCCGGGTCCCTCACCACGGGGCCAGCCCGCACACCCCCGGGTCCCTCACCACGGGGCCAGCCCGCACACCCCCGGGTCCCTCACCACGGGGCCAGCCCGCACACCCCCGGGTCCCTCACCACGGGGCCAGCCCGCACACCCCCGGGTCCCTCACCACGGGGCCAGCCCGCACACCCCCGGGTCCCTCACCACGGGGCCAGCCCGCACACGCCCGGGTCCCTCACCACGGGGCCAGCCCGCACACCCCCGGTGCCACATGAGCCTGGGTGGCTGCACCCCATGCGGGGATGGGTAGTGGCAGCGTGAGCAGGGGTCCTGGCACCCTCAGGACCTGCTTGGTAGGGGATGATGGCCAAGCAGCGCCACACCACCGTCGCCAGCCCTGTGACCCCACACTGGCTGCCATGTGGGCAGGAGAGCAGGCCCTGTGCCCAGCTCCGGCCAGGGCCAGCCCCAGGACCCCTGCGTGACTGGAGGCAGCTGGCAGCTGGTGTCCACCTGCCGTGTCCAGGCCCACGGTGAGATGCCACCAGGTGTCCCACCACGCTGGTCCCCAGAGCAGGACGGCCTGGGGGGAGGCAGCGTTCCCGAGGCCTGGAGGCTGCGCTGTGCCCGGCCGAGGGGGGCGGCGGCCACTTCCCTCCAGATGAGTGGGCCCAAACTGCCCGGGCGCTGGGGGAAGGCGTGGCAGGGACGGTGCCCTCTCAGCCTGGGAGACCTGGGTGCCCCAAGGCTGCACGCGTGGGTACAGCGCCTGTCCCAGGAGGCGGGGCGGGCATCTGCGTGCGGGGGCACAGGTGGCTCCCCGGAGAAGGTTGGGATTCGGGGAGCAGGGCTGCGTGTCTGAGAGCTCGGGTCTGAGAGCCCCGGGGGCGGTCTCCCGCTCTCCTGCGATCCTCTCTCCCGCCGCCGCCCGCCCGCTCGGCTGTCGCTACCACGCTTTGCTGGCTGTTAGAAGGCCGGGTGGGAAGATGGCCCCGGGGGCGTCGGCCGCTCCGGGGTGGCGCTGCCGCCGGGTCTTACAGAGTTAACCGTGCTCCCAAGGGAGCCGCTTCTCACCTGGAGTCAGACTCCATACAGCTCGACGAACGGTCATCCTGCGAGGTGGCTGGACAGCACGGGGCCGGCTGGACGGCGTCTCGGGGGCCGGGAAGGGGAGCGTCTTCACTGGTGCCCTGTCCCTTGCCTGCCCCTGGCCCCACGGGGCCCAGGCAGGCGGCCAGCTGAAGACGGGTGGGCAGGAGGCTGGAGGCGGTACTCTCGGGGGCGAGGGGAGAGTCCAGGGCCTCGGAAGCTCTGCCCCCGTCCAGCCCCCTGCTGTGGCCCGTGAGCTTGAGCCCTCACCCCATGGAGACCAGCTGGAGCTCCCGGCTCCTGGCTTCAGTGCGGCCCAGACCTGGCCGTTGCGGCCATTTGGGGAGTGAACCAGCAGATGGAAGCTCGCTCTCTCTCTGTCATTCTGCCTTCCAAATCAATCAGTCTCTAAAAAGCAGCGGCAGGAAGCCTCGGGCTCCTGCTGCCCCCGTGGGCTCCAGGGCCTCGTTGCCCCTTGCTGGGGGTCCGGGCAGCCTTGCTTGACAGAGACAGCAGGGCCCGCGTGCTCACTGGCCCAGTGGGGCCCCCCACCTGCTGGCCTCCCCTCACCCCTCCTGCCAGCTGCTCTGGCCAGTTGCCCACTCATTCCAAGGGCCAGCTCACAGGCACAGGCACAGCCACGCCGGGAGTGCTACACGGTGGGCTTGGTGTTTGCCCAGAGGAGCCCCTGACCCAGGCCTTTCCGGCTCACTCCCGCCATTGCACGTGGATGGGTGCTGGTGCTCCGTGTGCCTGTTCCCTCTCCGGTAAGCACAGGCGGCTATGATCTCCTAGATGGCCAGGGCCGAGCCAGGCGCTGGGACCAGTGGGAAGGAGACCATGCCCAGCCAGTCCCCTGGGCGCCTGATGGTCAGTGGACCTGCCCACTCCGGAGGGTCCATGTCCTGAGGAATCCCTCGGGATCTCCCACGTGGGTGCAGGGACCCAGGGACGTGGGCCGTCTTCCGCTGCCTTCCCAGGAGCGTCAGCCAGGGGCTGCATTGGAAGCGGGGCAGCACCCACCTCGAACCCTGCGGCTCCACTCCGTGTGAGACCAGGAGGACTTCCTGGCTCCTGGCTTTGGCTTTGCCCACCCCCATCCACTTGTGGACACTCTATCTGCAGATGAAGTTTCCTTCTTCCTCTTTCCTCGTGTTTCTGTTGTGCCTTTAAAATAAATAAACCTTAAAAAAAATAGGCCGGCGCCGCGGCTCACTAAGCTAATCCTCCGCCTAGCGGCGCCGGCACACCAGGTTCTAGTCCCGGTCAGGGCGCCGGATTCTGTCCCGGTTGCCCCTCTTCCAGGCCAGCCCTCTGCTGTGGCCAGGGAGTGCAGTGGAGGATGGCCCAGGTGC
Source organism: Oryctolagus cuniculus (assembly GCF_051225735.1). Lineage (NCBI taxonomy): Eukaryota > Metazoa > Chordata > Mammalia > Lagomorpha > Leporidae > Oryctolagus > Oryctolagus cuniculus. The sequence continues at coordinate 164,498,614 of NC_142873.1, forward strand.
TTGGGCCCTGCACCCCATGGGAAACCAGGAAAAGCGCCTGGCTCCTGCCATCGGATCAGCGCGGTGCACCGGCCGCAGCGCGCCGGCCGCAGCAGCCATTGGAGGGTGAACCAACGGCAAAAGGAAGACCTTTCTTTCTGTCTCTCTCTCTCTCTCACTGTCCACTCTGCCTGTCAAAAAAAAAAAAAAATAGTTGGGGGTGGGCACCGTGGCTCACTTGGTTAATCCTCTGCCTGTGGCACCGGCATCCCATATGAATGCCGGATTCTGTCGCGGCTGCCCCTCTTCCAGTCCAGCTCTCTGCTGTGGCCCGGGAGGGCAGTGGAGGATGGCCCAGGTGCTTGGGCCCTGCACCCCATGGGAGACCAGGAGGAAGCACCTGTCTGCTGGCTTCAGATTGGTGCAGCGCCAGCCGTAGCAGCCATTTGGGGAGTGAACCAGCGGAAGGAAGACCTTTCTCTCTGTCTCTTTCACTGTCTGTAACTCTCTCTCTGTCTCTCTCACTGTAACTTTGCCTGTCAAAAAAAAAAAAATAGTTGATGGAGGGCAGGTGTTGTGGCGTAGTGGATAAAGCTGTTGCCTTTGCGATGCCGGCATCCCGTATGGGCGCTGGTTCCAGTCCTGCTGCTCCTCTTCTGATCCAGCTCCCTGCTAGTGCACCTGGAAGAGCCCCAGAAGATGGCCCACGTCCCCAGGCCCCTGCACCCACGTGGGAGACCCAGATGGAGCCAGATGGAGCTCCTGGCTCCTGGCTTTGGCCTGGCCCAGCCCTGGCTGTTGCCGCCATCTGGGGAGTGAACCAGAGGATGGAAGATCAATCTCTCTCCCCCTCTCTGTAACTCTGCCTTTCAAATAAATGAATAAATCTTTTAAAAGAAACTGTGCATGATCATCAATTTTTTTGCTCCAAATTAAACTTATCTTTGAATTCCATTTCCATCAAATATTTTTTATTTATTTATTTATTTGAAAGAGTTTGGGAGGGAGAGACAGACACAGAGAGATTTCTGTCTGCTGGTTCACCCCCCAGATGGCCACAACGGCCAGGGCAGAGCCAGGCCAAAGCCAGGAGCCAGGAGCTTCATCCGGGTCTCCCACATGAGTGCAGGGACCCAAGCACTTGGGCCTGAGGCTTCCCCAGGCTCACTAGCAGGGAGCTGGATGGGAAGTGGAGCAGCCGGGACTCGAACCGGCCAGAGCATGAGATGCTGGCCTCACAGGCAATGGCTTCACCTGCAGGCACGAAGTTTTGTTTTTTAAAACGCGTGTTTTCCATGAACTCTTTGAAGATCCCTGTATCCGTGACGGTGGCAGATGAGAATGAGGACGATGGCTCAGGGTCACAGAACAGAGGAAGCCGTGGCCCACACGTACGTCAACATCTATCAGAATAAATAGCGTATTGAGTTGGGCGTGTAAGGAGTGTGCCCACACAGAGGCTTCTTTGTCGCAGAAGAAACGAGTCAGTTCCCCGTGGACGGCGGCAGACACCACGTTCACCCGGCGGCCAAAGTGGACCTGGCTGGAAACGGCGCAGATTGAGATCCTGCCGCTCCCACCCCGACGGGAGAAGCCGGCCTCAGCCGCTTCCCTGCCAAAGCTGTGAGCGGCACCGGCCCTCCCGAGACCCCAGCAGGACCCGAACGTGTGAACCCGATGGTGAACGTCTCCAAACCCCAGGCAGACTAGCCCAGCTCCCGATGGCGGAGGCGAGAGGCTCCCGGCGGCACGCGGCCCCCGCCGGCCTGGGTCTCTTCCGTGCAAGGATGTCTGGGGCACCAGACGCCCTGGGCGGGGTCCCCACCCGTGGCACTGCCCCCCGGGTGGCCAGCTCGCGACCCCCAGAGGGGCAGCACAGTTCCTGTGGCTTTTCTGCAAGACTGAGACAAGCACCAAAATACAAATTCTGCTTTTAACCACGTCACAAGGACCCGGCGTGAACTCTGAGGCGGTGCCACAGACCTGGCTCCCACCAGCAGCTACTGTAAGTCTCTCCCTCGGGCTCTGTGGGGTGGGGGGAGGTGCTGAGCAGCCGCAGGCCCCAGAGGCCCCCCCCCACTGCTCCGACCAAGATGGCGCAGGCCTCCTTCCCCTCCAGGCACGAGCAGTGCCGGGCGAAGCCGAGGTGCCTGAGAGTGTTCTGTAGTGAGCGCAGGAGGCGCCGGCGCTGTGGCGCAGCAGGTGAAGCCGCCACCCGCAGGGCCGGCGTCCTCTATGGGCACCAGTTCCAGTCCCGGCTGCTCCACTTCCGATCCAGCTCTCTGCTGTGGCCTGGGAAGGCAGTGGAGGATGGCCCAAGTCCTGGGGCCCTGCACCTGCATGGGAGACCTGGAGGAAGCTCCTGGCTTCATGTTGGTGCAGCTCCGGCTGTTGCAGCCATCTGGGGAGTAAACCAGTGGATGGAAGACTTTCTCTCTCTCTCTCTCTCTCTCTCTCTCTCTGCCTCTCTGTAACTCTGACTTTCAAATAGATAAAATAAATCTTTAAAGAGAAAAAAAAGAAAAGAAAAAAGAATGCACAGGAAGGCAGCTCCACAGACTGGAAAGGAAGGCGGAGCCCAAGCCGCGCGGTGAGCAAGCGCCGGGGCGCCAGGCCGGCTTCTCGCTCACTGAGGGCTGAAGCCGGTGTGGGGCAGAGTTGAGGTCACGGTTCTGAAATGAACATCTGTCCAGACAACAAAAGCTAAGAAGGAGCTGTCCAGTCCAAAGAGGGCTTGGAAGACTCTGGCCAGCCTGGACGTGGAGCCCAGAGAGACCCAGAGGGACAGAGGAGTGGACCCCAAACCACCCAGAGTCCACTGGAACAGGTAGGAGGGAGTGACCACAGACACCCAGAAAGCTCAGCAGATGGGGAAAAAAGAAAGCAAGGCGAATTTTTTTAAAGGTTTGTTTATTTATTTGAAAGTCAGAGTTACACAGAGAGAGAAGGAGAGGCAGAGGGGGGAGGGAGAGAGGGGGAGAGAGAGAGAGGTCTTCCATCCACTGGTTCACTCCCCAGTTGGCCACAATGGCCGGAGCTGCGCTGATCCGAAGCCAGGAGCCAGGAGCTTCTTCCAGGTCTCCCACGCAGGGGCAGGGGCCCAAGCACTCGGGCCATCTTCTACTGCTTTCCCAGGCCATAGCAGAGAGCTGGATCGGAAGAGGAGAAGCCGGGATAGGAACTGGCGCCCATATGGGATGCTGGCGCTGCAGGTGGCGGCTTTACCGGCTACACCACAGCGCCAGCCCCACTAAGGCGAATGTTAACTCCAGGAGAAACAAAGGGAAAATCTAAGCATAGTTTGCTACTTGGCTCAGCAGTGAGTAATTTTTATGTAGTTACAGCAGTGGATTCAATGTAACCAAAATCACTTAGTAGCTGGTTTAGGAAGACAAGAGGAAGATGAGGCCCAGCCCTAGGCAAGCCCAGGGCTGCTCTGCAAGGTCCCACGCGCCTGAAACGGGGAGACCAGGGAAGAGCAGCAGGAACACCGGCCAGACGCTCGGAGAAATCCGGCGCAGGGCGGGTGGGGGCGCAGCAGGCCACCCGGGAGTCCACTGCCCCCTTGGGAGTGCCTGAGTGCTGGGTCTGGCTACTCTTTTTTTTTGCTTCCGATCCAGCCCCCTGCTAATGCATCCTGGGAGGCAGCAGATGTGGTGGCCCAGTGCTTGGGCCCTGCACCCACGGGAGACCCGGATGGAGCTCCTGGCTCCTGGCTGCTGCCTGGCCCGGCCCTGGCTGCTGTGGGCATCTGGGGAGAGAACCAGCAGGTGGAGGCCATCTCTCCCCTCCTCTCTTGCTCTGCCTTTCCAGTAGATGAAAATAAATACACTTTGGCCGGCGCCGCAGTTCACTAGGCTAATCCTCCGCCTGCAGTGCCGGCATCCCGGGTTCTAGTCCCGGTCGGGGCACCGGATTCTGTCCCTGTCGCTCCTCTTCCAGGCCAGCTCTCTGCTGTGGCCTGGGAGTGCAGTGGAGGATGGCCCAAGTGCTTGGGCCCTGCACCCCATGGGAGACCAGGAGAAGCACCTGGCTCCTGGCTTCGGATCAGCGCGATGCACCAGCCGTGGCGGCCATTGGAGGGTGAACCAACGGCAAAGGAAGACCTTTCTCTCTGTCTCTCTCTCTCACTGTCCACTCTGCCTGTCAAAAAAAAAGAAAGAAAGAAAGAAAGAATGAAAGAAAGAAAGAAAGAGGCCAGGGCACTGACGGAGGGGCCGGTGAGCCCTACAGCCTGAAATCCTCCTAACTTTCTGAGTTATTTTTGTTCCTTTTATCTGGGTGTCTGCGTTTCTTTGGTAAGAACTAAACAAACAAACCAGGACCCCGCACTAAAAAGAAACGACAGAGGGAGGTGGGCTCCCATCCCCTCGCCGGGGACCGCGCAGAGCAGACTGAATCAGTCACTGATGAAACCCAAGCTGGCGGTCACACAGCGCTGCCGACGGCCTGTCACTCACAGCCCTGCACGTGGCCGGCACGGTGCTGGCCTGCGTCTGCCCGGCCTGAGCCCAGGGAGGCGCCTCGGCGAGTTCACGCGCTCTTCCTGTGCGCATTTTCCGGTGTCTACAGCTGCTGCTCTTGGTTTTGCCGACCCTCCCTCGTGTTTCCTCCTGGGCCGTTCCGGCAGGGAGACTCCCCGCCGTGGGAGTCCTGTGGGGTCGGCCGTGAGCACGGGCTGCTGGTGTCCGTGGGCCCCAGGCCTCCCCTGAGCTGCTGGGGTCATCTGTGGGCCCAGCACTGGCTGGCAGTCAAGTCCTGCCTCACGGACAGCCCTGAGCCGAGCACCTGCCGTGGGCAGCCACTGGGAACCGGAGGGGCCACCCAGCGCACGGCGGCTGAGCTCACGCACACCCTCGGCTCCCGAACGTGGGAGGCAGGAGTGGGGATTCCTCTTCTGCCCCTGCTGCCTGACCCCTCAGCCCCACAGCACTGCCCGCCTGGAGGCCTCCTACCGTGGCCAGGCCCGGCCGCCGCTGCTGGGCAAAGACGACAGGGCCATGATGGGCCTCTGGGGTTGGGCAGGGCGGCGGGCAGGCCTGGGAGCCGGACTAAGGCCGACTCCCTGCGGGCGCACAACCAAGCACCAGGCTTGCCCCGGCGGCAGAGCCCCGCCATGGGGAGCGCGGAGGTGCGGCACTGGCTGGAGGAGTGAGCAGGAGCCAGGGCTCCCTCCCGGAGTAGCCCACGGCCGCACCCTGGACACAGCCCGTGGACAGTCCCCAAGGCCAGACAGAGAGGAGAGCCCGCGTGGGCGTCCTGCCCGCCGCCTGCTCCCCGAAGCGTCCTGTGCTGCCCTGGAATGTGTGCCGAGCTGGCCTCGCCTGCCCTGGGCTGCAGCTGCACCACCGATCACAGGGTGGCCGCCCCAGCCCCGTGCCCTTCGGCGCTCCCCATGGCCGGGCCCGAGGCCACAGCTCGGTGCAGGCTCGGCTAACGAGGTCACGTGAGGTGCAGGGGACCGTGGAGCTGCGGGGCAGAGGGCCAGCCAGGGCCTGCGGCCTGGGCGTCTCAGGCGTCCTCTGGGCCCCCCGGCTTCCCTTACCCAGGACGCAATGCTGGGCACCGCGGGGCAGCGCGGGCAGCGGGCAGGGCTGCCCCGTCCTGTGCGCGGGAGGATTCCGGCAGCACTGGGGTCGTTTTCTGGATTGTTGCTTTGAAAGGCAGAAAGGGAGAGACAGAGACAGAGAGGCCTCGAGCTGCAGCTCCACTCCCAGAATGGTCACAACGGCGCGGCTGGTCCCGGCCGGAGCCAGCCCCTGGCCCTCCATCCGCGCCTCCCACGTGCGGGCCATCGTCTGCTGCCACGGCGCGGCTGGTCCAGGCCGGAGCCAGCCCCTGGCCCTCCATCCGCGCCTCCCACGTCTGGGCCATCGTCTGCTGCCACGGCGCGGCTGGTCCCGGCCGGAGCCAGCCCCTGGCCCTCCATCCGCGCCTCCCACGTGCGGGCCGTCGTCTGCTGCCTCCCAGGTTGGCGGGGAGCTGGGTGGAAGCAGAGCAGCGAGGACTGGGGCCGGCGCTCGGCCATGGGATGCTGGCTTCGCCAGCGGTGGCTTAACCAGCTGTGCCCCAACGCAGGCCCCTCCGGCAGCTCTTCCGACCCCACGGTGCCGGGCCGTGTGGCTGCTGGTGACAGCCGGAGGCTCCGGTGCCGCACACAGCAGCCACAGTGGCACTGACAGCGGTGGCGCCACTCTCCCTGTCGCAGGGGTGCATACAGAGGCCGGGGGCAGGCGCGGCGGCAGGGGTGGGGGGCGCTGGGAGCCCTGGGAGGCCGAGTTGTCACTGCACGCAGGGCACGGGCAGGGGGTGTGGCTGAGAGGGGACAGGGCAGAGTGTGCTCTCAAGCCCAGGCCCCACCCGCCGGGGCCCCTACTTCACCTCCCAGCAGTGGCATAAGGAGCGGGGAACCCCAGCCCCTGCCTCCCTACCTCGGGGTCATGACCCCGTCAGGTCCCCTCCCGCCACCCTGCCAGGCGGCCTGCCCCACACTGGACTCCCCCCGGCCCTGGGAGGCCCTGATCCACCCCCTGCCCGGGCTCACTCTCCCTGCGCTGGGTGGGGGCTACCTTTCCTGGGGCACCCAGGAGGGGCCTCCACGGCGCCTGCGGGGACAGACGGTGTCCATGGAGAGGCTCTGAGGACAGGTGTGCAGGCCTCGCTGGCAGGGCCAACAGCCCCAGTCGGGGCCCCTGTCCTCCAGAGTTCTTGGGGAGATGGCTACCACGTGGCCCGGGGGCATTGCCCTAGAGAGCCCTGCTGCTCCCCGGGGCCCTGGGGGTCCCTCCCGCAGCCTTCCTGAAGCCCCCTTCTCACCCGAGACCCTGGCAGGAGCTGGCGTGCAGGCTGGGCTGACCCCGGAAGAGGCCTCGTGTCCAGGGTGCCCCTGGGGTTTGAGTCTGATGCAGGGTGAGGGCGCCCAGCCCCCCCCCAGGGAGGCAGAGAGGGAGCTCCGGTGTGGCTGGGTCTCTGTGGGGGTGGGGGTCAGGCAGCCCAAGGGCCTTGCGTCCAGGCCTGCCCCGGGGCTGTCCATGGAGTCGGCCTCCGCCCTGGCTGTGAGTCCTGGCAAGGGGTTGGAGGGCAGAGGGCAGAGGGCAGAGGGCAGAGGGCATCCAGGACGCCAAGGCGACCCCTCAGGGCTCCCAGAGCTACTGCCGGGGTGGTCCTGAGTGAGGCCCCTCCTCAGACATCACAGCCTGCTGCACCTGCCCAGCGTGGGGCGCAGGGTGGGCCTGGGCCTGCAGCTGCCCGGCCAGGCACCTGCGTGGGGAGCGGCCAGCGTGGCCACTGCTGTGCCTGCACCAAGGCCTGGCCATGGCCACCCCGCCGCCAGGGCCCTTTCCCCGGCAGGGCCCCAGCCCAGGCCTCCCTCACCTTGCAGCCCCTCCCACCAGGGGCCTAGTCCCTGTCTCCCCACTTGCTGGGTGTAGGAGGCACACGGGGGCTGTCTGGGGGGGCTCCCACCCCTGTGGGGCTCGGGGAGCCTGGGCATGCGAGGAGGGACCCCTGTGTGTCCCCCACCCCGGGTGCTCTGAGGGCTCCGGGGCGGGCCCAAGAGGGGTCAGCAGGTCTCCCGCACTCGGCCCCGCCCAGCCACCTTGCAGGGGGGCCGCCCAGGGCCTCTTCCGCCCCGAGTGGCGCACCTGCTCCCGGGCAGCTCCTGGCCCACCCTCGGACCCTGGGCCAGCGACATCTCAGCTGGGTTCGGCCACTTTGGCCAGAGGAGGCTGGGGGCGGGGGAGGGCTCGGGAACAGCCCAGGGCCCTCAGGCCTCCTGTGCTGCTGGGAGGAGGGTGGGGGGCAGCGGGCGGGGCTGCAGAGGGGCGGGTGACCGAGCCCGGGGCCTCTGGCTGCTCTGTGCCTTCCCCGCTCCAGGCCCGGGCGGGCAGAGGCACCCAGGCCCCCGCGGTGGAGCAGAGTTCCGGCGGGGAGGGCCTGGGAAGCTCCTTCCCCTCTGCGCGGAAGGGAGGTCCCTGCGGAGGGCCTGGGTGCCGCGGGCATCCACAGGAAAGGGGATGTGCTGGTGGCCGGCCCGGGGAGCCGCCGCCACGCCCTGCGCGGGGACAAAGCTCCAGGGCAGCCCGCGGGCCCCTGCCCTGCGCCAGCAGCCAGAACCGTGTATTCCTCTCTCTAGCGACTGCTTCTTGGAACTCACACCCTCTCGGGTTTGCTATTTTTACCCACCCTGAGCCTTCCGGTCTCCATGGCGACGCCTCCAAACAGCAGACTCCGGGCGGCAATGATGTCACCGTTCCCCTTCCTGGAGCCCAGGCCTCCAAGGCGCTGCTGCCTGAGGCCGAGGGACCCCTCCCACACCCTGCTCAGGCCTCCCCCAGGGATCCAAGGGTCTGTGGGCCACAGCCGGGCACGGTCAGGACCCCAGGCCAGTGTCCAGCCTTGTCCTGCCCCTTCAAGCAGCCCTGCTGTGGGGTGGCAGTGGACATCTGACCCAGAAGTGGTCCCCCCGCCCAGGACTCCGGGACCCCTGCCCTTCGGAGCCACCACGGGCCCTCGTGGCTGGGGAGGGAGGAGGGACAGGGCCGGCACCAGGCAGGCAGCAGCCTGTCTGGCCTGGGAAGCCCCCCGCGGCCCTGCCTCAGGAACGCCTTCCCGAGAGAGATGGCAACAGTGGTAGGACCCCAAGGAGCCCAGAGACACAGCTGGAGCCAGGGACAGCCCGTGGCCTGGTGTGCCCGGCACCCGCCATAGTGCCTGTGGGCATCCAGCCCACAAAGGCCCTGGGGCCCCGGCCCCGCCCCACACCTGGGTCTTGATCACGCAGCTGGGGAGGGGTTGTGGCCCCCCATGGCTGGGGCCATGCCTCATCCCCAGCGAGGTCAGGGACCCTCGGGGCTGATGGCCGCCTGTGACCGTGCTGGGGTGGGAGGGTGGCCGCCCGTCCGGGGCTGTGTTCTGCGTGGACGCGGACATTTGCTGGGATGCCCGAGAAGTCCCCGGGCCCCGCGGGATGGACACGAGCTCCGGAAGCTCCCCGTCTGCGCTCAGCACGCCGGAGGACGCCGCCCCACCGGGCCCCTAGCTTGCCGAGGCCTGCCACCGTGCCTGGGCTCCTGTCCCCAGCCAGGCCCGCGCCTCCCGTCTCTGAGGCTGAGTAAGCTCCAGGCCCACCCCCATCTGGCCTCAGCCCCAAACCCAGGCCCTGGGGGTGCGAGGGGAGGGGGCACAGGGCTGTGGGGCTGGGAGCGGCTGAGCCTCCACGCTGCGGTGCTGGAGGGGTTTCCAGGCGCTCATTCCTGCTCGCTTTCAGCGTGAAGTCCCAACTCGCCTGCGCCTCACGTCGGCAGGCGCGGCCGCAGGTCTGGGCACGAGGCAGGCAGGTGGGCGCTGACTCCAGCGTCCCACACAGGCCCGGTTACCACCCAGGTGGGTCCTGCACGGCCTAGGGACTGGCCCCGGTGGGCCCTGCACGGCCTAGGGACTGGCCCCGGTGGGCCCTGCACGGCCTAGGGACTGGCCCCGGTGGGCCCTGCACGGCCTAGGGACTGGCCCCGGTGGGTCCTGCACGGCCTAGGGACTGGCCCCGGTGGGTCCTGCACGGCCTAGGGACTGGCCCCCGGTGGGCCCTGCACACCAGCCCTGCCCGGGGACAAGCGCCTGGAGGAGGCCCCAGGAGTGTCCGGGAGCCTGGCGGGCCTCTGCTCCCAGACAGGACCCGGCTGCGCCTGGGAGACGGACGCTCGTCCAGGGCGCGCTCTGTCTACACAGAAGGCAGCACGGAGCCGCGGGGTCCCGGGGGCTGTGAGGGCAGGGGGGCGGCCCATGGAGTGTGCGTGGCCCGCTCCCGGCCTGGTGGGCCTGCCTGAGATGCCACCTCCACCCAGACGCCTGGGGTTGAACTGGTCCAGCCAGCTCCTCCCTCCTGACGTCTGGGGTCTCCGCTGGGCCCTGGGCCAGCCAGGCCTGTCCTGCTCAGACAGGGCTGCAGGGCTGTGGCCTGGAGGGGGTGGGCGCCGGGGGGCGGGGCCCATGCCAGGGTGGGAACCACTGTTTTCTATCGGGTTCCTCTGACAAGTGCCTGTTCTCAGGGCCCCAGGGGACACTGCTCGTTGATGGAGCAAGTGGCACGCTCCTTTTTTAAAAAAATTTGTTTTATTTTATTTGTTTGAAAGGCAGAGTTACAGAAAGAGACACAAGGCAGAAGACTCAACCTTGCCTCCACCGCTTGGCTCCTCAAAGGCCCCCATGGCCAGGGCTGGGCCGGGCTAGGCCGGGCTGGAGCCCGGAGCCAGGAGCTCCGTCTGGGTCTCCCGTGTGGGAGGCGGCAGCACCAACACCTGGGCCATCCTCCGCTGTTTTCCGAGGAGTGGGAACCGAGCAGCTGAGGCATGAGCCAGTGCCCAGATGGGCTGCCGGATCGCAGCCGCGGCTTCACCCGCTGCCCCCCACAGCCGCCTCCTGCAAGGCCCGCTGAACCCAGCTCAGAGCTGGGTGGGGGCGAGGACTGCAGGCAGGGGGACAGCAGGGCAGGGGCCCTGGGGCGGGAGGCGCAGGCTGCCTGTCTGTCGTTAACCTCCGGCCGGGCTTCCCGGGGACTGGGCGCCGCACTGAGGCCGGGAGACCCCACTGTGGGGTGAGCGGGGGCCGGGCCCTGCCGGCCGCCCCAGGGACCGTCCGTGCCTCTGTGCTAGCTGAGGGTCGGCTGGACAGACAAGGCTGTTTCTCTGAACAGTTTGTTCCCAGCCTCGCCCCTCGCCTGGCTCAGGGCTGGGGTGACCGGCTGAGCGGCGGGGAGGGCCTGGCCCTGGCCCAGCCCACGCCCCCCTGGGGCCCCTGGCCAGCCCCTCCCTGCCCTGCCCACTGTGACCCAGCCTGGGGGTTAAGCAAACAGCACCTCGAGTGACTTTGGTCTGGGCTGCGGATGCCCGTCCTGGTCCCCGGCGGGCGCTCCAGGGAGGCCAAGGCGGCCTCCGCCCAGTCCCTTCCTCGGCCGCGCCCCTCAGGCCGGGCTGCCCAGGGCGCTGGGCTCCATGAGTAATATTTAACTTGGAAGGGCTCTCGGACAACTGCGGGGGAGAACTTAACAAGTTAGGATTGGGTCTGCTTGCCAGGGGAGGGGGGAGGGGAGGGAAGGAGGGAGGGGGCGGCCAGAGCGCCAGGCACGCCGGGAGGCGGGGCCCAAGGACCACAGGGCCACCTGGCCCAGGAGTGGGCGCTCCGAGGCCAGTGACGCACGCTGGACGCACGGCGGAGCCCTGGCCCTGACTCAGTTTCACCTGCAGGAAACAAGGGGCAGCCTTGGGACTCAGCTCTGCGGCTCAGAACCCAGGACACGGGCGTGCACGCACACACATGCACACACGTGCACACGCACACACATGCACGCACACACACACATGCATCTATACCCACACACATGCACGCACATACATGCACACACACGTGCACACACACACACGCAGCCCGCCTGTGACTCTGAAGCTCAACCCAAGACCGGAAAAATCCAAGAGGCTCCATCAGGGAGGAGGTTCCAGTGGGGGTGGGGCCGGGACCAGGCTCCCCCAACACAGGCTGCTGTGAGTTCAACCCTCCGCCCGGGCTGGGCAGTGCTCCGACCACTGCCCTCGGCCACCGCGGAGAGCACACACCGCGGCCTGCCTGCGGAGTCTGCTGGGCCGGCGGGCGCTGTGCGGGTGCCCTGGACGGTCGGGCTCCCAGCTCCCGGGGGCGTCACTGGGGTCCCCACAGGCCCCGGCCCCGCCGGGTGCCCCGAGCTGTGGCCACAGCCCCTTCAAGCCAGGCAGGAGTCACGCCCCCTCGCCTGACTCACTCATTCCAGAATGCACCGCTTCTCAGTTTTCAAACCTTTTTTTTCCAGCACCGCGCTGGTTCACAGGGAAAAATCCACCCCTCCCGTAACCTCCTCTTTTTACCCTGATTTGCCCTTGAGCAAAAACCCTACCCCATCTCCTAGGGGGGCAGGGGGCTGGGGGCCTGCAGGGCCCGGGTCCCAGGGGAGCCTGAGCTCCAGGGCCCCAGCAAGGAGCCCCCCGGGTCACACCCAGGGATGCCCGCAGCCAAGCTGCCCCTCCTGGGCAGCCCGCAAGTCCAGCAGGGGCAGCTCCAGCGCCCCAGCCGAGGGGACAGCAGCGTGCCGGATTCCGGCAGCACAGGGTCGGCGACCCCGGCCACAGGGCGAGGCACCTCCGCTGGGGGCTGTGCGGTCAGCGGCCCTGGGACAGGGTCTGCTGGACACGGTCATGCAGTCAAGACCACCCCGGCCCCGAGGCCGGAAGAGACGGAGGGAAACTGAGGCCAGAGACCTTGCACCCTCCCTGAGCCGTGCTCCTGGGGCTGGGCACCCTTGGGGTCGTCCAGGGGGGACCGTCAGAGCCCCCACGGAGCACAGCGCGGGGTAGGGGCGCCCCCAGCACGCGGTCGCGGGGGCCCTGAGGCGCGGCCCAGGAACAAAAGGACGCGCGTGGGCCGGCGGGCGCGGGGGCCTCGGGCGCGGCTGCAACTTTCAATCGGCCTTCGCGGGCTTTTCGGTCGCTGCGGGGACAAGGCCGCCCCAGGGCGCCTCTGACGAGCGGGAACCGCGGGCTCGGACCCCGGCCTGGCAGCGGGGCGGGCAGCGCTGGACCGAGGCCCAGAGGCCGGCGGCGGGCGGGGCCCGGGAGGGGAGACGGCGGGTGTGGGACGAGCTGCGGGAGGGGCGGGGGCGGGCGTGGGAGGGGCTGGGGCGGGACTTAGGCGTGGGGGATGCTGGGGAGGGGCGGGGAGTGGGAGGGGCCCGGAGGCGGGGCTGGCGCGGCCGGCCAACGGACAGAGGTCGGGAGGGTGGGGGCAGGCCTGAGGCCAGAGGGAGGCCCCGGCGGCCGGCGGTGACCGGCGGCCAGCGGCTGGCCAAGGCTCTTGCTCGGTGGCGTTTCTGTAGGATGGCGCCGCAGGTCACCCACGGCTCTGGTTGTCTGGGCGGCCATCGTCAGACGGGGCGGGGTGGCCGGCCTCCAGGCCATGCACGCGGCTGCAGGGAGCCCTGGAGAGGTGCTCCCGGCGCCTGTCTCTGGACTTCCAGGCTGTCTGAGCGAACTGATCGGCCCCAGGTCACTCCCGGGCAGGGGGGGGGGGGTGTCACAGCTCTAAGGGAGGTGGGCAGAGGTGACCCCCGTGGGTCAGCTCCATCCAGAACCATCCAGAATGTGCCAGCCCCCAGACAGCAGCCAGAGCAGGCAGGGCGGGCGCCTGGGGGCACCCGGGGTTGGCAACACCGAGGGACGCCGGCCCATGTCTGGCTGCAGAGGTGGTGGCCGGCGGGGGGGACTGTTGGAGGGAGACCACGAGGGGTTGGCCAGCCGTGGAGGGGCAGCTCTTTCCCTAAGGGTCTCCAGGGGCCCACAGCACGGGAGGCAGCCTGTGTGCACCTGGGGCCCCCGCATGGCAGGAGCAGCCCTCGCTGGCTCCCGTGCGTGGGTCAGCCTCCAGGGTGCTCAGGGAGCGAGGGGCTCAGTTCACGCCGACTCACAACCCCCAGCGGGCGCCACCAGGTGCTGCTGAGTCAGCAAGACCTCCCCCACCCCACCCCGGGCCACCCCAGGGCAGCAGCACCAAGGCCTGGTGTACATCCAGCTGGGGGCTCACTGTCTTGTGGCTCTGACAAGTGGTCAGAGGAGCCCGGGCCTCTGAGATGGGCTGGACGCCTGGACACAGAAGGACCGGGCAGGGATGAGGCCAGAGGCCCAGCACCAGGCTGCCCACGGGGCAGAGCGTTTGGGGGTGGTTCAGAGGGGGCAGGCAGAGCCTGCCTGTGTCCTGGGGTGGTCTGAGGGCCTGCCTCCCTCCATCACCCCAGGAACGGGCTCGGGGCACTGGCCAGCTCCAGCCCAGGGAGTGATGGGCAGGTCAGCGCTGAGAGACACGGGGCAGAGCAGAGCTGGGCACGGCAGGGTGACCCCTCCCCCACCCAGTGCTGACCCCCTGCCCGCTGCGCGGCTCTGTGACGCCAGGAGGTCCTGGCGCTCAGCTCGCCCACCCCGCGCTGCGCCGAGTCCTCAGGTCCGGGCCCAGGGTGGGACACAGCCCGGGAAGGCCAGCGGCCCCCGTGAGTGTCGGGAGCTGCTGTGCAGTGGCCACTGCCGGATGGCGGGGTGGCTGCTTCAGCTCTGCAAACCGGAGTCCACAACCGGGGGCCCGCGGGGAGGGGACCGGGTCCTGGCCTCCTCACGGGGTCTCCGAGTCCAGGTTTCCTTTTCTTGTAGTCATGGTGGACGGAGGGCCAAGCCTAACCGTGCTACTTTGGCGACGCCTGCTTTCCCAGGTCGCCGGGGGACACAATTGGGCAGACAGACGCTGCTTGGTCCACAGCTCTCCGAAGCCTGGTCCCTGCCTGCCCTTCCCTGGGGGGTGGGTGCCCAGAGTCCCCCACCGGGAGGGTCAGTCGGCTGACTGCTCTGGGCCAGGGCACCCACGAGACTCTGGACAAGGGCTGGGTTCACAGCGGGGGAAGGGCCAGCACCCCAGCCCCGCAGGACAGCCCCACGGGGCTAAGGGGTGGAGAGGCAGGCTGGGGAGGGGCCTGGGGCGAGCAGGATCCGCTGCAGGGCTGTGGGCCGCGACGGCATTGGCCCAGGGTGTGGACAGCCGTGAATGCTGGGGGGTGGCGCGGCTCCGGATGCCCAGCAGACGGCCTGGGACGGAAGCGGGGCCGGACTGCTTCCCGAGGTGCCCCTGGCTGCTGGGCCCCTGGGGCCGGGAGCTGCGGGCTGCACTGGGCTTCAGCAGGCGGCCCGCCAAGCGCCGGCAGGTCCCGGCCACGACCTGCCCCACTGAAACCCGAGGGAGCCCCAGGCCGCCGTGGCGTGCCCCCGCTCTGCACCCCAGGTGGGGGCCCAAACGCTTGCTCTCCTGCAACGTCTCCCAGGCAACATCACACACAGCCTGTCTGCCTGGCACTCCCGCACCCCGTAAATGCCACGGTGCCTGGCTCCAGGCAGCTTTGCCTGCTGGCACGCGCCGGCCAGCAGGTGTGGGGAGCACAGCCCGCTGCCTGGTAGCTCGCCTAGCCTCTAGCTGTGTCCAGCCAGTGGGCACCGCTAGGGCACCTCTGCCATCTGACGCGTCCAGTGCCCGGCGTGCCCACCCGCTCTACCCCAGTGGACACATGTGCTGCTACTTCCTAGACTGCGCTGGCCCCGGGCCTGCTCTGCTCACTGCCGTGTCTTGACGGAGTTTCTAGGGTGCCCCGAAGGCTGAACCAACCCCAAGAAATCAAGGAGGGTGTGGGGGAGCCAAGTGGGCCGGGGTGCGGCCGGGAAGCTGACCTGGGCTGGTGCTGACCAGCCCTGCGCTGGAGTGGAGGCGCGTGGGGAGCCCCGGCTGTGACCCCGGGGGCCAGCGCTGCAGAAGCCAGAGCGGGGAGCCCATCCAGTCCACCTGGAGGGTGCTCCTTGCTGGGGGACCTGCTGGCCAGCCCATCTCACCCCCTTTCTGGAACTGGCTCCTTGGAGAAAGGCCTGGCTCGTCCTGCCCGAATGCATCACGTGATCACGTTCAAAGCCAAGACGAGGAGGGGGAGGCTCCAGCCCAGCCAGGCTGCAGGTGCGGGGGGCGGAGGGCGCACCCCCCACTCTCTGCCCTGAGTGCGAGTTTTGTTCCTAAAAGACTTGTCTCTGCAGCTCGTGTCTGTCCCAGCCAGAAACTAACTCCCCGGAAGGCTCAGTCCCTTCTCAGAAGCGGTAGGCCCCCGGCACCCGCAGCGCCAGCATCCCGCGTGGGCACCAGTTCAAGTCCCCGCTGCTCCACTTCCCATCCAGCCCCGTGCTAATGCATCTGGGAAAGCAGCAGAAGACTCCAGGGTTTGGGCCGCTGCACCCGCATGGGCGACCTGGATGGCGCTCCGGGCTGCTGGCTTCACCCGGGCCCAGCCCTGGCCGCTTTGGTTCCGGGAGTGAACCAGCAGATGGAGGATCTCTCCGTCTCCCCCTCCTCTGTAACTCCGCCTTTCAGATGAGTAAGGGAATCTGGGGGGGGGGGGTGAAAGCCTCCTACCCAGTTCAGCTCTGGAGCCCCCGTCACCACGCCTCGTGCTGACGGCGCAGGGAGGGCTTGTGGGGGGCTCTTCGCGCGTTGCTCCCTCCAGAGGGTCTCGGAGGGGCTGGTCCCCGTGCAGGCCGGGCGGGCAGGCGGCTGTCAGGGGGTCCTTCCCGGGGCGGGTGGCGATTCCTGACAAGTGAGGCAGAGGTCACCCCTGCCTGGGAAAGTGTCCCAGGCTGTAGGTCAAGGACCTCCCCACCTGGCCCTCTGTCCAGTGGAGCCCCCAGGAGGACGGCTGTCACCACTGGGCCTGCTCCTCGTCCCAAGGCCTCCCTCTGAGAGCCACTGCTTAAGTGGACCCCGTGGCACAGCTGAGGCCAGGTGGGGGCCCCTCCTGTGCCTCCCTGGTCTCGGCACCTGTGGCCATCTGGGCCACTTGAGACCCCTCCCCTATTCTGCCCCTCTGGGACCAAGTGGCCGGGCCCCCCGTGTGAGGAAGCTGGGCCACCTGAGGTCTGTGGAGGAGGGGACCTGGCGTGCCCAGCAGGGCCTGGGAGGGACCGGCTGCTGCAGGCCCTTGGTGAGCGCTGGGGTCTGGGCTCCCGGGGGTGGGGTGTGCTGTGTCTCCCCCAGGGAAGCTCCTGCTTGGGCACAGCAGGTGCACACCTGCTCCTGCTGCACACACGTCTGCCCCGCGCACAGGCAGAGAACGGCTGGGGGGCATCCCCGGGGCAGGCTGGCATTGGACCACGGGGCGTCTGGGGACAGGGACAAGGAGCAGCTGGGCCACCCTCCAGGTTGGGGAACCAAAGTGTGGGAGGGAGAGGAAGGGCTGGGACGCTCCCAGGAGAGGCTGAGAGCTGGGACGTTGGAGCCAGGGCCAGCAGGGAACCAGTCAGGGACCCTGGACGCAGGCCACGTGGGACTCTGGTCATCCACCACCTGCAACCTCAGCCCGGCCGCCTCCCTCACCCGAGAGCAGCCCGACCCCGGTCACCTCCTCAGGGCCCTCCGCAGAGCACTGCCTGCAGGGGTGAGCCGGGCCCCGGGCACGCTCGGGACGCCCGCTCAGCCTGCTGGGCCCCTCGGCGACGTGGGGTGCAGGCCGGCTCCCACGCTTCGGGCAGCGGGGATACAGGGCAGCCTGAGGCCCGGTGATGCCCCCGGGCCCAGCAGGCTCCACAGACCACCGACCTCCAGCCTCTTGGGAGGGCAGGAGACCAGGCCTGCAGGGGCAGCATGCTGACGGGAGGAGGGCGGGGGCGCTGGCCCCAGCACAGCCCAGGCTTCTGGGGTGGGGATGGCGGAAACCAGCAAGGGCGCCCGTGCCCTGTTGTGGGGCTGCCACTCGGCCCTGCAGGCCTCAGGCAGGGAGGGGTCCCCGCAGGGGCCGGGAGGGGCTGGGGAGGGCTGGGCCCACGGAGCACCCGGCGCAGCCAGGGCCGGCACAGGGTGCCTGGGCTTCTGCTGCCACCACGTGGCGGCCTTGGACGGAGCCCGGCGGGAGCCGCAGGGCCGGCGGCCGGGTCCACGCAGGGTGTTAGGGCCCCAAGCTCGTCTGGACAGCGTGGGCTCCTGCTAAGGAAGCTGCGTGGCGGCGCGTGACCGCCGTGACCAGCCCTCCTGGGGGGACGGCCAGGCGCGCCAGGGCCAGGGCGGCCTGCGGCCGCGGTACTCGCAGGGAACACGGTTCCCGGGGCTCCTGGGCGCTGCCCCTACCGGGAAGCCTCCTCCTGGGGGCGCAGCAGCCGGCTGGGCGGCCCCGCCCCTCCTCTCCCTCGGAGGGAGGGACCCCGGCCTCAGCTTCCCCAAGGGTGGGGGTCGGGACACCTTGGGCTCGACCTTGTCTGAGGCGGGTGCAACTCGCGGCCTGAGGAGTGGGCGGCGGGAGCCTCCCGGGGGCCGCTCGGCCGGCTGCGGGTGGGTCTCGGGGGCCGGCTTCTGTCCAGGCGCGGAGCCCGGGGCCCGGGACCCGGCGAGCGCTGACGGGGGGCGGGGCTGGGCGGGCCGCGCTCCACGTGGGGCGGGACTCCGTGTGGGGGCGGGCCTCCTGTGGGGCGGGGCCTGGGAGGGCGGGGCTCCTGTGGGAGCGGGCCTGGGCGGGCGGGGCTCCTGGGCGGGCGGGGCTCCTGTGGGGGCGGGGCCCTGGCTGGGCGGGGCTCCTGTCGGGGCGGGCCGGTTTCTGCAGGTGAGGGGCAGGGCCGGGTTAGGGGCGGGGCCTGGGTCCTTGGGGCGGGGCCGGGGCGGCATCCGGGGCGGGGCCCCGCCGGCGTCCTTTTCCGGTGCGCGCGCTCTCGGGGCTGATGGAGGCGGCCAAGAGGCCACGGTTGCGGTTGAGCCGCCGGAGGCCGGCCTCGGAGGGCGGGTGAGTGCGGGGCGGGGGTTGGGTGGGGGCGCCCCGCGCCCCGCGCCCCGCGGCCCCCGGCCCGCCCCGCGCCGACGCGCCCCTGCCGCCCTGCCCCGCAGCGGCCGCCCCTGGTTCCTGCCCGGCGGCGAGTGCGAGCTGTGGGCCGCGCTGCTGCGCACGGTGAGCGCGGACCTGCGCCTGGACGGCGAGGTGCCGCCGCTGCCCGCCTTCCCCGGCCAGGTGAGCGCGCGGGGCTGCGGGGCCGCCCGGGGGGGGGGCCGGGTAGGGCGCAGCGCGACGACCCCTGCCTTGCAGGAGCCGGGACGCGGCCCGGAGCCCGCGGACCCCTGCGAGGCCTTCTCCGTCGGACCCCAGACCTTCAGCTGGACGCCGTTCCCGCAGCCCGCGGGGGGCTCACGCTGCTCCTACCGTCTGCTCCGCGGGGCGGGGGCGCGGCCCCAGCCGGCACCCCCCGCCTCCGAGTCGCCCGGGACCCCCGACCGGCCGGACGTGAGGAGGCCGCCGGCCCTGCAGAGCTGCCCCATGTGCCAGAAGGAGTTTGGCCCCGGGTGAGTGCGACCCCAGCCCCGGTCTGCGACCCCAGCCCCGTTCTGCGGACCCCAGCCCCGCCCTGCGACCCCAGCCCTGCCCTGCTGACCCCAGCCCTGCCCTGTGACCCCAGCCCTGCCCTGTGACCCCAGCCGTGCTCTGCGGACCCCAGCCCCGCCCTGCGACCCCAGCCCCGCCCTGCGACCCTAGCCCTGCCCTGTGACCCCAGCCGTGCTCTGCGGACCCCAGCCCTGCCCTGCGACCCCAGCCCCATCCTGCGGACCCCAGCCCCGCATGGAAACCGCAGCCAGGGGTGCCCAGCTCAGCTCTGGCAGCTAAGGGACAGGGAAGCTGCCGGCTGAGAGGCAGAAGGAGGAAGCATGCCTCCCACTGGCTCGCTGCCCAGGCGGCTCCAGCGGCCAGGGCGGGGCCGGGCCTCCCCCGTGGGTGGCAGGGACCCGAGTGGGCGCCGGCGCCACGGCGTCCCCGGTGCGCGTTGGCGGGAAGCCAGGCGCTTCCGTGCGGGGCTGAGTGCGGCCCCGGGTCTGCCTTGGTGCGGGGTGCAGGTGGGGGCTGGCCGGCTCCGACCCCTGCCTCAGGCCGTGTGGGCGGTGTGCAGGGAGCTGGCCTCGGCCCACAGTGGTCCCTGCACCAGTTTCCTCCTGGGACCACGCGGGTGGGGGGCGGGGGAGGGGTGTCCTTCACTCTGAGCTTCTGGTCCAGTGCGTTTTTTTTGAAGATTAATTAATTAATTAACTTAGAGTTACACAGAGAGAGGGAGAGGGAGGTCTTCCATCCGATGGTTCACTCCCAGGCCAGGACAAAGCCAGGAGCCAGGAGCTCCCTCTGGGTCTCCCACGTGGGTGCAGGGGCCCGAGGACCTGGGCCGTCCTCCACTGCCCTCCCAGGCCACAGCAGGGAGCTGGATGGGAAGTGGAGCAGCCGGGACTCTGACTGGCGCCCACAGGGGATGCCGGCACTGCAGATGGCGGCGTTACCCGGTGTGCCACAGCGCCAGCCCGAGCTTTCTTTTTTTAAAAGCGTATATATTGGGGCTGGCGCCGTGGCACAGTGGCTTAGGCTGCAGGGCCGGCTGCTCCACTTCCGATCCAGCTCTCTGCTGGTGGCCTGGGGAGGCAGCGGGAGATGGTCCGGCGCTTGGCCCCGAACCCGTGTGGGAGACCGGAAGGAGTTTCTTGCTCCTGCTTCGGTCTGGCCCAGCCCCAGCTGTGGCAGCCATCTGGGGAGTGAACCTGTGGATGGAAGGTCTCTCTCTCTAACTCTGCCCATCAAACAAGTCTTTTAAAAAAAGGATAGATATGTATTTTTTAAGACTTATTTATTTATTTGAAAGGTAGAGTTAGAGAGAGAGAGAGACAGAGAGGTCTTCCATCTGCTGGTTCACTCCCTAAATGTCTGTGCCAGTCAGGAGCCTGGAGCCTCTCCCAGGTCTCCCACGCGGGTGCAGGGCCCAAGCACTTGGCCATCTTCCACTGCTGTCCCAGGCCACAGCAGAGAGCGGGATCAGAGTGGGGCAGCGGGACTCAAACTGGTGCCCGTATGGGATGCCAGTGCTGCAGGCGGTGGCTTTACGCAACAGCACTGGTCCCTAAATCTTTTTTTAAATAAGGGGTTTGAACCTGGTTTTGGCAGGAAGTTAAACCTCGCATTTGGGCTGCCGATTCCCGGTGGGGCCTTGGCTCTTGCGCTCGGGCCCCAGGTGGGATCCTGGCCTCGACACCGATGTGCAGTCAGAGTTCGGCGGCTCTGCAGGCGCTGGCTGGCAGGCGCCGGGTTCCTGGCCCTCCCTGGATTGCAGCCTCCGCCCCCTGCGAGTGCTGTGTGAACCCAGGCTGCTCGGCTCCTAGAGTGGCTCTGCTGACGGCCTGGGAGGCAGCAGACACGGCCCAAGTGCTCGGACCCTGCACACATCCGGGAGACGCAGGTGGAGCCCCTGGCCCGGCCCGGCCTGGCCATTTGGGGAGTGACCCTGGGCGGAGCCTCTGCCTCTTTCAGAGAGTTAGGCCGGGGTCCTCAGTCTCCGGAAGCGCAGGCAGCCGCAGGGGAGATTCCAGCGAGCGGGCGTGGGGGTGGGCGCCTGGCACTGAGGGGCAGGGACGGAGTCTCCACCCACGTCCGCTCCCCGGCACTGTTTCCTGGTCTCCCACGTGGGTGCGGGGCCCGCGCACGTGGGGTTGTGGCGTTGCAGGTGGCCCCTCCCGCGCCGTCTGCACCATCAGGACCTGCATGGGCCGTCGCTGGGGGAGTCGTGGCCAGAACAGGCCTGCAGCCGGGCAGCAGGCGCGGGATTGGTCTCCGCGGAGCTGGAGCCGGCAGGTGCCGGGGTTGTCTCCGGGGCTCGCCCTCTGGTGCTGCTCCTGTCCAGGGCTGGTGGCAGTGTTGGGCCGAGCCCCTGCTGCCCCGTGCCAGCTGCCCGCCCCCAGGCTCGGCAGGAGCCCAGGGCGGGCGCAGATGTGGGGAAGAAAAGCTCTCGTTGCTGGGCGGGGTCTGCGGGAATCCCCACCGGCCTGGATGCCCTTGGACTTTTACTCATTTATTTAAAAACTTAGTTGAAAGGCAGAGAGAGACAGCGACAGCGCCTCCGCTGGCTCACGCCCCAGATGGCCACTGCAGCGAGGGCCGGGTCAGGCTGAAGCCGGGAGCCTGGAGCTCCGTCCAGCTCTCCCCGAGCGCCGGGCCGCGGCACTGCCTCCCGGGAGCCCCTCAGCGTCTCAGGGAGGGCGCGGGGGGCGTGTCTCCGTGGCGCCTCGGTCCTCCGCCCGGGAGGAGGGAGATCTTCACTGGCCAAGTGGCCGCCACGGCCCGCGGCAGCCAGGCTGAGCCAGGAGCTCCCGAGCAGGCGAGCAGGCAGCGCGGAGCGGCTGGGCTCGAGTCAGCACGGGGACACCGGCTGTGGCCTCTGTGCTGGTCTCCGTCCCACGGGCACGCGTGCTCCTTCCCGGCTGAGGGCTGGGCAGGGCTGGCCTGGCTGCTTACTGGTGGACACCTGACGGCGCGGGGAGGGCCGGGCCCTGTGGGAGGCGCCATCCCCTGTGCTGCAGTGGGCTTGGGGTCGCTTCCCAGGAAGGCCCCAGGCCGGGTCCCCCAGCTCAGCCACAGAAACCTGGGTGGGCCTGGGAGCTGGAGGGACGCTCCCCCCGGTCCAGGGCTTGCTGGGCCCAGCAGAGCGCCCAGGCCTGGCTTTGGCCGGGCGGAGGTGGCCATGACCGCCTTCTCTCACAGGCTGGCGCAGCTGGACGTTGACAGCCACCTTGCCCAGTGCCTGGCTGAGAGCACGGAAGACGTGGTGTGGTGACCGTCGGAGCCACGCTTGGGCCGAGGGCTGCACAGGCATCTCAGGAGGCAGAGGCCTGGGCTCCTCTGGGATGGGCGCTGGCCGGGGGCAGGGCAGGCGGCCCCGTCCTGTCACCCTCCACCCCCACCCTGTCACCGCCCCCACCCCTGCCCTGTCACCGCCCCCTGCCCTGTCACCCCCCCGCCCTGTTGCCTTCCACCCCTGCCCTGTCACCCTCCACCCCCGCCCTGTCACCCCCCCGCCCTGTTGCCTTCCACCCCTGCCCTGTCGCCCCCCACCCCTGCCCTGTCGCCCCCCCTGCCCTGTCACCCCCCCCGCCCTGTCGCCTTCCACCCCTGCCCTGTCGCCCCCCACCCCCGCCCTGTCGCCCCCCCTGCCCTGTCACCCCCCCCGCCCTGTCACCCCCCCCCCCCCGTGTTCCTTGTGCCGAGGTGGACGTGGGGCTCAGCTGCTCCCCGTGTCCCTCTGCGACGCGGCTCTGGAATCCTGGTCCCCAAGGTGACGGTGGCGGAAGTGGGGCCTTTGTGAGGGCGGGGCTGGAGGGGGCCACCCCGGGCTCTGCAGCGCTGTCCATGCCACACGAGGACCCAGGGGCGGCCCTCAGACCCCAGCGCCTGGAGAAGGGAGTGACTTCAGCCCACCTGGGCCTCGCCATCCGTGGTGTGAAGGGGCCTTGGCGGTGGGCGGGCCGGTGCACCGCGTGGGCGGTGGGTCCTCGCGGGGCTCTGGGCCTGGCCGGGTCCCGCCCCGTCCGCGCACGCCGTGAAAGCTCAGCGGGAGACGCGCACTTTCCTTTTTGGAAAAGGCGCGCGCGGAAGGCCCGGAAGTCATCCCCTGAGCAGGAGGCCGGTGTGGCGTGGGGTTCTCCAGGGGGCAGGAGAGGGACACGAGACGTCTCCCGTCGACGGCAGACCTCCCACGTGCCTGTAACGGCCAGGGCCGGGCCAGGCTGCAGCCAGAGCTCCCTCCGCGTCCCTCGCGGGGGCAGGGGCCCTGGGCTGTCGCCGTCTGCGTGAGCACGCGGCCAGGTCAGAGGTGCAGAGGAGCCAGGACTGGAACCAGGCCCTGGGATGTGGGGTGGGACCTGCCCCACGCGAGGACCCGGGGGCCTCAGACCTGGGGAGCCGAGGGTGGGACTCCTGGCCCAGGGCCAGAGCCCGAGTGTGGGCAGGGGCCGCTGGCGTGAGTCCCGGAGCCCAGCGGCGGAGGAAGGCGTGCAGGCGCCCGCCCCCAAGGCCGCACACCTGGGCCCCACAGCCAGGACTGGCCGGCGCTGCCACGCGCTCCTGACCACGTGAGCCCACTTTCCCTCAGTGTAGCTGGGTACCTGAGAGGCTGCTCCGGGGCGGGGGCAGTCATGTCGCAAGGGAACAGCACCTGGGCCAGGGGCACTCGGATGCTGACCGCCCAGGGTCCCCGCCGGCCCCGAGAGCCCTGGGCCCACCTCAGCCGCCGGCGCTCCGAATACGCAAGATGGGGATGGCACGGGTCAGGGACTGCTGTGGCCCAGCGCCAGACGCACGGGCTGCCCCGCGGCCGGAGTGGACTCCGATGGGGCGGCACGTGTGGCCCGGGCAGGGAGGCGGGGGTGGGGGCAGCGGCCAGCTGGGGAGTCTGCCCCTCCCCCTGCTGCGAGCCCGGGGCTGGGGGTGGGGGCACCTGGGTCCTCGCCAGCTGTGGACCTGCATGGCGTTCTGGGCTCCTGGCTCCAGACTGGCCTGGGCCTGGCCGCTGCGACCCTAGGCGGAGTGAACCAGTGGACAGCAGCTCGCTCTCGGTTACTCTTTCAAATAAATCTTTAAAAACGTCTGAGAGTGGCTTGGCAACCTTTGCTTCCTACATGAGCGTTTTCATTGCGGTCGGGTGGGCAGCACGCCGGGCTCCACGCGTCCGTCCACCGAGCAAGCCCACCACCGAGCAAGCCCACGGCCCCTGCTCAGCCCTTCGCCGCAGGCTACGCTGAAACATCCGTCAGTTTACTTGTGAAAACCCATGCCTGCAGAAACCTCCCTTCTGCTGGGCATGTCCACGTCCTGCGCGCGGGGGCCACGCAGGGAGCGTGGGGGCCACGCAGGGAGTGTGGCCGCCCAAGGGCACTTGTCAGCCCCTCCCTGGAAGGCGTCGGGGGGGCCGGGGCTGGGGCCTGACACCATTCTGGGAGAGTGGGGGTGCTGGTTCAAACGCACCCTGACTTGTGGCCAGAAGCCCAGGCTGGGGGGCTGCCTGTCCCTGTCCCTGTCCCACCCTAGCGTCCCAGGCCCGGGTGTGAGCTCAGCCCTGAGAAGGCAGTGTGGGGCGAGGTGCCCTCTCCCAGACTGCCTGGCCCGGGTGGGGCGGGAGCCCCCATGGCCACGCGGCCCCTCCCCTTCCGCCACGGCTGCACCGCGCCCGTCCGTGCTAAGGGCGCGCAAAGACCCAAACCCCAGTGCCTGCCCTTGGGCCGGCCGGGCCGCGTCCAGGTGTCCCTCTCCGAGGCGGCAGCCGGGGTGGGGCGTTGAGGGCGAGGGTTCGAGGGTTCGTCGTGCGTGACTCCTGGAGTCCTCTGAGCTTTGTGTGAGTGATAAAGTTTCCAGAAATCCACGTAACACAAGACAGAACGGAGGCGCGGCTGTTTCCAGAAATATATTTTGTGCAGCTCTGGTGTGGACTTCTGTTCGCTGTTTTTGGTCTGCTGGTGCTCTGGAGAGCACGCCTCAGAACCTGTACCCGGCCTCCTCCCCACGGCCGGCGCTCCACCGACGACGCCCGCCAGGCACCAACTCGACTTACCGCGACTCCGCGTCCTGCTGCCAACGCGGCGGGGGCGCGGCGGGCTCACGGAATAAAGGCGCCAGGGAGGCCTGGACATCATCGGCACATTTTATTCCTCGGGACAGGACACGCCAGCTTCCTGGCGCAGAGGTCGGGGCACCGAGTTCTGTCTCTGAGGGCCGTGCAAGTCTGCCCTCGGCGTCCGCGGCGCGGAGCCTGCCTCGCTGGGCCCGGGCGCCGGCCGGTCCTGAGCCTCGTGCCCAGCCTGGCATGCATATGCTGTGGTTCAGGATAAAGGTCAAGGGTCATTCACAGGCGTGTCCACGGCGGGGCTGCGCCGGCCTCACACGGACTCCTCAGTGGAGAGCAGGAGTGGGTTGATGTACTCGAAGCCTTCGAACTCGGACTGGTCGATCCTCTTGATGACGTCCCTGGAAGCGCAGGGGAGGGTGGCGGCATCCCGTGGGGCTCCTCCCTCCTCCCCCAGCCCGGGGCGGAAGTGGGGCCGCCCTGCGGCAGGCGGGACTCACTCGTCGTCTGGGGTCAGCTGCACAGGCTCGCTGGTGAACTGCGTGTCGAAGTTGTCCAGGCCGTAGTCGTCCGTGATCTGTGGCTGGAACGGGGGCAGCGCCTGCTTCTTCTCCAGCTGGGGGAACGGGCGAGACGGGCGGTGAGCCTGCTGGACGGAGCTCACACGCCCACGGGCGAGACGGGCGCGCTCCGTGCTGGACGGAGCTCACACGCCCACGGGCGAGACGGGCGCGCTCCCTGCTGGACGGAGCTCACGCCCACGGGCGAGACGGGCGCGCTCCCTGCTGGACGGAGCTCACGCCCACGGGTGAGACGGGCGCGCTCCCTGCTGGATGGAGCTCACACGCCCACGGGCGAGACGGGCGCGCTCCCTGCTGGACGGAGCTCACACGCCCACGGGCGAGACGGGCGCGCTCCCTGCTGGACGGAGCTCACACGCCCACGGGCGAGACGGGCGCGCTCCCTGCTGGACGGAGCTCACACGCCCACGGGCGAGACGGGCGCGCTCCCTGCTGGACGGAGCTCACAGGCCACGCCGCAGACCCAGGGTCTCAACAGCGCCTGGTCTGAACGCTGGCCGTGTTGTTCCTTAAGATGCAAAGTTTAGGATAAGGGGCGGGCACTGGGACACAGCGGGTGACAGCCCCGCAAGCTCCCTGCTAGTGCACCCGGGAAAGAAAGGAGGCTGGTCCAAGTGTTCGGCCCCTGCGCCCACGTGGGAGACCCCGGCCCAGCTCTGGCCCATGTGGCCATTTGGTGACGTGACCCAGAGGATGGCAGACCTCGCTCGCTCTCTCTCCCTATCTCTAACTCTGCCTTTCAAATAAGTAAATCTCTTAAAAAAATTATGACAAAATACCCACAAGTCCCAGCTGCACTGAGACCTGCTGGGAGCAGCCAGGTGGCGCCGGGGGGGGGGGGGCAGGGCGTGGCCGGGACACCTGGACCCTGGTCAGGAAGGGCTGGGCCCGCATCGCCTCCGCCCCCCGCGGGGCCTGTCCTCCATCAGCAGGCCCTGACGGTTTAGATGCCAACTTCAAACCACAAGGGCCCATGGGCGGGAGAAGCGGGCGGCAGGGAATGGCCGCGGCAGCCCTGAGCCGTGGCTGAGCCGAGAGCGGGCAGAGGGTCGTGTGCCCCACACAGGGGCCTGCTGCACGGCGCCCTGTGGCACACACCTGTGCTGAGACCGTCTCAGTGTGCTGGGGCTCAACCAGTGCAGCGTGGGGGCCGTGGGGGCCGTGGGGGCCGTGGGGGCCGTGGGTCCCGGGGGAGCAGGGCGGGCGCCCCCTGGGGTGGCGGTGTCCCAGCACCATCCTAGGAG
This sequence comes from Oryctolagus cuniculus, assembly GCF_051225735.1. NCBI lineage: Eukaryota > Metazoa > Chordata > Mammalia > Lagomorpha > Leporidae > Oryctolagus > Oryctolagus cuniculus. The sequence continues at coordinate 164,525,401 of NC_142873.1, forward strand.
CACCAACGCCTCCCCTCCCCGCACACTGGCAGGTGCCTTGGCCTGGGGCTACGGAGCTGGGGCGGTGTTCCTGGGTTACCCAGCCTCATCGTGGCACCAGACGTGCACTCTGGCTCGTCCTCTCGCTCACCCACAGGGGTGCTGCACTCCTGCGGACCCAGAGGGCGCGAGGGAGGGACTGACCTCTGGGTGCTGCCGCCACTCAGCTGCTGTGGGATGGGCCTCACCCCGACAGCCACGTCCTGCACGCTTGGCCCCGACAGGCCCCAGGGCTCCTGCAACAGGGTCTGCCCTGCTCAGGAGAGCCCGAAGGCCTGGGCGACAGCAGCTTCCCTCTCCTCCGAGGGTCCCACACACCCGAGACGCAACGCCCTGGCACAAGGCCAACAGTCGCTGTGCCCAAAGGGAAGAGCCCAGGCAGGAGGCGCCCACCACGGAGGACGGCTTTCTCCCTGCTACGCCTGAGCTCGGGTTGGAGGGGACCAGCGCTGTGGTGCAGCCGGTGAAGCCACCGCCTGGGGCGCCGGCACCCACACGGGCGCCGATCGAGTCCCGGCTGCTCCGCGTCTGATCCAGCTCCCTGCGAACGGCCTGGAGGCAGTGGTGATGGCGCACGTGGCAGGCCCCTCCCCTCCACGTGGAGAGCCAGACTCAGGCTCCCGGCTTCAGCCTGGTCCAGTGCTGACCGTTCGGGGAGTGGCCCAGCAGGTGGAAGATCTCTCTGTGTGTGCCACTCGCTTTTCAAACAAATAAATGAATCTTTTACAAAAGTTGACTTGATAAGCTACCTAATGTTTTACATCCTGAGAGAGCACGTAAAGGTTGTATTTCAGTAACTGTGACTGTTTATCTTGAAATTCCGTTTTCCTTTGCCTCAGGAACCACAGCACGGAAGGCCAACCCGGGTGCCACTGGCCAGCCCAGTGCAGCAGCCAGACGCCCAAGGGAGACCAGGCAGGCTGTAGAAGCCAGCGGCGAAACCAGCGAAAATGCCTCTCCCGGGGCCAGCCCCCGAGCTACCCCTCTCAGAGCCCCCGGGCAGTGTAGACCACGCCCAGCGTGTCCCTGCAGGCCCACGATGGCGATGGCCGGGAAGCACCAGCCACAGGCTCCAAGCTGTCTCCGGTTCCCTGCTGGGGGCCCTGCGGGGAGGGGCCCTGCAGTCACTCACCCCAGCCCTACCTGCCCACCCGCCCCGGCCCTGCCCGCCCGCCAGACGTGCTGCCTTACCAGGTCCCAGTCTATGCTGCGGAAAAACGCGTGAGATTTGATGTCAGAAAAACCAGTCTGTGGCCGGCAACCAAGCCTCTCTTTGGGGTCCTGGGGGGAGAGGTCAAAGGACAAATCAGGCCAAGCAGAGGTGGCCCTGCTTCCCCAGAGATCCCAAGTGCCTCTGAGCACAGGGAACCAGCCCCGCCCTTCTGCACCCCCACTCCCCACACCAGCCTCCTGCACCCCCCCACTCCACACCCCCCCCACCCTCCCACGCCCCACACCAGCCTCCTGCACCCCCCCACTCCACACCCCCCCTCCTCCACCCTCCCACTCCCCACACCGGCCTCCTGCACCCCCCCACTCCACACCCCCCTCCTCCACCCTCCCATGCCCCACACCAGCCTCCTGCACCCCCTGCTGTGGCTTTACTCTGTGAACTGAGGACACAAATGCAGACTTGCGAACCCACAGCTGGCCACACCCGCCCCACTGCAGCACCTGCAGCTCCGTCCCCACTCCCTGCCGGGGGAGACACTTGGAAGCAGAGCGCGCACCTTGTTTAAAAAGCCTTTCAAGACGTGGGAGGCCTTGACGGACAGGAACCGGGGGATCCGGATCGGCTTCTCCAGGATGACTGCAAGGGCGAGGCCCGGGCGGCATTTCCGATCGGGGCTTTGGGCGCTGGGGCGTCAGCCCCCAGCCCCTTCCCACTGCTCCGTCCTCCCAGGCCTTCGGCTGTACCACCCAGTAGGAACCAGCTGCCTCTGGCCAGGTGGGCCAGTGGAAGCCTCTGCACAGGCGCCACTAGAGGGCGCCACAGGTCCTGCACTGGGCTCCCAACTAACTCTGGGCCAGGCGCAGGAGGGCAAGGGCCGTGTTCTGCTCCAGGTGGGCACCTGGCCAGGGCAGACTCTCTTTCCTGGGGCCCCACGGCTGTCCTCTTGCTTGCGAGACTCTGAGAGCCCGTCTGCGGAAGGGAACTGGCCAGGGGCATGCATGCGGGGGCCTGGGCCCCTCGTCCACACATCTGCGGGGCAAGCAGGGCCAGGCCCACGCACCTTGGAAAAGGTAGTCCTCCGTGTTCATGTCAGGGTTGTCGGTGATGATGTCGAAGGGGGAGCGCCCGGCCATCATCTCAAACATGAGAACGCCCAGCGCCCACCAGTCCACGCTGAACCCTGGGCCAGAGCGGGCAGCCGTCAGGCGGGCGTGACCCTCCCCACCTCTCCGGTGGGCCGGGGCAGGATCTCCGGTCTTCGGAGGAGGCAGCGTCCGCTTCCCCAGCGGCTGGGCCTCCCCAGCGTTACCAGCCAGAGCACAGACGCCTGCTCAGGCCTCAAAGCTGGCCCGACACTGCGGGTTTTCCAGGGGTCACTGGGCACCTCTGACCCCCACCTCGCCCCATGTGAAGAGCCGTCCAGTCTGCCTACAACGTGACTGATCCCACAAATGCCTGTTCTGAGACAGGAGCTCGAGCACTGGTGGGGAGCGTGCCGCAGTGGACGCGGGGCGTGGGAGGGACTTCTGCCCGCCCATGGACACCAGCTGTCTGGGCGCTGGCACTGCCCACAGTCCACTGCTTGCTGCCCCCATCACGTGCAGGGCAGCGTTCTGGTCCCACCAACTGCTGTCCTTCCTCTGCTAGCCACTGGGTGATTCCGGGAGCCCAGCTACCCCGAGGACCAGTGCCTACCCCCGCCACCACGGACCTGAAGCCACACCTGAGACATGCTTCTTTAGGAACCTCATGGACAACGCACAGGTGCACACAACCCCCCCAGACACACAGCAGTACGTGGTACACACCGTGCACAGGCACAGACATGCGGTGAACACGTTACACCCACATGAGTACACACATGCACGCCAGGCACTGATGAGCGGGCTGCACACGTGTGCACAGGCACAATATGATCACAGGAGGGCCACACACGTGTGCAGGTGCACAGCACATATGTGCACAGGAGGGCCACACATGCGTGCACAGCACAGAGGTACACATGTAAGCACGCACGTGTGCACACGCACAACACACACTCACATATGGGTCACACACAGGTGCAGGTGCACAGCACACAGGCGTGCACACTGTGCTCCCCCCAAGTCAAGGAGCAGAAAGGTGCGCCTGGGCCACAGGGCTGGGGTCCTGGGGAAGCCCCCTGCCCTCGCCTGTTCCTGCACAGCCGCCTGGGCGGAGCCTGCTGCTCCCCGGCAGGGTTCGCCTTTGCACCCCGTGTCTCCTCCCCACGTAACGGGAGGGCCCCGTCCAGACCCCTCCACCAAGGAGACACCCGGGGTTGGGGCTTGCGTGGGTGACGACGTCCAGGTGGAGCGGGTGCGGGCAAACATGTGCACGCGTGCGCATGCGTGTTAGTTCTGCGAGGGACACACGGATACAGTCCCTTCCCAGCGCTGGGCTGGGAGCCCTGCCTGCCCCACTCCTGCTGAAATGACCTCACCAGGGGGCTTCTGGGGGGCAAGGTGGTCTCCCTGCCCCCACCCGGGCCCCACGTGCTCACCGTACTCTTCTCCCCGCAGGATTTCTGGGGCGATGTAATTTGGGGTCCCACAGAAAGTGCTGGTCGTGTCGCCGGGGCCCAGGCCTTCCTGTGGGGACAGCCACTTCGTCAGCTGCTCCGGGGAGGCCGGGCGCCGCCCGAGCCCGGAGGCCGCGCGGGGAGCAGGGCCGCGCCGCCCACCTTGCACATGCCGTAGTCCGTGAGCTTGATGTGGCCGTCGGCGTCCAGGAGGACGTTGTCCAGCTTCAGGTCCCGGTAGATGATCCCTCTCTCGTGCAGGAAGTTGAGGGCGATGCAGATCTCCGCGGCGTAGAACCTGGGGGTGGGGACGTCCTGTCGTCAGCCCGGGGACCGCGACGCAGCCTGCGGCCTCCTCCGGGGTTCCAGCCGGGAGGGCTGTGCCGCCCAGCTGCTCCCCTCACTACCACCGAGCGTGGGGCCAATAGGACTCGAAGCAGATGCGCTACGCCGCCAGCCCTCAGGGAGACACAAGCCAAGCCACAGTGAGGTGCCAGTGCTGGAGAGAGGAGCGAGCGAGGCCCCGGTGTGCGGGAGCTGGGAGCCGTGGACGTCGGAGGACGCGGCAGCCGCGCTCACGCACAGGTGCACCCGAGAGCCGACCGCACGGACTCAGGCCGCGGCACACCCATGGTCACCGCAGCCCGGCTCCAACAGCTGAGAGGTAAAGCGGCCCAAGTGAGCATGACGGATGGACGGACGGACACGGCGGGGCCGTGCTCACAGGGAGGACACGCTGGCCCGGGCTGCAGCAGAGCAGACGGGGGACGACCGGGCACTGCGGGCACCGTAGCTGCCTCTGCAGGAGGCCCCTGGGGCAGGGCCGGGGTGTTCAGTGGGGACAGAGCCTGCACGGGGAGGGTGAGGAATTCCTGGAGGCAGACAACGGCGTGCAAGGAGCCGACCCCACGGGGCTGTGCCCTGGAAAACAGTGACGGTGACGATGACCAGGCTGGCGCTGCGTGTGGCTAACGCCTGGTTTACTGCGCGTTTCCCCCACAGGGGATCCGGGGACTCACGAAGCTGCCTGGAAATCTCTTTCAAGTGAGGAGATAGAGGAGAGGGCGCGTGTGGGAGCAGGAAGAGGCGATGCGCTTGCGATGGGCCACCCCCGCCCCCCGAGCGTCCGAGGCCCCACGCAGGCCCCACGCAGCCGTCAGACTGCGGAACGGAACACGCCCTCTGAAAACTGCTTCCTCCCGACGCTGCGGGACACCTAGCACGCCGCACACTCAGCGGAGCCCTGGGAAAAGGGGACCAAACCCAGAGGTCCAGGAAGCACCCGCCTCTGCCCGAGCTGAGCCTCGACGCTGACTTCATGGCCCCTGCTTGGGGTCTGTCACTGGGGAGCAGGCGGCAGCCTCTGCCGCTTCCCCAATACTGTCTCCTTCAACTCCGCGGAGCTCCCGAGCAAGGGGCCCACACACGTGCCCCCTCTGCACAGCCTGCGCGCACCTGGCTGTGGCACCCGCCTGGCTGTGGCGCCCACCTGGCCGTAGCACCTGCCTGGCCGTGTGTGGCGCCCGCCTGGCCATGTGTGGCACCCGCCTGGCCGTGTGTGGCACCCGCCTGGCCGTGTGTGGCACCCACCTGGCTGTAGCACCTGCCTGGCTGTGTGTGGCACCCACCTGTGTGGCACCCACCTGGCCGTGTGTGGCACCCGCCTGGCTGTAGCACCCGCCTGGCCGTGTGTGGCACCCACCTGGCGTGCTCCTCCGGGAGCTTCCTCTGTCTCTGCATGTGGAACATAAGGTCGCCTCCGTTGACATACTCTATGACCAGGAACAACCTAGCAGGAGAGGGCACAGGGCAGGCTGGCGACACCCCGTGGCAGGGGTCAGCCCCACCCTCCCCAGCCCGCTGGGGCAGCCCCGCTCCCTGCCTGCCCGAGGCCCTGCCCGCGGGCAGGGGGCCCGGCCACCGTGAAGAGCGAGCCCGTGCAACTGCTGCGGAAAACAGAGACTGACACTCTCATTCGCATCACCCCTGCTCGCTCTCCAATGGTGCCAGGCCAGTCTCGGGTAAAAACGGTGGGAATAAGGCAGGGTGCTGGCCGGAGGCCCCGACGGGGTGAGGGCGGGAGGCTGAGGGCTGCAGAGCCACTCGGGAGGCAGGGCCCGGCCAGGGGACCAGCCAGGGCCGCCCGGGCAGGCGCCCTGGCCAGGTGAGGACAGCATGGAGGTGGCCTCGGGAAGGAGGGGTGGGCCCAGGAGTGCAGGGGGCAGTTTGAGGCCAGGGTGGGGGTGGTGAGGAGGGGCTGGGGCAGAGCTGCCAGGAGGCTGTTCACCAGGGAAGGCAGAAAGGGGCTGGGGATTGGGGCAGCCTGGCTCCTCCGCAGGCTGCAGACAGCACTGCCCGCGACCTGGCCACGTGGGCGTGATGCCACCAGCCCTCTGCAAGGCGGAGCTGAGGCCGCAGCTGGGGGCTGGGGGAGGTCGGGCCAGGGGTGGCATCTGGGCCTCCTCCTGCTCACCTCTCCCAACAGCTGCCCTGGCCAAGTGGTCTCCCCCACTGCCCAGATCCCTCTCCCGTTTCCTAAGATCTGGTTTCGAGGTGACGTCCACACACGACTTCCCGGAGGTGCCCTGGCGCTGGGTGGCGCTGGGTCACTTCTCTGGCCGCATTTGTTGCCCTCAGGAAGGGTGCAGGAGGAAAGGCAAACATGGCTGGTCACCCCCAGGTCCACGGAGCTGACAACGCACTGGCACACTGGGCGGACGCCCGCTCTGTGGCTGGGCTCCGGGCAGTGAACAGGACAGAGGTCAAGGTGCCAGCACAGACAGGCTGCCTGCCAAGTACCTGGGAAGCCCTGAGACCGCCTTCAGGGGGGAGGCCGGCCCGAGCGAGCCGCACCCGCTGGGAACGCCTTCACTCACTCGGAACTGTGACCCTGACCTGGCCCACACTGCCCTCTGCGAACACAAGTCTCCACAACTCACAGGCGCGCACGTAACGAAAAGTAGTACGCACTGTTATAGGTTCTTGCACTGAAAAGGTTTTTTTTTTTTTACAGGCAGAGTGGACAGTGAGAGAGAGACAGAGAGAAAGGTCTTCCTTTGCCGTTGGTTCACCCTCCAATGGCCGCCGCGGCCGGCGCGCTGCGGCCGGTGCACCGCGCTGATCCAATGGCAGGAGCCAGGTGCTTCTCCTGGTCTCCCATGGGGTGCAGGGCCCAAGCACCCGGGCCATCCTCCACTGCCCTCCCTGGCCACAGCAGAGAGCTGGCCTGGAAGAGGGGCAACCGGGACAGAATCCGGCGCCCCGACCGGGACTAGAACCCGGTGTGCCGGTGCCGCAAGGCGGAGGATTAGCCTAGTGAGCCGCGGCGCCGGCCCAATCCTAATTTTTTAAAACAAACTTTTTCAAGCGCATCTAAGTAGTTTTACTAACACAGTACGGCCCCGGGGCCTGCCTGCAGCGTCCCTCTGTCCCGGCGCCGGCTCCTGCGCCCCAGAGCGGAACAAGCTCAAGTCCTCTGGAGAACAGGCCCTGTGGTCACGCAGAAGCCACGCGTCCTCCTGTACCCTGAGTCACCTCCAGGTCACTGACAACACCGACACGAGGTCGCCTGCAGCGCCGTGCAGAGCCGGCCAGACCCCGCCATCGGCACGCGGAAACGTTGCGCTCTGGGACTTTTTTTCTGAAGAATTTTTCTCTCTCTTTTTCTTTTTCTCTCTCTCTTTTTTAGATTTCAGTATTTGAAAATCACAGTTCACAGAGAGGGACAGAGATTTTCCAACCACTGGTCACTCCCCAAATGGTTGGAACAGCCAGGAGCTCCATCTGAGCTCTCCACAGGGTCAGCAGGGGCCCAAGCACGTGTGTCACCATCGTCTTCTGCCTCCCAGGTGCCTTCGCGGTGAGCTCGACGCGAGCCCAGAGCAGCCGGGGCCCGTACTGCGCTCTGATAGGAGATGCTGAGCTGCAGGTGGCAGCTTCACCTGCCGAGCCACGCTGGCCCCAGTAAGAACAGCAACAGAGACAGCTGGAGCAAGGTGACCACACACTGTCACGGGAAAGCAGAGGCAGTGTCCTTTTCTACCAGGGCGAGTCACAGCAGAGGTCTGTCGGGGCCTCTGGTCCAGGGCCGCAGCCACCGGCAGGTGGAGCTCCCTTAATCTGCGACGCTGACCAAGCTACAGTAACAGTGGAGGTTTCTGCTGCCTTTGTTTTATGTAAGTCAGAGTTACACACACACACACACACACACACACACACACACACGGGGCGGGGGGACTGCTTCACTCCGCAAGGGGCTGGGCCAGGCTGAAGCCAGGACCCAGGAGCTCCTTCCAGGCCTCTCACAGGGCGCAGGGGCCCCCGCACCTGGGCCGTCCCCCGCTGCTCTCCCAGGCACGGAAGCAGGAAGCTGCATGGGAGCTGGATCAGCGCCCACGTGGGACGCGGGCACTGCAGGCAGCGGCTGGCCCTGTACCCCACAGTCACAGTGCCGGCCCCGCTTCTCCCAACAGCTGAGTCCCCATTTTTTTTTTTTTTTTTGCCTGCAGATAAAGACGACTTCAGTCCACCTCTGACGTCTCTCCGAGCAGACACACAGGAGGCCTGTGCTCAGCCCACAGCTCAGACCCCGCCCACGGTGCAGCAGCGCGCAGCCGTCCAGGTGACACTGCACCCGTCCGCCGTCACACAGGCGTCCCAGTGGGTGGCCTGACAGGCACCCTGCGGGCGTGACCACTCCAGGAGTCACGGCGTGCGCAGCAGGAGACTGTCTCTCCAGAGCTACGGGCAGCCTCTAACCTGCAAGTCAGCAACGGTCAGGGACTGGGGCCGGCGGGCACCACTGCACGGCCCAGCGGCAGTCCACTCCCGTGGCCTACGAGGGCGCGTCTGCTCCACGCCACGTGCGGCACAGCCACGGCGTGGCCGAGGCTCGAGGGACAAAGGCAGCAGTCAGGCTCGGCCCGGCGGGCAGGCAGGCAGGCAGGCAGGCGCCGGAACCACAGCAGCAGCTGGAGAGAGGACGCCCGGGCGGGCGCTGACTCCCTGGGGGCGGGCACAACTGCACTTCCAGCTGAGCCCCAGAGCACCTCTGCCTGGAAAGCCCGGTGCAGCCGTGTCCTCCGCTTCGGAGAAGGCCGCAGCCCGGACGTGGAACGTGGTCTCTCCACGAAACTGTTTGTTCTGAGTCACAAACGCCATCGTCCTCGTTTGCACCAAACGTGCACATGTGGCGACGTCAGAGCCGACCCTAAGTCTCAGGGACGGGCGCGGCCGCCCAGAATGGGCACGGCCTGATCCGGGGGCAGTGGGAGAAATCCTCACCCTTCCCCGCCCTGAGCCCCGCGAAACACCGAGCTGATGCGCACACGTGTGCCGCTTCATTCGCCAGACCTGGGGCTGCCTAGGAGAAACCGGTCCCGGCTGCTGCGATCCTGTCGGAACAGGGTCACACTGGCGGGCAGCTGGCCTAGCAACAGAAGGTTCCTACCAGCGCTGCAAACACCGTGTGCGACCAAGGTGCCAAGCACACGCCGGGCAGAGCCCTCTCCCCCGCAGGGTGGGTGGCAGCTGCATGCATGTCCTGGCGGTGGCCACGGGCACTGTGTCACCAGCCACCCCTCGGGGCTCACAGTGTCCGGGTCATGAACAGGGCTCACGGTGGCAGGGCCTCGCTGCTGACTCCCGCGGCGACGCTGGGGGGGGGGGGGTTCCCTGCCCTCTTTCCAGAGCAGCCAGCTGTGGTCCAGGGGCTGCGCCGTGCAGTGCGGGCGCCAGGGCCTCCACGCACCAGGCGCCGATGGCTTTCCAGCAGGCCACAAGGCGGCAGGTGTCCTCGTGGGGAAGGCACACTTCCGCCCCATTTCCAGGACTCTGTCGTGGTCTCTGAGGCATTTTCTAAGCCTGCAGGATGCACAGGACAGTGGAGCATGACGCCGACGGGCCTGGCGGGTGAGAGGACAACGGACCCCAAGCCTGTCCCCAGCCGGTGCCACGCCTGGCTGCGGCTCTGCCCCGGGGCTCCTGACCCCGACCTCTCTGAGCAGGTTGGAACTTTCCAGACGTTCACGTTGCTTGTAGAAGAAACGTTATTCTACATTCTTCCCTACCGCCAACACAAGGGCCAGGTCTCGAACAATGCTGAGACCCGAGGGACTCGTGCCAGTGCGGTGCGGCGCAGTACACGCCTGGTGCACCAGGGTGAAAACAGAGCCCGAGAGTGCGGGGAGATGCCTGGAAGTCAGCGAGAGTCCAGGAAAGACAAACAGGGAGAGGAATGAGACTCCGTTCGTCCTTCCTGGGCGTGGCCTCTCGTGAGGACGCGGACGCTGCGGAAGTCTTGCAAGCTTTGTGGGAGAGGCAGCACTGAGGGGCTGCACAGTGGGGACCACAGGGAGCCGGGGGCGCGGGCCCTCAGGCTGTCTCACACACCAGACTTGTGGCCCCGCACAAGTGCAGGGTGCACGTGCAGTTGTAATGCTCGACGCTTCCTTTGTGCCAGTCGTATGGGGAAAGTAACAGAAACTCGGGGCCGGCACTGTGGCGTAGCAGGTCGGGCCACCCCTGCGCCACCTGTGTCCACATGGGCGCTGGCTTGGGTCCCGGCTGCTCCACTTCGATCCAGCTCCCTGCTATGGCCTGGGAAAGCAGTGGAAGATGGCCCAAGTGCTTGGGCCCCTGCACCCCGTAGGGGACCTGGAAGAAGCTCCTGGCCTGGACCTGGCCCAGCTCCAGCTGCTGCAGCCCTCTGGGGAGGGAACCAGCGGACGGAAGACCTGTCTCTCCCTGTCCCTCTGTGACCTGCCTTTCAAATAAATAAGTCAACCTTAAAGAAAAAGCGCTCTGCCAGGAAGGGTCACTGAGGGCCAGAGCCTGCGATGTTCAGGACACCTGCAGCCCCCACGCTGACCTCGACGCCCCGGCCGTGCTCTCCTGGCTGTGCACAAAGGCTACGCCCTGGGGCTGACTTTACCCCACCCCCGGCCGGGCCACAGGGCGTCCAGGCGCTGAGTGCGTCTGTGACGGTGTTTCCGGAACCGAGACCGGGCTTTGACTCCCTTCTTCGAATCCCAACTCTGCAGAGAATCCGGGCGGTGAGCAGGGCTGTCGGGGAGACCTGGGAGTCCTCCCGGGGAGTCGTCTAACCCGGGGCGGCCTGGGGGCCTCAACGCTGAACAGTTCATGATTTTCAAAGAAACACGCTGGGAGAGGCCAAGCCAGCCGAACAAGGACTTCCAACAGGACGCGTGTCTGAGACCGCGGACTGCCAGGCTCTGCCACAGCACACGCGGGTCCAGGGCTCGTGAGAGAAGCTGCCGGGGGCTGCTCGCCCAGAGACCCAGCGCTTGGGCTGCTGCTTCCCTGGCTGTGGCTCACCCGGCCCCAGGCCCTGGGCCTGCGCTTGGTGGCTCACTTCCTTACTAGGACAACCACCACGCAGAACAGGTGCGTCTGATGACCCCAAAAGCATCCTGCTTGGACCCAGAACTCTGGCTGGCAGCCAGAGCCCCAGGCAGACTCTGCCCCCACGAGCCGTCCCCCTTACCGACTTGTCGTCTGGAAGCAGGAGTGCAGGCCGACCAGGAAGGGGTTGCCGGACGCCTGTTCAAACACGTGCTTCTCCGTCTGCACCCAGTCGATGTCCTGAAACAGAGACCAGGGCTGTGGCTGCGGCTCCGGAGAGCAGGAGACAGCGGAGGAGAAGCCCCTCAGGAGACGCCCTTGGGGCCGGCGCCGTGGCGTAGCGGGCTAAGCCTCCGCCTACGGCATGGCATCCCTTACGGGCGCTGGTTTGTGTCCCGCCTGCTCCTCTTCAGACCCAGCTCCCGGCTAACAGCCTGGAAGGCAGTGGAAGACGGCCCGAGTGCTTGCCCTGCTCGACGTGGGAGACCCGGAAGAAGCTCCGGGCTCCTGGCTTCGGATCAGCGCAGCTCCAGCCACTGCGGCCACTGGGGAGTGAACCAGCGGATGGAAGCTCCCTGTCTGTAACTCTGCCTCTCAAATAAATAAATCTCAAAAAAAGAAAAAAAGACACTCCACTACTGCCTCGTCACCCCCACCATCCGCATCTCCCCGGGCGGCTCTGGGAAGCCGAGGGGGCTCGGCAGCCTCCCCGGGTCCACGGCCGCGACCCGGGAGCCTGCACGGAAGCCCACGGCCGCCTCCAGCTCCCACGGTGGGCGCCTCCCTCCTGTTCACGCCGGACTCATCGAAGGGCTGCGGACCCGACACCACAGGGCCGGGTGCGGGGCAGCAGGTCAAACCACGGGTTGCAACGCCGACATCCCACGTGCTGGTTTGGGTCCTGGCCGCTCCGCTTCTGACGCAGCCCCCGCTAACGGCCTGGGGAGGCGGTGATGACGCCCGAGTTCCTGGCCCGACAGCGCGTGGGACACGAAGCCGAAGCTCCTGGCGCCTGACCTCAGCCTGGCCCGCGCTGGCCACCGCGCGTTTTGAGGAGTGTCGGCGGGCGCAGGCTCTCTCTCTGTTTCTGCCTTTCCAATAACTAAGAATTTTTTTTAATCCTTCTCGAACTTGCCAGGGGACACCACAGAGCTCCAGAAAGCAGAGCTGGAGGCCTGGGGCTCCCTGGGTCACCTCCTCCACCTGAGGGGGCCTGGGGCTCCCTGGGTCACCCCCCACTGAGAGGGCCTGGGGCTCCCTGGGTCACCCCCCACGGAGGGGGCCTGGCGCTCCCTGGGTCACCCCCCCACGGAGGGGGCCTGGCGCTCCCTGGGTCACCCCCCATTGAGGGGGTCTGGGGCTCCCTGGGTCACGCCCCATGGAGGGGGTCTGGGGCTCCCTGGGTCACCCCCCACGGAGGGGGTCTGGGGCTCCCTGGGTCACCCCCCATTGAGGGGGTCTGGGGCTCCCTGGGTCACCCCCCACGGAGAGGGCCTGGGGCACCCTGGGTCACCCCCCACGGAGGGGGCCTGGGGCTCCCTGGGTCACCCCCCACCTGAGGGGCCTGGGGCTCCCTGGGTCACCCCCCACGGAGGGGGTCTGGGGCTCCCTGGGTCACCCCCCACGGAGGGGGTCTGGGGCTCCCTGGGTCACCCCCCACGGAGGGGGCCTGGGGCTCCCTGGGTCACCCCCCATTGAGGGGGTCTGGGGCACCCTGGGTCACCCCCCACGGAGGGGGCCTGGGGCTCCCTGGGTCACCCCCCACGGAGAGGGCCTGGGGCACCCTGGGTCACCCCCCACGGAGGGGGCCTGGCGCTCCCTGGGTCACCCCCCACGGAGGGGGTCTGGGGCTCCCTGCGTCACCCCCCACGGAGGGGGCCTGGCACTCCCTGGGTCACCCCACTGAGGGGGTCTGGGGCACCCTGGGTCACCCCCCACGGAGGGAGCCTGGCGCTCCCTGGGTCACCTCCTCCACCTGAGGGGCCTGGGGCTCCCTGGGTCACCCCCCACTGAGGGGGTCTGGGGCACCCTGGGTCACCCCCCACGGAGGGAGCCTGGCGCTCCCTGGGTCACCTCCTCCACCTGAGGGGCCTGGGGCTCCCTGGGTCACCCCCCACGGAGGGGGCCTGGCGCTCCCTGGGTCACCCCCCATTGAGGGGGTCTGGGGCTCCCTGGGTCACCCCACTGAGGGGCGGAAGCCGTCGGAGAGACGAGGCTCAGGGACGGGGACCCGGGGACCTGCTGTGCCCCGCCGCTGGGATCGGCCCGGGGAAAGCCCAGTCCCATCTCGGAGCCCAGGACCCCAGGCCTCTGGGTGACCAGGACCCCAGGCCACCTCTGCGTGGCCCCTCCCCGCGCGCAGCCCCCGCCCTGTGTGACCCGGGTGGGGCCGGCAGGGGCTCCCTGGGGGCGCGGAGCACACAGGCTTGGGGGGCCGGCGGGCCAGGGCTCCCTCGCCCTCGCTGGGGGTGCGCGCACCGCACTTCCTCCCTGGCCGGCTGCCTCCCACGCGGGCACCCGCGCCCGCTCCGCGCCCTCCAGGGAGCATCAGGCTGAGGAAGCTGCTTTAGAGAGACGCCATCACCCGCGACTTCGGACCCTGCCGAGCGCGCAGCCGGCGACTCGACCCCAAGCGGTAACAGACTGCGACCGCCACCGCCACCGCCACCGCGGTTCGCGCACACCTCAGGCCCACCCGAGACGCGCGCCCACCTCACGCGCAGCCGCCACGAGACCAGCACATGCGCGTCACGCGCGCGGCCGCCATGGGAATAGCGCATGCGCAGTGTGTGCGTCGTCCATGGGAGCAGCGCATGCGCGGTATGTGTGCGTCCTCAGACTAGCGCACGCGTGGGATGTGGGCGTCCTCAGTGAGACTAGCGCGCGCGTGGGATGTGGGTGTCGTCCGTGGGAGTGGCGCATGCGCGGTCCGTGTGCGTCGTCCATGGGGGCAACGCATGCGCGGTCCGTGTGTGTCGGCCATGGGGGCGGCGCATGCGCGGTCCGGCGCCCACCTCGTCGTCGTGGACCAGCTCCTTCTTCACGACCTTCATGGCGTAGACCTGGCCGTTCTTCTTGAGCCGCACCAAGAGGACCTTGGCGTAGCTGCCGCGCCCGATGACCCTGATGAGGTCGAAGTCCTGCAGCCCGAGCCCCTGAGAGATCTTGATGCCGTCCACGCCGTCGATCACGGGCTTGAGGTCCTGGGGGGGGGGGGGCGCGTCAGGGCGGGGCCGCGGACGGGGCCCTCTGGGGCGACCTCGTGGAGGTCCCGCCCACCTCGGCACTCACCTCGGCGTCCTCCTGGCCGCTGTCCTGCTTCCGGGTGGAGATGAAAGCGACTGAGGGAGAGCAGAGCCGCCTCAGGCGGGGGCACCTCCCGGGCCGCAGACCCCGCCACGGCGCGCGCCTGCGCCGTGCTCGGCCCTCCGAACGCCCGTGCCCTTTGTCCGGCCCACCCGCGGCCCTCCGGGCCAGACCCCGCCCAGCGCTGCGGCTCACGCCGGGCCCAGCCCACACGGGGGCCGTCCGCGCGGCTCCGAATGCGTCCCAACTAGACGAAGCCGCTTCCACGCGGGGAAAGAAAAGCTCACTCAGGCTGCCCCGCCGTGTGCAGGCCCGCAGGGCTCCCTGGGGACAGGGCTCCGCGCAGCGCCCAGCTGAGGGCGCGCTGCTGGCTGCTGTCCAGAACCCCTGGAGCCGGCACTCGGTGCACAGCCCCCACCCCGGCACCACGGCGATGTCCCCGCCCACCCCGGCACCCATGGCGATGTTCCCGCCCACCCCGCACCTCCTGGAGCTGTCCCCGCCCACCCCGGCACCCATGGTGATGTTCCCGCCCACCCCGCACCTCCTGGAGCTGTCCCCGCCCACCCCGGCACCCATGGCGATGTTCCCGCCCACCCCGCACCTCCTGGAGCTGTCCCCGCCCACCCCGGCACCCATGGCGATGTTCCCGCCCACCCCGCACCTCCTGGAGCTGTCCCCGCCCACCCCGGCACCCATGGTGATGTTCCCGCCCACCCCGCACCTCCTGGAGCTGTCCCCGCCCACCCCGCACCCACCCCGGCACCATGGAGCTGTCCCCGCCCACCCCGGCACCCATGGCGATGTCCCGCCCACCCCGCACCCCATGGAGCTGTCCCCGCCCACCCCGCACCTCATGGCGATGTCCCTGCCCAAGGCCCTCATGTGCCCGTGGCACGCTGTCGGCTGAGTGGGTCAGGGAGGCTGGCAGGGCCCAGGGTGAGGGGCTGCGCTCTGCCCAGCAGGGAGAGGGCGGCACCTACTTCCGTCAGTCTCCTGGGAAGGAAGGTCCGCGTCGTCGCTCTTGTCGGCTACTGGAGGCTCTTGCGAAGGCATGACAGAATCCTGCCCGGGAGACCACAGGGCAGCGTCACCACGCGGCTCTGCAACGCTCCTGTGACCTCTGACCCCACCACGCGCCCCTGCACACTCCTGACCCCGTGACCCCACCACACGGCTCTGCACACTCCCCACCCCGTGACCCCACCACACGGCTCTGCACACTCCCGACCCCGTGACCCCACCACACGGCTCTGCACACTCCCGACCCCGTGACCCCACCACACGGCTCTGCACACTCCCGACCCCGTGACCCCACCACACGGCTCTGCACACTCCTGACCCCGTGACCTCACCACACGGCTCTGCTCACTCCTGACCCCGTGACCCCACCACGTGCCCCTGCACACTCCCGACCCCGTGACCCCACCACACGGCTCTGCACACTCCCCACCCCGTGACCCCACCACACGGCTCTGCTCACTCCTGACCCCGTGACCCCACCACGTGCCCCTGCACACTCCCGACCCCGTGACCCCACCACACGGCTCTGCACACTCCCCACCCCGTGACCCCACCACGCACCCCTGCACACTCCTGACCCCGTGACCCCACCACACGGCTCTGCTCACTCCTGACCCCGTGACCCCACCACACGGCTCTGCACACTCCCCACCCCGTGACCCCACCACGCACCCCTGCACACTCCTGACCCCGTGACCCCACCACACGGCTCTGCACACTCCCCACCCCGTGACCCCACCACACGGCTCTGCACACTCCCCACCCCGTGACCCCACCACACGGCTCTGCACACTCCCCACCCCGTGACCTCACCACACGCCCCTGCACACTCCTGACCCCGTGACCCCACCACACGGCTCTGCACACTCCCCACCCCGCTCTGCACACTCCTGACCCCGTGACCCCACCACACGGCTCTGCACACTCCCCACCCCGTGACCCCACCACGCACCCCTGCACACTCCTGACCCCGTGACCCCACCACACGGCTCTGCACACTCCCGACCCCGTGACCTCACCACGCGCCCCTGCACACTCCTGACCCCGTGACCCCACCACACGGCTCTGCACACTCCTGACCCCGTGACCTCACCACACGGCTCTGCTCACTCCTGACCCCGTGACCCCACCACGTGCTCCTGCACACTCCCCACCCCGTGACCCCACCACACGGCTCTGCACACCCCTGACCCCGTGACCTCACCACATGCCCCTGCACACTCCTGACCCCATGACCCCACCACACGGCTCTGCACACTCCTGACCCCGTGACCTCACCACACGGCTCTGCTCACTCCTGACCCCGTGACCCCACCACGTGCCCCTGCACACTCCCCACCCCGTGACCCCACCACACGGCTCTGCACACTCCTGACCCCGTGACCTCACCACGCGCCCCTGCACACTCCTGACCCCGTGACCCCACCACACGGCTCTGCACACTCCTGACCCCATGACCTCACCACACGGCTCTGCACACTCCTGACCCCGTGACCCCACCACGTGCCCCTGCACACTCCCCACTCCGTGACCTCACCACACAGCTCTGCACACTCCTGACCCCGTGACCTCACCACATGGCTCTGCTCACTCCTGACCCCGTGACCCCACCGCACGGCTCTGCACACTCCTGACCCCGTGACCTCACCACACGGCTCTGCACACTCCTGACCCCGTGACCCCACCACGTGCCCCTGCACACTCCCCACTCCGTGACCTGTGCAAGGGACTTCACAAAATTCATGGAAAACGGAATCAAGAAGACAAGTTTATTTTGGTACAGAAATTTTTTGAAATCTGTGCATAATCTTTTCATAAAATGTATTTTTCATGAACTTTTGGAAGATTCCTCACATGTGTGGATTTAAAAATGTCTTGTACCAAAATAAACTCACCCTTAAATTGTTTTTCCCTTGGTAATTTGAGAGGCAGTGAGCGAGCGAGTGAGCAAGCTCCCACGCACCGATTGCCCCTCAGGTGCCCGTGACAGTGGGGAGGGGCTGGCACCAGAGCCGGGAGCCCCCCACGCCCCCCACGGGTGGCAGGAACCCCACCACTGGAGCCTGCAGGAAGCTGGAGACAGGGGACCAGGCCAGTGCAGAACGCAGGCCTCTGGGATGTGGGGTCCGCTGAGCCACCCTCGGCCCCATCTGGGATGTGGGGTCCTGCTGGGCCACGCCCTGCCCCCATCTGGGATGTGGGGTCCTGCTGGGCCACGCCTGGTACCATCTGGAATGTGGGGTCCTGCTGGGCCACCCCGGCCCCCATCTGGGATGTGGGGTCCTGCTGGGCCACGCCTGGTACCATCTGGGATGTGGGGTCCTGCTGGGCCATGCCTGCCCCATCTGGGATGTGGGGTCCTGCTGGGCCACCCTCAGCCCATCTGGGATGTGGGGTCCTGCTGGGCCGCCCTGCCCCATCTGGGATGTGGGGTCCTGCTGGGTCACCCTCGGCCCATCTGGATGTGGGGTCCTGCTGGGCCACCTTTGGCCCCAGGCTTCTGAATTCCGTCCCACAGCGCTCTCTGGAGTACTGTGGCGCAGCGGAGGAACCTGGCTGTACCGGATGCATGACACGAGTGACCGACAGATGACCACCCACCCACGCTCCACCCTTCCCTGCAGGTGCTGCGTGGAGTGGGCACTTCAGTCCTGCACGCCCGTCTCCCCTCACGCGCAGCGTCCTGTGTGGTCGGCAGCCAGGGCACCCAGGGTTGATCTTACAATGGAGGCGACTCCCAGTGGTGGTCATTCAGGTCCCACGCACTGGCCTCTCTGGGGCTGCTCTCACTGTCCTACCGAGAGTGGATCTGTGGGGTCAAAGGGCACACACCGTTCCGGCTTGTAGCAGACTCACGGGGCAACACTGGGGTGAGAGGCGGGTCTAAACTCTTCCTGTCCCACAAGGGGGCGCCTTCCCCCTCTGCATACAGCGCACGCAGGGGAGCCACCCTCCCAGGTGGAGCCCACCATGGACCGTGGCCAGGACGCCAGCCGGGCGCAGAGGGCTGAACATCCAGGCCAGGTGCCCGTCCTGTGGCTCTAGACACAGGCTGGTCAGCAGGTCACCAACGGCCTCTTCAAACCCCAACCTGCAGGGAAGGCGCAGGGGGTGCCTTGAGCCCAGGCCAGTCTCCAGCTACCCACAGGGCCCCAGGCGGGGTCCTCGGGCTTCCCGAGGGAAGGGTGCAGACCTGACTGTGCCTCTGCAGCTCTCAGAGCTGCGTCAAGCGGGTGGGGTGAGCCCCTCGCTCGCCTGTCCACCCCCCAGCCACTCTGGCTTCCCGTCCACCCCCCAGCCTTCCCCACTCCCCTGTCCACCCTCCCAGCCTTCCCCACTCCCCTGTCCACCCCCCAGCCTCCCCCACTCCCCTGTCCACCCCCCAGCCTCTCCCGCTCCCTTGTCCACCCCTCAACCTCCCCCGCTCCCCTGTCCACCCCCCAGCCTTCCCCACTCCCCGTCCACCCCCCAGCCTCCCCCGCTCCCCTGTCTACCCTCCCAGCCTTCCCTGCTTGCCTGTCCACCCCTGCAGCCTCTCTGGCTCCCCCGTCCACCCCTCAGCCTCCCCCGCTCCCCTGTCCACCCCCCAGCCTCTCGCTCCCCTGTCCACCCCCCAGCCTCCCCCGCTCCCCTGTCCACCCCCCAGCCTCTCTCGCTCCCCTGTCCACCCCCCAGCCTCCCCTGCTCCCCTGTCCACCCCCCAGCCTCTCTCGCTCCCCTGTCCACCCCCCAGCCTCTCGCTCCCCTGTCCACCCCCCAGCCTCTCTCGCTCCCCTGTCCACCCCCCAGCCTCCCCCGCTCCCCTGTCCACCCCCCAGCCTCTCTCGCTCCCCTGTCCACCCCCCAGCCTCTCACTCCCCTGTCCACCCCCCAGCCTCTCTCGCTCCCCTGTCCACCCCCCAGCCTCTCTCGCTCCCCTGTCCACCCCCCCAGCCTCCCCCGCTCCCCTCCCACCCCCCAGCCTCCCCAGCTCCCCTGTCCACCCCCCAGCCTCCCCCGCTCCCCTGTCCACCCCCCAGCCTCTCTCGCTCCCCTGTCCACCCCAGAATTGCACAGGGTTCTGGAGCCTCTCAAGTGCACGGGGGAGGGGCACTCAGGGTCCTGTCCCAGATGCTGCCTGGGGTCCTCAGTGCCCGGGTGCCCCTCCTCATGCCTGGCCAGTAGCGAGGACGGTGCCGCGACCCCTCTGGACAGGGCAGAGGCCCAGGCTCGTGCGATGAGCTCCGACGAGGGCGGGGCCTGCGGCCCGACTCACCATATGCCTCCTGCAGGTCAGCGGGACGAGGCCGTGGCAACGCTTATGCACCAGCAGTTTGCAGTTGATGCACCTGTAGCCCTGCCTTGCGAGACCCCATATCCTTTCGCTGCACTGGCCACAGTACGCTCTCTGTGGGTGAGAACAGCAGACAGAGCTGTCAGCCAGGGCCTGCTCCCCGAGACGCTCCGGGCTCCCGAGATGGAGCCGCCGGCCAGGCGAGAGGCCAGCTGCCTCCTCAAGGGCCCCAAGCAGAGGCCTGGCCCCTCTCTGCGAGGCCCACCGGACAGTGGTGCCCAGGCCAGGGGCTGAGCGCCTGCTGGGCTGGGCCTAGTTGGGGGGGAAGCCCCCTGCAGACCCCACCGGAGGAGAACCTTGGAGAAAACCTGCTTGGCTGGTGCCGGCCCACAGGGCGGCTTGCGAGGTCTCAGCGCCACTTCACGGCCTTTCTCTGTTCCACTAAACAACTGGAAATGAGTCACTGGCTTCTTTCCTGATGTTTCCATGAATTTTTTAAATTTTACAAAAGGCACAGAACCAAGGTCTCCTAGCCAGGGCAGGCGTCCGTTACCTGTGTCCAAAGCCACTGTCAGGGTCACAGGCACACTGCACGCGTCCGCGGGGCCTGGTCTCCCACCATCATGGTTATAGGCAACTGCACGCGTCCGCGGGGCCTGGTCTCCCACCGTCACGGTCACAGGCACACTGCACGCGTCCGCGGGGCCTGGTCTCCCACTCCCACTGTCACGGTCATGGTCACGGTCACACTGCACGCGTCCGCGGGGCCTGGTCTCCCACCGTCACGGTCACAGGCACACTGCACGCGTCCGCGGGGCCTGGTCTCCCACCGTCACGGTCACAGGCTCACTGCATGCGTCCGCGGGGCCTGGTCTCCCACCATCATGGTTATAGGCAACTGCACGCGTCCGCGGGGCCTGGTCTCTCACCGTCACGGTCACAGGCATACTGCATGCGTCCGCGGGGCCTGGTCTCCCACCGTCACGGTCACAGGCACACTGCACGCGTCCGCGGGGCCTGGTCTCCCACCATCATGGTTATAGGCAACTGCACGCGTCCGCGGGGCCTGGTCTCTCACCGTCACGGTCACAGGCACACTGCATGCGTCCGCGGGGCCTGGTCTCCCACCGTCACGGTCACAGGCACACTGCACGCGTCCGCGGGGCCTGGTCTCCCACCGTCACGGTCATGGTCACAGGCACACTGCATGCGTCTGCGGGGCCTGGTCTCCCACTGTCACGGTCACGGTCACACTGCACGCGTCCGCGGGGCCTGGTCTCCCACCGTCACGGTCACAGGCACACTGCACGCGTCCGCGGGGCCTGGTCTCCCACCATCATGGTCACGGTCACAGGCTCACTGCATGCGTCCGCGGGGCCTGGTCTCCTTCCTGTTTTTCCATTTAGAACTCCCGTCAGCACTTTACCAACTCTTTCTAGTGGGCTGAGTTGAGAGTGAGAGGAACACAGCCGGGCCCGTGCAGTGTGCGCTGAGCTCGTCTCAGAGGCTGTGGGCGCACCTGCCCCGCCCAGCCGCGTGCACGGTCAGGGTGGTGGGCCCTGCACCCAGGACTGTGCTCTGCCCGGCAGGAGCCCAGGGAAACGCTGACACGCACACAACTCTGCTTTTAACTCCGGTAGGAGGGCAGAAAGATGGGCCCTCCCACAGCTCCTGTGTTGCCATGGCACCGCTGTCACAAGGGAATGGACCCAGGTCTGGGACGTCTGGGGGTGGCTGGAGGTGTAGCGGGGGTTGGGGGGCTCCACCCGAGCTTCGGTTGTGGTCACCCTGGCTGCACACTGGCACTGAGATCTGCCCGTCCACGGCCACTGTCCCCTGCAGCAGCCGCCCTGGCTTCGACACCGCGCCAGCTGACGCGCTGGCCTCCCCCAGGCCACCGCCCTGGGTCCTCATCTGCATGCTAAGAACACGTAGGGCCAGTGCACAGCCACCAGGCGCTGCGCTCCCATCCCCCAGGCTAACAGGGACTCTGCTGGGGAGCTGCTGCCTGGGGCCAGGCCACAGGGACCTGAGGCTACCACACCTGTGCCACAGCCCTGGTTTCTGGTCTACCTTGGAGCTGTCAGCAGCTCAGGAAATGTGCCGTTACATCAAACAGCTTAGGTTCACGTGGACGGAGACCGACGTGGTGGCCGAACCTTACGTCTGCTCCCTGCTGCACTGCAGGTCTTAAACACAGTCCACTTTCGGGGCTGGCGCTGTGGCTCACTTGGTTAATTGTCCACCTGCGGCGCCGGCATCCCTTAGGCACCGGATTCTGTCCCGGTTGCCCCTCTTCCAGGCCAGCTCTCTGCTGTGGCCCGGGAGGGCAGTGGAGGATGGCCCAAGTGCTTGGGCCCTGCACCCCATGGGAGACCAGGAGAAGCACCTGGCTCCTGGCTCTGGATCAGCACAGCGCCGGCCATCACAGCCATGTGGGGGGTGAGCCAACGGAAGGAAGACCTTTCTCTCTGTCTCTCTCACTGTCTATAACTCTACCTATCAAAAAAACAAAACAAAACAAAACAAAAAACAAAAACAAAAAAAACCAAAAAACACAGTCCACTTCCAGCCGCTTCCTGGGCTCCTGCTCAGGACGCCCCGTTTCCCACGCTGCTGGTTCTGCGGTGCTCTCGCCTACGGAGGGAGATGGCTGAGCTCTCTGTGGCTCCGGTCGTAAACCTGCCCAGACATCTCCTCTACAAACACCGGCCCCGCCACTGAGGCGCGGTCCTGAGCCACGCAGGCTGCAGTTCCAGCCAGCAGCGCCGCCACGGCTAAGGTTCGGGGGCGGGGGGGAGGACGCTAGCCTCAGGAAGGGACGCCCGCCGGACCTGCTGGCGGCACCGAGCTGCTCCCCACACTCGCCGTCTCCGGGGCCTGCTCGAGCGAGGGGTCTTCCCACCCAGGCTTCGTAACACCCGACTTCGTGCCACTCCACGTCCCCAGCCCGAGGAGCCACCCTGGCCGCCCTGCCTCAGCTGTCACTCCAGGTGTCTGCCACATCTTCCCGGGTGTGCTTTGCAGAAACCAGAGACGTTCCACCGGCCGCTGACCCTGACGCCGCACAGAGCCTGGGCCCCCACCCCCGAGGCGGTGGGGGGGTCCTGCCCCTCTGTGGGAAATGGGTTCCCGGCCGGGCCTGACAGGCCTCCCTGTCACCCCGTCCAGGGCACCCTTTACTGGGGAGGGAGCAGCCCCCCTCTTCCCCAGAAATGTGCTGTCTCCCCTTCAATCGTCACAGCTGCACCTGTTCCTTCTAGAAGAATCTAAGGGGCGTCAGTGAGCTGAGGCAGGCAGGGAGCTCTGGGCCCCAGCAGTGGCACCCACTCACTCGCGGTGTCCTGGGGTCACCCACAGACTGTGGGGCGCGGTCTCCTCGGTGGGTGACTCTCCCCTTTAGGTCCTGCCAAGTCCTAGTGCCCCTTTCAACTGAGAGGCAGCTGGGCTGACAGCCCTGTAATGACTGAGTGACGGTGCCCAGGGCAGCCTGGAGGCCGGGCCAGAGAGCCTCACGGGCAGCAGAGAGAACGCAGAGCCCAGGGACAACGAGGAGGGAGCTGGCGTGCTGGGGTCTCGGCCCAGCCACCTGCGGCCACGCACTGAGGGGGCCGGGGCGGGCGGGGGCAGGCGGAATGGCCCCGCGCTCTCGGTGCTGGCCTGTCCGGTGAGGACGTGGGCCTCACCTGGACCGGTCGGGGAGCCGGCTGTAAACGCCGGGCTGTGGCCGCCTGGCGTGGTGATGTTTGCCGAGCGTGGCGTGGACGGGCAGGAAGGGAGGCGCTCGCCAGGCAGCAGCAATCGCCCCAGCGGCCGGCAGCAGGAACAGGCCGTGAGCAAAGGCCCGAGAGTCCTGTCGGTGACCTCATGTCAGATCTGACCGAGGCCAGAGCAGGGCCGGCGCCCGGGTTCACAGCGAGAAGCCAGCCGGTCCCAGAGTGGCTGGTGTCTTCTGAGCACACGCGCGTGCTAGGGGACGGGCGCGGCCCCGCCCCACTTGGCTCCTCCCACGGTGACACCTGCGGCTCTCCCACCATCCACACCTGGCTCGCGGGCTCCTGTTGAATCCTGGGGAACAGGCCCTGGCCCCGAGTCTCCACTGCGGCCCCCAGCTCTCTCTTCCTACCATCACTGAGTCCAACGAAGGACAACTGGTGCCTGGCAGTGCTCACCGTGTGCTCGCCATGGCAGGCACGGGGCTGAATGGTGCCCTCCCTGGGGACACGTCTGCCCAGGACCTAGGGGTGGGCTCCTCCTGTCCCTGCAGGTGCCAAGGGTTGAAGCGAGGACACACCGGGCGAGGTGGGCCCTGTCCAGTGACCGATCCTGGTGAGCCCAGGGACACATACACACTGACCGCTGGTGAGGACAAGGCAGGAGTAGGCCCAGGGCCAAGCAGCAGCAGACGGTGGGGCAGGCGAAGGAGGGGCGTTTGGAGGAGCCCTGGGCAAGGGGCTTTGTCCCAGCAGGCCGATCCGGGAGGGCAGTTTCTGCACTGCGACCCTCACCATGGCCACCTCCAGAGGCCACACTCCCCTGACCACTAGGCCTCCCACCTCCTATCAGTGCACAGCTGAGACCCCCTGGGCGCCCAGTCTCAGCCCCCGGGACCCCCAGACTGCTGGTGCCCTCTGTGCCTCCCGCATCCTGCTCCAGCACCTCTATGTTAACGTAAGACCAGACACCTCCTCCGGGAAGTCTGCTGGGCTCTGCTCAGCACCGACTTACCTTCCTGAGTGCTGCTCTCCCCACGCCCCTCACACGGGAGCCCGGCCTCCCACCTCCCCACATCAGCTCCGGGGGCGGGGGGGAGTGAGAGCGGTGCGAGCCACGTTCTCGCCACGATAGGCCCGGGACACGGCTCATACTCAGAGCCGCCCAGTGGTCCAGAGGAGGCTCCGTGACGACTTGGGACCGCGTGACAGGCACGAGTGGGAGGGGCCGCCCGACGTGGCTCTCGGACCACAACTCCCACCCAGCTGCCTCAGGCCTCCCACGTCTGCTCCGTCGTCTTCACTTGGGGGGGGCTGAGGCAGAGGGGGTGGCACCTTGATGAGGAGGTGACAGCTGGCACTCGAACCAGCAATGGAGCTGCCTCCACCCCCCACGGAGCAGAGGCTGCCAGTGCGGCCACGTTGGCACAGTGTGGCACAGGAGCCAGGGGCTCACTGGGCAGTTCCGTGGTCCACGAGGGCTGATGGGGACCCTCGCAGGGTCCTGCTGCAGGGACAGGTCCACACGCTTCCGTGTACCCCCTCCACGCCAGGGGCCACCAAGGCAGCTGGCTCCACACCGCGGCACAGAACCACAGCCACGTCGTTGTTCCCAGAGCACAGGCAAAGGCACCAAGAGCCCAGGGGAGGCGGCGTGCGTGCTCGGGAACGCGCGGGACGGGCGGCCGTGGGAGGACAGAGGCTGAGGAGGACGGGGGCCGGCGCCTCCAGGGCTCATGGGAGACCCCGTGTGCAGCTAAGAACACGCTGGCAGGCGCCACGTGTCCAGCACCCTAGTCCCTCCCCCCACACAAGCAGGCTGGGCCCAGGTGGAGGATTAGGACACCCGGGCAGCAGGGGACGCCGGGATGCACATGGCACTGGTCGGGGGAAGCCCCCGGGGGCTCCCGCGTGTCTGGAAGGAGCCCACAGCCCTGGGCAGGCAGCGCTGTCCCCTTCCCCGGGGGCGGGGGGAGCCCACAGAGGCGGGGCCCCGGGCTGGGCACTCACCCTGTTAAAGCGCTTGGCTTGGAAGAGATGGCCGTTGGCACGGTACAGCTTCCTCCATCTTCTGGCTCCGCGGCGGTAGATGGATTCTGGGAAGGGAGTGAGGAAGGGGTAAGGAGACAACATCGCAGCCCCAGCGGGCCCTGCCGGGGACAGGCCACGCCCCCTCGGGCGAGGGGAGCGGGAGCTGAAGTGACAGGACCGGGCAGGGGGCTCTCTCCTCCTCACACGACTCTCCTGTCGTCTCAGCCACGGTGAGCAGGCACGGACCCACGCGAGGCCGGCGGCCCCCGCCTCCCTTTCTGCCCTCACTCCTTCCCTCGGGACAAACCAGGCCCTTTCTCCCGGAGGGCTGAGGCGTCGGAGCGGGGAGCCCGGCCCGGGGCCCTCGGCCAGCCTGAAGCCACCGGCCGCATCGCCACAACTCACCCGGGGCCGGGAGGCGCCAGGCCTCAGGGCTCCCGGCCAGGGCTCCCGCGGCCCTGGCAGATCTCGGGGCAGGACGACCAGGCCGTCGGAGCACCCATGGTCACACTCGCGGTCAGCAGCGCGGGCTCCCCGAAACCGCCCGAGCGGGACCCGGGCTGAACCGCGGGCGCGCCCGGCGGCCCCACGGCGCTGACACGGACCCAGGCAACACCAGACTTCGGAAGCGCGGTGCACAATGGTGCGCTTTGTGCTTTCATAAAAGGCGACTTTCATGAGCCCGGTGGAGGTGCCGGGAACACACTGGAATGGAAACTCTAACGGAACGTCTTTACAGCAGGCGAATCACCAGCGCCTGGAACCTGCTGCCGTCGGGCAGGGCGGCTGCAGAACCTGCTCCTCTCCTCGCACCCAGCCCTGCTGGCACCGGCTGCCGCGGCCCTGCACGTGGCTTGGGGTTTGGCAGAGGCCCGGGCGTCACCAGGGTCCCAAGGCTCCCCACCACGGACAGGCCACCCCGGCTGCAGCGGGGCCGGGGCCAGCCCTCCCCCCCCAGCAACAGGAGCGGCAGCAACCCTGGTCCGAATGCCCCTCGGCTCTGAGGGCACCCGTGAGCCCCACGTGGCTCAGCCCAGCGGTCCCTGCCTCCATGGCTCTGGTCCTGACTGTCCCTCAGCCTTCACAACACCCCCAAGACCCCCATCCCGGAGTAGAAAGGGCAAAGGGCACGGAGGGACTGGGACAGGGAGAAACGCAGCCCCGGGGGGCCACACCGGGACCCAGGGCCATGTCCAAGCCTGAAAGCCGCCCCCGGGGGTGGGTGCTGTGGTGCCGCTGACTGACAGCCGCCTGGGAGCCCACATCCCATCAGGAGCGCGGGGGCTGAATCCCGACCCTGCCTCCAACCAGCTTCCTGCCAATGCACCCCAGGAGGCAGCGGATGATGGTTCAAGTACCTGGGTCCCTGCCACCCCCTTGGGAGCCTGGATGGAGCTCCTGGCTCCTGGCTCTTGCCTGGCCCAGCCCCTGCTGTTGGCGGCCACTTGGGAAGTGACCCAGCAGGTGGAAGATCTCATTCTGTGTCTCTTTCTTTCTCTGTTGGGCTCTCTTTCAAACAAATAAAAACAATAAACAACCAAAAAATAAAACGAGATGCACCTGCCTGATGTCCTTCAAGTTGGTCACAGTGCAGCCAGCGGGGTCCCCGCGCCTGGCCCCGGGGCTGCACCTGGGAAGGGGCCTGGGAACGAAGCTCAGCGAGGCCGTGGGGGGGGGTCCTGACGCCACAGACTGGCGCCCCTGCACCCGCAGTCAGGCACTTGCAACCCGGGGGCCGCACCCTGAGCACACGTCCCTTCAGACAGAAGCGGCCAGAGCTCAGCGGGAAGGGCGGGGTGGTAACCACACAGACACACACAGCACAAGCCAGGAAGGGGCCAGGGAGACCCGAGCACCCGCCAGCAGGAGACACCCACACACGGCCGAGAAAGGCCCAGTGGCTCAGGACCCTGATGGACATCTGTCAACCTGGAGTGGAACGGTGAGAACAAGGCACCTCCCAGAGGACAGATGGACGCCTGGGGGACAGCACAAGGCCATGCCCGCAGCCCCAGGCTGCCGAGGAGGGGCGCCCTGGGAACCTGGCTCATCTGTGGAGGGAACAGTGGCTCAGTCGTGTCCCCCAGCTTCTGTGCCCTGAAACCAAAGGGGCCCAGGGAACATTCTAGAACATTTGAAGATCCCGCGGCCCACAGAGAAGATGGACAAACAGCCAATGTGGTGTCCGAGGGAGCACTGTCCACCACGTGGCCTGCGTCCAGCCACAGGCAGCTCAGGGGGCCTCCCGACGTCCACAGGCAAATCCTGGGGTCCTGTAAGCCAGTGCCCCCGTCAGGGAGCTAAACAGCAAGCAAAATCAGCGGCGCATCACTTCAGGCCTGGCAATCAGGAACCCGCTCCGGCAGAGGAGCAGCCTACGCCGCGTTCAGGACGGCGGGGGGGGGGGGGGGGGGGCTCTGGTCTGGGTCAGGTCCCAGCCCTGCTTGATGGCGGCGAAGGCCTCCGTCGTGGCGCGCTGCTTCGTGTCTTTGGGTAATTTATTTTCATTTCATTCGAAAGGCAAAGAGACAGAGGGGCTCATGCACGCACGGGGTCGCTCCCAGGCGCCTGCAGCAGCTGGGGCTGGGCCAGGCTGAAGCCGGGAGGTGGGACGTCACCCAGGGACCCAGATGCGTCAGCAGGCAGCCGGGAGCCCAGCCCGGGCCCTCTGACGGGGTGGTGGGCGTCTCGGGTCAAACCTCAGCCCCCAGCTTTCTTCTTTGATAACTGACTCTCACAGCAGCTTTAGGTCTCAGGTTTGTGCTAAAACAGGAAAGGGAACACAGGCCCACACTGCTGCCGTCAGCTGCCACTCACACCGGCCGATGTCGCTGCGGCTGACCGTGCGTCCCGGGGAGAGCACCCGGGCACTGGCAGGATGTCCCCCACCCCCGTCGGGCCCGCCTGGTGCCCCTCACACTGGGCCTGGCCGTGGCCTCCTCCGCCCGCTCTGACCCGAGCACCTCCTTGAAAAGTCCACACCACACCATGCTGCCACCAAGATTCTACGGCTCCCTCGGCACGCTGCAGGCACAGAGCCCCACGGCTCCCTGGGCCCTGGGTCGCGAGGACGGGAGGGGTGCATACCGAGCACTGCCCCACCCTGCAGGCCGAGGGGACCCAGACTGGGGGGATGACGGCCTGTTCCTGGGCGGCAGAGACCGGGCCACCTGCATGGTCACCTCGCTCCTCTCCAGGCAGGAGACTTGGAGAAGCTCGGCTTCCCCTGTGGGGCAGATGCTGCGTGCTGGCGGCTGGGCAGCCAGGGCCTTACACTGGCTGGGGCACGCGCAGGGCTGGGTCAGGGAGGGGGGGGAGGCTAGGTCAGGGAGGGGGGGGAGGCTGGGTCAGGGAGGAGGGGGAGGCTGGGTCAGGGAGGGGGGGGAGGCTGGGTCAGGGAGGAGGGGGAGGCTGGGTCAGGGAGGAGGGGGAGGCTGGGTCAGGGAGGAGGAGGAGGCTGAGTCAGGGAGGAGGAGGCGGGGTTAGGGAGGAGGGGGAGGCTGGGTCAGGGAGGAGGGGGAGGCTGGGTCAGGGAGGAGGAGGCTGGGTTAGGGAGGGGGAGGCTGGGTCAGGGAGGAGGGGGAGGCTGGGTCAGGGAGGAGGGGGAGGCTGGGTCAGGGAGGAGGAGGCTGGGTTAGGGAGGGGGAGGCTGGGTCAGGGAGAAGGGGGAGGCTGGGTCAGGGAGGAGGGGGAGGCTGGGTCAGGGAGGAGGGGGAGGCTGGGTCAGGGAGGAGGAGGCTGGGTTAGGGAGGGGGAGGCTGGGTCAGGGAGGAGGGGGAGGCTGGGTCAGGGAGGAGGAGGCTGGGTTAGGGAGGGGGAGGCTGGGTCAGGGAGGAGGGGGAGGCTGGGTCAGGGAGGTGGAGGCGGGGTCAGGGAGGTGGAGGCAGGGTTAGGTGGAGGCGGGGTTAGGGAGGAGGAGGCGGAGCTAGGGAGGAGGAGGCTGGTTAGGGAGGAGGGGGAGGCTGGGTCTGGGAGGAGGGGGAGGCTGGGTTAGGGAGGAGGAGGAGGCGGGGTTAGGGAGGAGGAGGCGGGGTTAGGGAGGTGGAGGTGGGGTTAGGGAGGTGGAGGCTGGGTTAGGGAGGAGGAGGCTGGGTTAGGGAGGAGGAGGCTGGGTTAGGGAGGAGGAGGCTGGGTTAGGGAGGAGGAGGCGGGGTTAGGGAGGAGGAAGCTGGGTTAGGGAGGAGGAGGCGGGGTTAGGGAGGAGGAAGCTGGGTTAGGGAGGTGGAGGCGGGGTTAGGGAGGAGGAAGCTGGGTTAGGGAGGAGGAAGCTGGGTCAGGGAGGAGGAGGCTGGGTTGGGAGGAGGAGGCTGGGTTAGGGAGGAGGAGGCTGGGTTAGGGAGGTGGAGGCGGGGTTAGGGAGGAAGAGGCTGGGTTAGGGAGGTGGAGGCGGGGTTAGGGAGGTGGAGGCGGGGCTAGGGAGGAGGAGGCTGGTTAGGGAGGAGGAAGCTGGGTCAGGGAGGAGGGGGAGGCTGGGTCTGGGAGGTGGAGGCTGGGTCAGGGAGGTGGAGGAGGCGGGGTTAGGGAGGAGGAGGCGGGGTTAGGGAGGTGGAGGCGGGGTTAGGAGGTGGAGGCTGGTTAGGGAGGAGGAGGCTGGGTTCAGCCTGACAGCCTGGCGCTGCCATCAGGAGGGCGTGGGCTGCTCCTCCTTTTCTTCCCTAACTCCCACAACCCCCAGGAGCTCTCTGCCTGCCTTTGAATTTCTATAATTAGGCTGGGCGCAGGCATGCTAACGAGCTGGTTTCCATGGCGACGCGGCACTCTGACAAGCGAATAAAACACATTTTCAAAAACTCAGCTCTGCAACAGGCTGTGAACAAACCATGGCAGCCCCAGATCCGGAAGCAAGCGTGGGGCGGGGCCGCCAGGTCCCCTGCAGCAGGGCACGACCCTGCCACAACGCGGGCCCAGCACCGGAAAAGGGCGCAGGTTGGCCGTGGAGCCCCATGGGGTCCACACGGGTCAGCCCGCAAGGCCAGCCCCTAGGACACCTGACCCCCTTTGGCAGTCAGAGGACGGGGGGCCCTCAGGCCCAGGGCGCCCACAGAGGGGCAGCTGCCGCCTCTCAGCTGGGTTCCCCCCTCCCACCACTGATGTCCACCAGACTCTAGGCCCTGGGAGGGCGGGGCCTGCCCGTCTCCTGCCGGTTTCCTGCAGGCAGCTCACACCAGCTCACACTGAGCACACCTGACACAAAACCCTCGGTGAGGAACCGACGCCTGGGTGTGGGGGCGTGGGGCACTCTCAGGCGGCCACCCCCAGGGAATGGGCCAGGGTTGCAGCGGCTGACCGCAGGGCAGGGCTCAGCTCTCAACTGGCCACGCGTCCCACCAGAGGCTCCCAGACCACATGCACTGTCCCCCCGACCTCTAGCCACTGCCGTCGGGGGCTCAGGAGGGTCACCCCATTTGCCTGGCTCAGCCTGCTGGCCTGCCCCTTCAACCCCGGGCACACCTGATGCCCAGCACTCGCTCGGGGCTCCCGGGGGCTCAGTGAACGGGATCTGGGTTATTCCCTCCACCCCGGGCCACTCCAGCCACTGGTGCTGTCCCAGGTGCTGGGGCAGCGACAGGGACCTGGGTGGGGGATGGAGCCCCCCAGCAGGGACCCAAGGGGCAGAAGGGGGGAGCAAACGTGACACCTCAGCGGCGCCCTGGCAGGGGCCTGCAGCTCTGCCCACGCCGGCCACGCCAGCGCCGCAGGCCGGAGGAGGAGCAGCCCGGGTGGGGGCAGGGCTGCGTCGTTTCCAAGGCAGCTGTTCAGGGCTTTCTGAAGGCGCTTGAGAGAGAACACGTGATAGAACACCCGACCAACCTGGAAGGGACGGAGGGAGAAGGAAGGACGGGCTAGGGAAACGTGACGGAGTCGAAGTGTGGCGCGGCGGCCAGCTCCGCACGAGAACCGACTGACGGCTCTGCCCCAGCGGGGGAGAACAGACTTCTGCCGAGTCCGGAGCACGGCCCAGAGACGCGCACGGCACACCCGGGCTGTGGGGTGCACAGCTCTGCAGCAGGGATTCTACCGCTTCAGAGAAGAACTCCCTAACACAAGCTGCACTGCTGGTGCCCTGTGCTGTAGAATTCAGCCTGACTCAGCGGCTGTGCCTGAAGGCCAGGCTTTCGCCTTGTCACCATCGCCCAGCAGCACAGGGAATCGCTGCCTGTAACCTCTCACAGCATCTAGTCGTCACTAGAATCATCACGGGCTACACGGGCACGCAAGGCTACGCAGGCACCTCTGCACGAGGAGCTGCTGCACCCGTGGGCTCCGGTATCTAGGGGGGCCCTGGAGCCCACCCCACAGATGCTGGGGGGCTGAGAGGAAAAGGCCACAGGAATGCACAGCCCCCACTGCACACACACACGGTGCACCTGCACCACGTGACGGCACAGCCCCCACTGCACACACACACGGTGCACCTGCACCCACGTGACGGCACAGCCCCCACTGCACACACACACACGGTGCACCTGCACCCACGTGACGGCACAGCCCCCACTGCACACACACACACGGTGCACCTGCACCCACATGACGGCACAGCCCCCACTGCACACACACACGGTGCACCTGCACCCACGTGACGGCACAGCCCCCACTGCACACACACACGGTGCACCTGCACCCACGTGACGGCACAGCCCCCACTGCACACACACACACGGTGCACCTGCACCTGCACCCACGTGACGGCACAGCCCCCACTGCACACACACACACACGGTGCACCTGCACCCACGTGACGGTACAGCCCCCACTGCACACACACACACGGTGCACCTGCACCCACGTGACGGCACAGCCCCCACTGCACACACACACGGTGCACCTGCACCCACGTGACGGCACAGCCCCCACTGCACACACACACGGTGCACCTGCACCTGCACCCACGTGACGGCACAGCCCCCACTGCACACACACACACACGGTGCACCTGCACCCACGTGACGGCACAGCCCCCACTGCACACACACACACGGTGCACCTGCACCACGTGACGGCACAGCCCCCACTGCACACACACACGGTGCACCTGCACCCACATGACGGCACAGCCCCCACTGCACACACACACACGGTGCACCTGCACCCACGTGACGGCACAGCCCCCACTGCACACACACACACGGTGCACATGCACCTGCACCCACGTGACGGCACTGCCCCCACTGCACACACATGGTGCACCTGCACCACGTGACGGCACAGCCCCCACTGCACACACACACACGGTGCACCTGCACCACGTGACGGCACTGCCCCCACTGCACACACACACACACGGTGCACCTGCACCACGTGACGGCACAGCCCCCACTGCACACACACACGGTGCACCTGCACCCACGTGACGGCACTGCCCCCACTGCACACACACACACACGGTGCACCTGCACCACGTGACGGCACAGCCCCCACTGCACACACACACACGGTGCACATGCACCCACGTGACGGCACAGCCCCCACTGCGCACACACACACGGTGCACCTGCACCCACGTGACGGCACAGCCCCCACTGCACACACACACGGTGCACCTGCACCACGTGACGGCACAGCCCCCACTGCGCACACACACACGGTGCACCTGCACCCACGTGACGGCACAGCCCCCACTGCACACACACACACGGTGCACCTGCACCTTCACCCACAGGAGGGAGAGGACACGATGGCACAGCGCCCCCCACATGGCGGTGGTTGGACTTTGCGGTTTTCTGACCTCACGATGGTGAGAAAATAAAACGTCCTCAGTGGAAATCATCTGAATCCAATCTTTCCCCAGGCAGCAGCGTGAGGTCCTCTCTCCTCAGCAATCCTGGGCCTGGGCCGTGATGACCGTGCCGCCCAGCCAGGGTGTGAGGCCAGGAGGTGACCTCATCCTACATCTAGAAGCACCTGTGACGCTTCTCACTCCACAGAGCAACACAAAGGCGTCCCATCAAGAGGCAGCAACACCAAACTGTTCACCCAACACGGAACACGCGAGGAAAACCTCAACAATCCAAGGAGAAATCCACAATCCTCAAGGTTGCAGACAGTTAACATATCTCACTCAGTAACTGGTGCCAGGGGCAGACCCAAAAGGAAAAGACAGAAAAAGATCCGTGCAAGACTCAGCCACGCCCAGTCAGAACCCCGTGCCCGACAGTGTGCACCGGGCACCTGGCGGGCAGTGACGCAGCCAGAGAGCGCCGGCTCGCGGAACGCACCGGAGCCCAGCGGGGCGGGCGTTTGGAGAGTGGCTCAGACACCTGCGGGGAGGTGCCTGGGTTCGTGAGCTGCCCCGCTCTGGATCCCGGCTTCCTGCTCATGTGCACCCTGGGAGGCAGCAGGCGAGGTCCCTGCCACCCACGTGGGGGCAGGAACGAGTTTCAGATCCCTGAATCCGGCTGCTGTGGGCATTGGAAGAGTGAACCGCGGAGGGGAGATCCGTCTGTCTCTGTCTCACTCTCTGCCTTTCAAATAAATAAAAGGAACAAATACTTGAAAAATTAAAAAGAAGGCTGGAGCATACGGAGTACGTCCTCTGAGCATCACAACCAAAAGGTAAAAAGGCACCTGTCGAGATCACAGAGGACGCCGCTCGGCCCACGGCCACGGCACCGCAGGACGCGGCCCAGCAGCCGCCGACAGGCAACGACTCAGCCTCGTGCACGCTGGAGAAGTCGAGGGTTTCATCCATCTCCACGAACAACGAGCAGAACAGCTAACCAGACCCGAAGAACACAAAGAACCAGGCTACTGAGGACAGGAGCCCTGCCGACATCGTGGCACGGGGGCTAAGCCACCGGCCAGGATCCCCATATCCCTGCTGGGCACTTCCGATCCAGCTCCCTGCTACTGTGCCCGGGGCAGGCGCGGATGATGGCCCAGGTGCCTGGGCCCCTGCACCCACATGAGAGCTGGACTGGCTCCAGGCTCCGGCTTCCGGCCTGGCCCAGCAGAGAGACAGCCAGGTCTTCATCCACTGGGTCACTCCCCAAACAGCCACAAGAACCACGGCTGGGCCAGGCTGAAGCCTGGAGCCAGGAGCTCACCTGGGTCTCTGACGGGCTGTGGGAGCCGCGGCACCCGTCTGGAACCTGGCTGCTGCCCCAGCGTGCGGCCTCACTCTGCTCTCGGTCATCTCTGTTCCCTTCCCTCTGTATCAGTCTTGCTAGACACTGATCACATTTATCTTTTCAAATAACCAACTTTTTTGGCTTTGCTAATTATTCTATTGATTCCTGCTCCTGTTTCTTCATGTGTTTAATCGCATCTATTTTGAAGTGTGCAAATATAACAACTGAGATTTTTAAAATCCTCGAAGACACAACTTAATAAAGGTGGAGCGCGGAGTCCGATGCTATTTTAAGGGAACCATGCTGAAGGGAGACGCTCACAAAGTAAACAAGCTACTAACCGGGGCCGGTGCTGCCGCCGCCTGCGGTGCTGGCAGCCCACATGAGTCCCGGCTCCACTTCCTAGCCAGCTCCCTGACAAAGCACCGGAAGATGCTTGGGCCCCTGCACCTGTGTGGGAGACCCGGCAGAAGCTCCTGGCCCCTGGCTTCAGTCTGGCCCAACTCCAGCTGTTGCGGCCATTTGGGGAGTGAACCAGCGGATGCAGGATCGATCTCTCTCTCTCTCTCTCTCTCTCTCTCTCCCTCCCTCCCTCCCTCCCCCCCCCCAACTCTGTCTTTCAAGTAGATAAATTAATCTTTAAAAAAGTCAGACATCCACCATCACAGCACCTTGCGTTTACGAGAAACAAGCTCGGTGCTGCTCCCGGGCCAGCGCCTCTCGACCGCACCATCACGGCACAGGGAGCCTCGCCAGCCTCGCCAGCCAGCGGCTGCAGCCGTATCAGACGCAGAGCAGCAGATTCGAGCCCGAGCCAGTCAGGCAGGGCCGGCCAGAGCGCCCGTCTTCCCGGCCACAGGACGAGGCGGCGCCCGGTGACCTCCAACCACGCACGGCGAACGCTTCCGAGCGGGGGCGGAGCAGGGCCCCTGAATTTGGTGATGGGATTTGCAAGAGGAAAGCACACAAAATCTGGAACTTCCCCTAAGCCAGGCACACGGGACACGGCCCTCACCACTTCTATGCCACGCGATTCTGGAAAACTAACAGTGTCCAGGAAACAGGGCGACAGCCAGGGGAAGGCGGCCACTGCCAGGAAGTACCGAGGCTTTCGGGGAACCACAGGAGTCCATGAGAGGATCAGCAGGTGGGCGCCCAGGCCGCCGAGCTCAACGTGAGACAATCACGTTTCTCTACACAAATGAAGGAAACCAACCCTGGGAACGGTTCCCACAGAGACGCAGGGACCGTGCGAGGCAGCGGACAGCTCCCTACAGGCTCAGCCCCAAGGCACACAAAGCCCCTCACCGTGGAACCAAGCCCTGGACCGTGGCCACTGGTGGGTCCTGGTCTCAGCCTCCAGCCTGCAGAACCAGGGCAGCCATCCCCTCGGGGATCCAGATCACCAGACAGGCTGTTCCTCGCCCCTGCTGGCAACATCTTAGTGTCCAGTCAAAACTCTGGGCAAGCAGTAGCCACTTGTGCCTGCACCCCCTCTGCCATCATCAACATTCCCTAAGGGACAGCATCACCAGCCAATCAGAGGGCCATGGGCACAGTGCACCAGCCAGGGGCCCGCCCACGAGCCAAACACATGCCTCCCGACCCCCACTTCTGTCCCTAGGAGCCTTCACCCCAACCCCTCGGCCCCTCGACCCCTCGGGGGAGCTGGGACACAGTGGTGGCCACCAGCCTGTTGCTCCGTGCTTTGCAATAAGCACCCGCTTGCTTCCAGCTCCCATTGCTGCGGACGGGCACGTGGGTGTCTCCCGCGCGGCACACTGCGGGCTGACTCACAGGGAAGGTCAGCCCGTGAGCACTTGGGGGTGAGGGCTGGGCAGGCGCCCGCCAACCTGGCCGCCGTCCGCTCTCCTGGGAGGTGAGAACACCTGTGGCTCTCAGGCCAGGTCCAGACCTGTCCCTCGCAAGTGACCCGGCTAGGCCGACGGGGACAAGCGATGTCCCACTTAACTCTAACAGAAGCAGGTCACACCAGCATTTCACC
Organism: Oryctolagus cuniculus; assembly: GCF_051225735.1. Taxonomy (NCBI): domain Eukaryota; kingdom Metazoa; phylum Chordata; class Mammalia; order Lagomorpha; family Leporidae; genus Oryctolagus; species Oryctolagus cuniculus. Next base: position 164,561,934 of record NC_142873.1, read on the forward strand.
GACGCGATGCCCGAATGGCTCAGCGCACGACTCACGGGGGCCGGGGGCGCCCCCAGGGCCTCCCGCTCTGAGGGCTCCCGAGTCTCCCAGGCCTGCGTCCTGGCCCCCCTGTGGTGGCCACTTCCATGAGGCACACGTGGCCTTCAGCTGGTCTGCACGTGGACGAGTCTGCCCACTCACAGGGGCACTTGGGGGCGGGGCTGCCTTGCGCGGGGCCCAGCCTCGTGGCCGCGGGTGCCCTGGATGCCCGCAGAGAGAGCAGTGGACGAGGGGCTCCAGGGGCACGTGGGCACCTCCCCCGCCGGCACGCCCTGCAACTCCCCGTCTATCGCCTCCGACAGCCCAGGAGGCAGGTGGCACCGCCCACTGGTAACGGGGCACCAAGCAGCTTCCAGGCCCCGGGAATGTGGCGCCAGCCGGAGGCTCCGACAGACCCCCAGGCTGTGCCAGTGCTGACAGGTCCGTGGCAGTGGACGCCTCGGGGGGTCAAGGGGAACAAGGGGCACCACCTAAACGGGGAGCACGGGCGCGGGGTGTAGCACAGGGGTCCAGCCATGGCTTGGGACACCCACATCCCACACCAGGGCACTCAGCTCCCTGCTCACGTGCGCCCCAGGAGGCAGCAGACGGTGGCCCAAATACTGTGTCCCTGCCACCCCGGTGGGAGATGCGGATGGAGCGCCAGGCTCCTGGCTGCTGCAGGCATCTGGGGGGTGACCCAGCGGGTCGAAGATCCATCTCTCTCTCTCTCTGTTGCTCTGCCTTTCCATACAGTTTTTTAAATTTATTTTTTAAGATTTATTTATGGCCGGCGCCGCGGCTCACTAGGCTAATCCTCCACCTTGTGGCGCCGGCACACCGGGTTCTAGTCCCGGTCAGGGCACTAGATTCAGTCCCGGTTGCCCCTCTTCCAGGCCAGCTCTCTGCTGTGGCCCGGGAGTACAGTGGAGGATGCCCAAGTGCTTGGGCCCTGCACCCCATGGGAGACCAGGAAAAGCACCTGGCTCCTGCCATCGGATCAGCACGGTGCGCCGGCCGCGGCGGCCATTGGAGGGTGAACCAACGGCAAAGGAAGACCTTTCTCTCTGTCTCTCTCTCTCACTGTCCACTCTGCCTGTCAAAAAAAAAAAAAAAAAGATTTATTTATTTATTTGAAAGTCAGAATTACACAGAGAGAGGAGAAGCAGAGAGAGAGAGAGGCCTTCTACAGCTGGTTCACTCCCCAGGTGGCCACAATGGCTGGAACTGCACCGATCCGAAGCCAGGAGCCAGGAGCTCATCCTGGTCTCCCATGTGGGTGCAGGGGCCAAACACTTGGGCATCTTCTACTGCTTCCCCAGGCCATAGCAGGGAGCTGGATCGGAAATGGAACAGCCAGGTCTTGAACCAGCGCCCATATGGGATGCTGGCGCTTTAGGCCAGGGCGTTAACCCGCTGTGCCACAGCGCTGGCCCCTAAAAACAATTTAAAGAGGAGATCTCTGTGGGAGCAGCAGCTGGGGGGTTCTCTATCACTCACGTTGGACCCTCAAGTTCTGCTGTGATGGTGCAGAACCAAGGGACACCAGCCAGCAGCCCCGGGCCACATCGGCACCCCTCCCCCCATCAGAGCAACCAGAGGCTCAAGGGCAAGAGTGGGGGCGTCCGAGTCACCCCCAGGGGCTGGGCGCAGCGCTGACTGCCTGGTCCACCCCGCGTGGAGGACGCTCTGCGGCTGATCACCGGGTTAAAATCCGCACACTTCATGTTCACGTTCCCAGAGTTAAGCTAAGAACCTCTCCCTACTTTAAAAAACTCAGCTGCACCCACGGGGCATTACATAGCCCTGCAGTCCCTCATGCGCCGTCCTGCCTGTGCGTCACCAGGGACCGTGCCCTGGAGAAGAGGACCTGCTGCGCCCCCCAGGTCCTCCGCTGGCCAGGTCTGCCTGGCCTCTCCCCGAGCTCGGGCCCTGATATCAGCGGCAGCGTCCGGGGCATGGAGGGTCCAGTGCACGGCGAGTGCAGGCAGCTGTCTGTCCTGCTGCTTGGCTGCAGGCCTGACCCTCGCTTCCCAGAGGTCACCACAGGCACAGAGGGGATGCTGGGAGGGGTCGGTGGCTTCCGAGCTGCAGCTCTGTCCCTGGAGGGGCTGAGGAGGACACGGCGGCCCCACCAGCCCAGCTCCCAGCTCCAGGTGACAGAAGCAGCGAGCGCTGCCTGGGCTGGTGGCCAAGCTGGCCCCAGGGGTCCAGGCCTGAAGTCCTCAGCTCTGCCTCCCGTGGTCATCCAGTGCCAGGATGGCCGTGTCTGGGTGAGTGAGGTTCTGGGCTGGGAGGTGCAGCCGGGCCAGGGTCTGGGGACCCACAGGAGGCCTCGGGCAGACACCTCCCAGGCCGTTGTCTTCCTCCTTTCCTGAACAGGTGACCGTGAGGAAGGCTCGGCCCTCATGGGTCCACGGGCCTCCTCCCACGGTCTGTCACTGCCCCTTCACCCCCAGGGCCCTGGTCACCGCCTCCTACAGACAGGGGTAGAGAGCAATGGACTCTGCCCTGGACGCAGAAGACAGCACAGGGCGTGGTCCACTGCCCTGGCCACCACGTGCCCGCCACAGGGAGCTGCCACCTGCAAACGAGGGCTCCACCAGGACAGCAGGTGCCGTGGGCGGGGCCCAGGAACCCGGCAGGGTCACCCCAGAACCCAGCAGTCCGGGAAGCAAAGGTGAACAGCCTGACGGGACACCAGGGCACACAAGTGCCCCCAGGGGCTCTGCGGGGACGTGGCCCCAGGTGACTCACAAACCCAGCGGCCCAGGCACGGCAGGGGCTCAGGAGCTGTGGAGGGCGAGCCGGGGGTGGCAGCCGTCACAGGGGCAGGGGCAGGGGCAGAGCTGGGCGAGCCCAGGACAGCGCTTTTTATAGGGGGTGGGGGTGGAGCCTGAGGGCGGGAGACGGCCAGGGCGGGGAAGGTGGCGGCAGTGAGCAGAGGGCCGGCACACCCTCACCTGAGAGCGAGGATGGGGGCGGGGCGCTCCTGCCCCAGGCAAGGACACGGCAGGGGTCAGAGACAGGACCGTGGCCGCCTTCCCCCGGGCTGCCAGCCAGGAATCACCACAGTAGCCACGCCGCCGGGAACACCGTGTCGCCCAGGCCGTCACTCCCACTGCCATCACGCACCTGACCCCGTGACCCCTCAGGCTGCCTCAAAAGGACAGAAAACGGGCAGTCACCAAGTTCCCGGACACTGCATCTGTGCCTCCAGACCACAGCGGGGATGACCTGCACCCGCGGTCTCGGCTCCCAGCAGAGCCTGCCCAGGGCCCACCCCAACCCCAGGACCCGCCCCACACGAGGACTTGCCCCCAATTGAAGACCCTCCCCACATGCCAGGGCCCACCCCAACACCAGGACCTGCCCCCAATTGAAGACCCTCCTCACATGCCAGGGCCCACCCCAACACCAGGACCCGCCCCCACACGAGGACCTGCCCCCACTTGAAGACCCTCCCCACATGCCAGGGCCCACCCCAACACCAGGACTCGCCCCACACCAGGACCCGCCCCACATGCCAGGGCCTGCCTCCACACGAGGACCCACCCCTACACGAGGACCCGCACACCCAGCCCCGCATGGGCACGCCCCCTCCCCAGAGCCCACCCCCACATGAGGACCCGCACCCCCCGCCCCGCACCAGGCGTCATCCACGGCTGCACCCCCACTTCAGCGCGGGCTCCCGCTGTTCCCGCGTCTCATGCGTGCGTGCGTCCGTGTGTCAGAGACAAGAACCTGCGCCTGAGGGCCAAGGGGGCTGCCCCGGCCCCCAAGGAAGGGGACTCCCTGAGGCGGGCACCCAAGGGTGAAGACTGACCCGGACCACGAACTCCTGAGAAAAACAGGGGCTCCCGGCCCCTGGCGCCGCCCGCCCGCCACCCCACCAGGGGGGTCGCCCTCCCACCCGGGCGGCTGCTCTCAGGACCGGGAGCTCTGGTGCCCCAGGAGCCCTGGGGGTCCTCCCTGGCATCTCCCTCTTCTCTGCCACCCCCATGGGCACGGAAGTGGAGCCCTGCACAGACGAGCGGCACCCACGGGGACGGTGCCAGCATCCCAACATGGCCGACCCCAGGGACACCCGCTAGAGGCAGCCCCCAACCCAATCCCCCCACCCTAGAGAGATGGGCGCCAGGGCTGCCCATGAGACCGCGGGCTTGCTGCCCCCCGACAGCCCTCGGCAGCAGCCTGGCAGAAGTGGGTGCGGGTCCAGTCCCAGACGCACGGTCTGCTCTGCCCAGGGACAGACAGGGTGTCCAGAGAGAGGCCAGTTCCAAGTGGGAGCCCAAGGCGGCAGCGGGCGTCCGAGAAACCAGCCAGCAGCTGCAGATGGATGTCCACACCCAACTCCAGGCACCCACACCCACACCCGCCACACCCCTGCCTGCACACACCCACCTACACTCCTGTCCACCCACACCCGTCCACAGCCCTGCCGGTCCACAGCCATCCACACCCACCCACAGCCCTGCCGGTCCACACTCCTGCCCACCCACAGCCGTCTACACCCCTACCTGCACACACTCACACCACCCCTACCTGCACACATCCACCCACACTCCTGCCCGCCCACAGCCATCCACACCCCTACCTGCACACACCCACACCCACAACACCCCTACCTGCATACACTCACCCACACTCCTGCCCACCCACAGCCATCCACACCCCCGCCGGCCCACACCCCTGCTTGCCCCCACCCACCACACCCCTGCCTGCACACACCCACCCACACTCCTGCCCACCCACAGCCATCCACACCCCTACCTGCACACACCCACACCCACCACACCCCTGCCTGCACACACCCACCCACACTCCTGTCCACCCACACCCGTCCACACCCCTACCTGCACACACCCACACCCACAACACCCCTACCTGCACACATCCACCCACACTCCTGCCCGCCCACACCCGTCCACACCCCCACCAGTCCACACCCCTGCTTGCCCCCACCCACCACACCCCTACCTGCATACACTCACCCACATTCCTGCCCGCCCACAGCCGTCCACACCCCCGCCGGTCCACACCCCTGCTTGCCCCCACCCACCACACCCCTACCTGCACACACCCGTCCACAACGCTGCCCTCCCACACCCGTCCACACCCACCCACACCCGTCCACAGCCAATGTACACACCAACACTTGAGCCCACCCACACCTGTCCACACCCACCCACACCTGTCCACAGCTCTGCCTGCCCACACCATCCACAGCCAATGTACACACCAACATCATCACACTCGAGCCCGCCCACACCTGTCCACACTGCGTCCACACAAGGGAGCAGGTGCTTTCCCAGGGAGCTGCCGCTGTCGGCCCAGCCCCTGCACTGCCCACTTCTCCCCAGCCAGGGCTCTGAGCTGGAGCTGAGCGCCCCCGTGGGGCGGCTCCCTCGCAGCCCCTAACCTGTCACTCAGCGTTTCTGTGTCCTGGAGCTGGGGCTGAGCCGGAGCGGCAGGGCCAGGGCCCGGTGCTCACGGACACGGGCGGGGCAGCGCCCAGGACCTGCTTTGTTGAGACGTTGGCGGCTTCCTCTCTTCTCAGCTGGGACTGAGATCTGGTTCCCTTCCCAGCCGGCCCGGTGATCCCGGCACCCTCAGCTCCCTCCCAACCCCCACTGTGGTCCTGGGTGCTGTCCCTCCCTGACCCCGGCAGGGTCAGTCTCAGCTGTCCTGGCCCCGAGCAGGGGGCCCAGAACCCGCCCTCCCCTCAGCCCTCACTGTCCGCTCACTTTGAGAGCTGTGGACTCCGCCTTTGCCGGATGAACCTCCTCCAGTGCTGAACAGTGAGCTGTGAAGGCGCAGCCGACGTCCGTGAGCGCGCGGGGCTTGTCTTACCCGGCGGCAAGAGCAGCTCCCAGTGCTAGGAACGACCCACCGAGCCTCAGGGCCCCCGGCCCCGCCCCTTCCAGCGCTGACGGCCCCGGGCCCGCGGCTGCCCCCGGAAGACAGCAGCACCAAGTAGAGACCTGGGCCAGGCCAGGGCCCCAGCCCATTCCTGCCAGGGTGTCCAGGCTGTCCCTGGGCACACAGGGCCCTCAGCAGGGCTGACCACTGCCCTCCACCTGTGCCGTCGTCCCGGCCTCCACGGCTCTCGTCCAGAATTCACCTCATACCTGGGGGCAGGGGAGGGGGTGGCGCAAGTGTCTGTCCCCGTCACCCATGTGGGAGACCCAGACTGAGTTCTCGGCCCCCGGTTTCAGCTGCTACAGGAATTCGGGAAGTGAACCAGCGGACGAAAGCAAAGGCCCACGACAGTCATTTCTCCAGACACCGTCGCTCACAGAAGAGAAGCCAGTCCAGACCCCAGAGAATCCGCTTCCCGCTAGGGTGGCCACTATCACGAGAACAGAGACAGGCGCGGGGACAGAGACAGGCGCGGGGACAGAGACGGGCGCGGGGACAGAGACAGGCGCAGGGACAGAGACAGGCGCGGGGACAGAGACGGGCGCGGGGACAGAGACAGGCACGGGGACAGAGACAGGCGCGGGGACAGAGACAGGCGCGGGGACAGAGACAGGCGCGGGGACAGAGACAGGCACGGGGACAGAGACAGGCGCGAGGACAGAGACAGGCACGGGGACAGAGACAGGCACGGGGACAGAGACAGGCGCGGGGACAGAGACAGGCGTGGGGACAGAGACAGGCACGGGGACAGAGACAGGCGCGGGGACAGAGACAGGCGCGGGGACAGAGACGGGCGCGGGGACAGAGACAGGCGCGGGGACAGAGACAGGCGCGGGGACAGAGACAGGCGTGGGGACAGAGACAGGCACGGGGACAGAGACAGGCGTGGGGACAGAGACAGGCGCGGGGACAGAGACAGGCGCGGGGACAGAGACAGGCGTGGGGACAGAGACAGGCACGGGGACAGAGACAGGCGTGGGGACAGAGACAGGCGCGGGGACAGAGACAGGCGCGGGGACAGAGACAGGCGCGGGGACAGAGACAGGCGTGGGGACAGAGACAGGCACGGGGACAGAGACAGGCACGGGGACAGAGACAGGCGCGGGGACAGAGACAGGCGTGGGGACAGAGACAGGCGTGGGGACAGAGACGGGCACGGGGACAGAGACAGGCGCGGGGACAGAGACAGGCGCGGGGACAGAGACAGGCGTGGGGACAGAGACAGGCACGGGGACAGAGACAGGCGTGGGGACAGAGACAGGCGCGGGGACAGAGACAGGCGCGGGGACAGAGACAGGCGTGGGGACAGAGACAGGCACGGGGACAGAGACAGGCGTGGGGACAGAGACAGGCGCGGGGACAGAGACAGGCGCGGGGACAGAGACAGGCGCGGGGACAGAGACAGGCGTGGGGACAGAGACAGGCACGGGGACAGAGACAGGCACGGGGACAGAGACAGGCGCGGGGACAGAGACGGGCGCGGGGACAGAGACAGGCGCGGGGACAGAGACGGGCGCGGGGACAGAGACAGGCGCAGGGACAGAGACAGGCGCGGGGACAGAGACGGGCGCGGGGACAGAGACAGGCGCAGGGACAGAGACAGGCGCGGGGACAGAGACAGGCACGGGGACAGAGACAGGCGCGGGGACAGAGACAGGCACGGGGACAGAGACAGGCACGGGGACAGAGACAGGCACGGGGACAGAGACAGGCGCGGGGACAGAGACAGGCACGGGGACAGAGACAGGCGCGGGGACAGAGACAGGCGCGAGGACAGAGACAGGCACGGGGACAGAGACAGGCACGGGGACAGAGACGGGCGCGGGGACAGAGACAGGCGTGGGGACAGAGACAGGCGCGGGGACAGAGACAGGCACGGGGACAGAGACAGGCGTGGGGACAGAGACAGGCACGGGGACAGAGACAGGCGTGGGGACAGAGACAGGCACGGGGACAGAGACAGGCGCGGGGACAGAGACAGGCGCGGGGACAGAGACGGGCACGGGGACAGAGACAGGCGCGGGGACAGAGACAGGCGCGGGGACAGAGACGGGCACGGGGACAGAGACAGGCACGGGGACAGAGACAGGCACGGGGACAGAGACAGGCACGGGGACAGAGACAGGCACGGGGACAGAGACAGGCGCGGGGACAGAGACGGGCACGGGGACAGAGACAGGCACGGGGACAGAGACAGGCACGGGGACAGAGACAGGCACGGGGACAGAGACAGGCGCGGGGACAGAGACAGGCGTGGGGACAGAGACAGGCACGGGGACAGAGACAGGCACGGGGACAGAGACAGGCGCGGGGACAGAGACGGGCGCGGGGACAGAGACAGGCGTGGGGACAGAGACAGGCACGGGGACAGAGACAGGCGTGGGGACAGAGACAGGCACGGGGACAGAGACAGGCGCGGGGACAGAGACAGGCGCGAGGACAGAGACAGGCGCGAGGACAGAGACAGGCGCGAGGACAGAGACAGGCGCAGGGACAGAGACAGGCGCGGGGACAGAGACAGGCGTGGGGACAGAGACAGGCACGGGGACAGAGACAGGCACGGGGACAGAGACGGGCGCGGGGACAGAGACAGGCGTGGGGACAGAGACAGGCACGGGGACAGAGACAGGCGCGGGGACAGAGACAGGCGCGGGGACAGAGACAGGCGCGGGGACAGAGACAGGCACGGGGACAGAGACAGGCGTGGGGACAGAGACAGGCACGGGGACAGAGACAGGCGTGGGGACAGAGACAGGCGTGGGGACAGAGACAGGCACGGGGACAGAGACAGGCACGGGGACAGAGACAGGCGCGGGGACAGAGACGGGCACGGGGACAGAGACGGGCACGGGGACAGAGACAGGCGTGGGGACAGAGACAGGCGCGGGGACAGAGACAGGCACGGGGACAGAGACAGGCACGGGGACAGAGACAGGCGTGGGGACAGAGACAGGCACGGGGACAGAGACAGGCGTGGGGACAGAGACAGGCGTGGGGACAGAGACAGGCACGGGGACAGAGACAGGCACGGGGACAGAGACAGGCGCGGGGACAGAGACGGGCACGGGGACAGAGACGGGCACGGGGACAGAGACAGGCGTGGGGACAGAGACAGGCGCGGGGACAGAGACAGGCACGGGGACAGAGACAGGCGCGGGGACAGAGACGGGCACGGGGACAGAGACGGGCACGGGGACAGAGACAGGCGTGGGGACAGAGACAGGCGCGGGGACAGAGACAGGCACGGGGACAGAGACAGGCGCGGGGACAGAGACAGGCGCGGGGACAGAGACGGGCACGGGGACAGAGACAGGCACGGGGACAGAGACAGGCACGGGGACAGAGACAGGCGTGGGGACAGAGACAGGCACGGGGACAGAGACAGGCGTGGGGACAGAGACAGGCGTGGGGACAGAGACAGGCACGGGGACAGAGACAGGCACGGGGACAGAGACAGGCGCGGGGACAGAGACGGGCACGGGGACAGAGACGGGCACGGGGACAGAGACAGGCGTGGGGACAGAGACAGGCGCGGGGACAGAGACAGGCACGGGGACAGAGACAGGCGCGGGGACAGAGACAGGCACGGGGACAGAGACGGGCACGGGGACAGAGACGGGCGCGGGGACAGAGACAGGCACGGGGACAGAGACAGGCGCGGGGACAGAGACAGGCACGGGGACAGAGACAGGCGCGGGGACAGAGACAGGCACGGGGACAGAGACGGGCGCGGGGACAGAGACAGGCACGGGGACAGAGACGGGCACGGGGACAGAGACAGGCGCGGGGACAGAGACGGGCACGGGGACAGAGACAGGCGCGGGGACAGAGACGGGCACGGGGACAGAGACGGGCACGGGGACAGAGACGGGCACGGGGACAGAGACAGGCGTGGGGACAGAGACAGGCGCAGGGAGGTTGTGCAGGAATAGCTGCGGAAACACAGTTCAGCGGAGAACAGCCTGGAAGCTCCCTGATGCGAGCGCGCCCGGCTGAACCAGAGCAGGCACAGACACCTGCCCGGTCACGCCCATCACACACACCTGCCCGTCACTCGATATCCACACACGTCACACTCACATGCCCAGGCTCAGACACCCACACACTCATCACTCAGACACCCACACCCGTCATACTCAGACGCCCAGGCTCACTCAGACACCCACGCACCCGTTACACAAATACCCATGCGCCCATGATAGACACCCACGTGCCCATCACTCAGTGACCCACACGCCCGTCACTCAGACACCTACACACCCATCAGTCACCCACATGCCCAGGCTCAGACACCCACACACCCATCACTCACACACACCCGTCACTCAGAAACCCACGTGCCCATCACTCAGTCACCCACACACTCGTCAGACACCCACACACCCATCAGACACCCACACACTCACCACTCAGACACCCACACGCCCGTCACTCAGACACCCGCATGCTCATCACTCAGACACCCACACACTCGTCAGACACCCACACACCCATCAGACACCCACACACTCACCACTCAGACACCCACACGCCTGTCACTCAGACACCCGCATGCTCATCACTCACCCATGCGCCCACACTCACAGCAGCCACGAGGCCACGGACAGGCCTATGTGCCAAAGACACACTGGAGGGCATCAAGCCCTGAAACAAGCGAGTCAGAAGAGACACACTCGGTGTGGTTCCACCGGCGGCTGCCGGGAGCTCAGGCAATCCGGTTCCCAGGGTGGATTGGAAGTCCGTGTTGCGTGGGCACAGTCTGAGTTTTCATGGTGACAAACGTGGAGAGCTCGGCTGTGCGACTTGACTGTCCTTTAACAGCTGGCTGGCACTCCTGGAGGTGGCTGGCGAGGTGGGTCCCTAGTGTGTCACCACAAGGAACAGAACAAGGGCCCGACTGCGGTGAAGCCATCGCCTACAATGCCGGCATCCACATCGGCGCCGGTTCAAGTCCCGGCTGCTCCGTTTCTAACTCAGCTCTCTGCTGCGGCTGGGAAAGCAGTGGAGGACGGCTCCAGCGCCTGCACCCAGGCGGCTCAGCGGGAGCGAACCAGCGGATGGAAGTGCTGGCTCGCGCGCACGCTCTCTCTCTCTCTCTCCCTCTATCCCCCATCTCTCTATCACTCTTTCAAGTAAAACTTTAAAAAATTGATACTGTTAAAATATTTGCATAGAAAAAAAAAACACTGAAAATAAAGAAACTAAATATTAAAAGCAAAAAAACAAAAGAAGCAAGAGAAACACACACACCAGGGTCCCTGGAATCCTGGCCCCGGAGTCCGCCCTGGGCTGCCGCTCGTGGCGCACGCAGTGGCTCAGAGGCCACAGCAGGTCTCCTGCGAAACTGCACCCAGGGAACAGAGCTCAAGGAGCCACGGGCTGCACCTGAGAGCACCGGGACCCCCGGGGGTGACCAGAGCCACCGCTGGGGCCATGAGCTCTGGCAGGACACGCTGAGGACGCGGACATCAGTCGAGTGACAGTGTTGGGGTGGCGTGGTGGCCAGCGCACGGTGCCCTGGGGGATTCCAGGCACCAGCCTGGCACATGGCACCCACACCACACTCGTCAGTCAGCCAGGCCCTGTCTGGGCACTCACACGGGGTCCACTACAAGGCTGCGGGCAGTGGGGGCCGGGGCTGGTGTGGAAGCCCCGCGGGCCCTGCTGGGAGCCTTGCCAAGCCGAGGCCCCAGTGGAGGCCGACCCCATCTAGCCGAGGCTGACCCTGTCCAGGAGAGGCCAACCCCATCTAGCTGAAGCCGACCCCGTCTAGGTGAGACCGACCACGTCTAGCCGAGACCGACTCCATCTAGCTGAGACCGATCACGTCTAGCTGGACCAACTCTGTCTACCTGAGATTGACTCTGTCTAGCCAAGACTGACCGGTCTAGCCGAGACCGACTCTGTCTAGCTGGACCGACCGGTCTAGCTGAGACTGACCCCGTCTAGCCGAGACCGACTCCATCTAGCCAAGACCGACTCCGTCTAGCTGGACCAACTCTGTCTAGCCGAGATTGACTCTGTCTAGCCCAGATTGACTCTGTCTAGCCGAGACCGACTCCATCTAGCCAAGACCGACTCCGTCTAGCTGGACCAACTCTGTCTAGCCGAGATTGACTCTGTCTAGCCGAGACTGACCCCGTCTAGCCCAGATTGACTCTGTCTAGCCGAGACCGACTCTGTCTAGCTGGACCGACCGGTCTAGCCGAGACTGACTCCATCTTGCCGAGACCTCTGCTGTCAGGTCCTGCAGGTGACCCACTGTGCAGCCACCACTCGGGCTCCATGGCGACCAGCATTCTGGTGAGACGGGCACCCACGAGGACAAAGACACCAGCTGCATACCTGGGGGAGACCCGCCTCCTGTCTGCCCCCCAGCGCCACCCCCTGGGACCCCAGTCCTCACTCGCTGGTCTCTGCCACCACTGCGAGCCAAAGGTCTTCGGGCGACCTCGGGAGGAGAACGAGAAACAGAGCAGCCAAGACCGGGACCGCGGCGGCCAGCTCAGCCATTCTAAGCAGCAATGATAAATTCGGACAAAACGAACACTCACCGCTGACACTATTTTTAACGTGTTAACTGGCACTGGAGCCTCCGAGCCCAATCTTCCCCTGGGGCCCGAGCACAGCGAAGCCGGGGCGGCTCTCCACACGCGAGCCCACACCACACACAGGAGCTCGGGGCGGGGGGCTGCAGGATCCTCACTGTGGCCGCCCCCACGCCCGGGGGCTGCTTCCATAGAGCAGGAGTGGCCAGCAGTGGCTGCGGGAAGACCAGAGAGGACAGGACCTGCCGGCCACAGGCCACGGAGCCACAGAAGGGGCACAGATTCGTGGCCCCGGGGTGGGAGTGGGGTGGGGGCCAGCAATGTTTACACCAGGATTCCTTTTCCAAGCAAGATGCAGCCACAGGAGGAGATGCCCGTGGGGCACCCTGGGCCTGACGTGAAGCCCACGACACCCTCGCTGCACGCCCACCCATGACCCTAGGGCCTGGGCGGCCCCCAGAGGAGTGTGGCTGCCCTCAACCCCCACTGCCGTGACCGAGCAGCGCCCACCCCGCCACCCTCACACCAACAGCGTCCATCCGATCCCAGTGTCCCGAGTCCGTCCTGAACACCACTTCCAGGTCTAGTCACAGAGCCCACCCCTCTCACAGTGTCGGCTCAAGTGCCCCTCCCTCACGTCAGGGATCCCCCCATCTCCCACCCCTCACAGACACCCTGACCAGGTCAGCACTCTCTTCAGACCCCGAGTCCTCCTGCCAGCCCCCAGCTGGCCCAGGACCCAGCAGCCTCCCTGGCTGACCACCGAATGAGGGTCCCGTAACGGATACCACGACATCCGACCTGCCCCAGGCCCCCAGCCACGAGCACACCTCGCCCGTGGCTCTGAACACACGTGGCACACCGTGGAGAACGCGGTGAGAGGTGACTGCTGGGTGCTTGCCTGGCTAGGGCAGAGCCAGCCTCACTCTGACTCCAAGGTTCTTGAACCCACGTTGAGCAGGGTGGGGTGGGGGGATGCACAGCTGTGGTGTGCGTGGGCACACGTTGGAACACACTGGACACCACTGGAGCACAACAGGACCATGGGATGGGGGGATAGGACCAGCATACACCCAGCACCCCAATACCACGTCATTCCCGGGAGACTGAAACAAAGCTGAGGCCGTGTCTCGGGGAGAGCCCCCCACGCAGGCGCCCTCGTCTCATAGGTTCTAAAGCACAAACCCCCCGTGGGCTCTGGCCTTGCGGGAAGCCCCCTCCCTATCAAAGTGCAGGTCTGATTCCCAGTGCTGGACCTGACTGCAGCTTCCTGCCAGGCACGCGTGAGCCCTGGACGAGCGGCCAGGCTCCTTCCACCCCCCGGGTGCACTGAGCTGCCTGCCCGGGCGTTCATTTGGGGAATGAACCACACACGTATCTTTCTGCAGAGTAACTGGGTGTCACCATCACTCGGAGGCAGCATGGGGGCTCTGGGGGCCCGCGGGCATGGAGTCAGGACGGGGGCTCCTAACTAGGGAGGACTGTAACGCCCTTCCGTCACAACGTGTAAGTACGAGGCGGATCGGGCGAGGACACACGGGACTTCTGTGCTCCAGGGAGGAGAGGAGGGTGGAGCCCCAGGCTGCTGGGGCCACAGTGCCCGGGAGGCCCCAGGAGGCAGAAGGCGGGGTCACAGCGTCTCCACCCAGGTACCTGGAGTGGGGCCCAGGTGAGCGGGGGGACTACTGGCAGGTCTCTAAGCAGAGATTCCAGGATGGGGGGAGGCCGGAAGCTGTGAGGGGCAGCAGGGGCTGCGGTCCTGGCTTTGCTGGGCTGCCTGCCTGGTGGGCAGTTCATCCAGGTGAGGGGGTGGGGCCCGGCCAGGTAGAGGAGGAGCCAGGAGGTGACCTCCCTGGGGCTGTGCTAGGGAGAGGCAGAACCACAGCCCAGCTCCCCGCCCCCACCCCCCGCAGCGGGGGAGAAAGCCGCCATTCAGGAGGGCCTCTGCACGGCCGGACAAAGGGCGCCTTCAACCCCGGGCCCAGCGGCCAACACGTGCCAGTCACCACTTGGCCTGGAGGCCATTCCAGGACCCCAACGCTGCCTGAGGCCAAACACGGCCCCTCCTGGTGCGCGGGTCGCTGGGAGGAGCCCCTCTTAGGGAAACCCCAGATGGCCCAGAGCCCTGTCTTGTTCTTGGAATGACAAGCCAGAATCTTCTGGGTGACTGACAAGGCCCAAGCCGCCCATGGCAGAGACACAGGTGCCGTGGAACCCAGATGCGAGGTCCAGCCGGGCTTCAGCCCACAGACACAGCCTTTACGCTTCGCTCTTGTTTATTTTATTTATTTTTTGACAGGCAGAGTTAGACAGTGAGAGAGAGACAGAGAGAAAGGTCTTTTTTTCCGTTGGTTCACCCCTCAAATGGCCGCTACAGCTGACGGGCTACACCGATCCGAAGGCAGGAGCCAGGTGCTTCCTCCTGGTCTCCCATGCGGGTGCAGGGCCCAAACACTCGGGCCATCCTCCACTGCCTTCCCGGACCACAGCAGAGAGCTGGACTGGAAGAGGAGCAACGGGGACAGAATCCAGCACCCTGACTGGGACTAGAACCCGGTGTGCCGGCGCCACAGGCAGAGGATTAGCTTAGTGAGCCGCGGCGCCGACTACACTTCGCTCTTTACAGAAACCTTTGTTTTTTCTTTTTTTTTTTTTTTAAAGATTTATTTATTTGAAAGAGTTACACAAAGAAAGAAGGAGAGGCAGAGAGAGAGAGAGGGAGGGAGAGAGAGAGGGAGGAAGGGAGGGAGGGAGAGACAGATCCATCCGCTGGTTCACTCCCCAACTGGCCACAACAGCAGAAGCTGCGCCGACTGGAAGCCAGGAGCCAGGAGCTTCCTCCAGGTCTCCCACGCAGGTGCAGGGGCCCAAGCACTTGGCCCATCTTCCACTGCTTTCCCAGGCCACAGCAGGGAGCTGGATTGGAAGCGGAGCAGCCGGGACTGGAACTGGTGCCCATGTGGGGCACCAGCACTGCATGCGGTGGCTTTACCTGCTACACCACAGCACCGCCCCCAGAAATCTTTGTTTAGAAATAGACAAAGGGCAGGTGTCTAGTGCAACTGGGACACTCACGTCCCGTCTCAGAGGGCCTGGGACCAGGCCCCAGCTCCCCAGCCACGTGCCCGGGAGGCAGACGGGATGGCTCCAGGAGGGAGACTGGAAGGAGCCCCAGGCCCTGGGGTCAGGCCTGGTTCAGCCCTGGCTGCTGCGAGCATGTGGGGAGGTGAGCCGGTCTGTGGGGGTGCACGCACCCTCTCCCCCCCTTGTGTGTGTGGTGGATGTGGGCGTATGTGTGTGTGTTTGTGGGGGGGTATGGATGCTGTGTCTGTGTGTGCGTGGAGGTGTTGTCTGTGTGTGCATTTGTGTGTGTACAGGTTGTCTGTGTGTGCATCTGTGTTGTGTGTGTGTGTCTTTCAAATAAACATGCAGCTTACCCACAGGGGTCTGCAGCGACCCCCCGCGCCGCACACGAGTGGTTGGGGTGGCGAGCGCCACGTTCTGTGCTTCTCACTGCAACTGAAAAGAAGGTGGGTCGGCCTCCAGCCTGGACATCAGCACGGGTCCAGGGCAGCGGGGCCTGAGTCCCAGCTCCACCAAGCCCGGCCCCTGCTGCCGCGCACCCGAGTACCCGGCTCCCTGCCGCCCACGGGGGAGTCCCTGACGGAGCTCCGGCTCCTGCCTCAGCCCCCTAGTCCTGGTGATTGGGGAAGTGAACCAGCAGAAGGGGGCTCTGTTTCCATCTCTCGAACAAATTTTAAAAAAGAAGGAAGAAACAGGACGTACGTGGACGTGCGTGGCTGATGGCCTGTGAGTATGGCCGCCCAGTTCTCTGAGACGTGCGAGTTGCTCTGAATAAAAATTACAGTAAAAACGCCTGCACGACATCCAGCGATTCCGAATGCTTGTCTGAGCGTAAGCCTCTAGGCCAGCGGACAGCTGGCACTTCTGTGCGACAGGATGTGTGTTTCATGCACATCCCTTCTTTTTTAAAAGATTTATTTATTTATTTACTTGAAAGGCAGAGAGAGAGAGAGAGAGGTGTCTTCCATCCACTGGTTCACTCCCCAGATGGCTGCAATGGCCGGAGCTGCGCTGATCCAAAGCCAGGAGCCAGGAGCTTCCTCTGGGTCTCCCACGCGGGTGCAGGGCCCAAGCACTTGGGCCGTCCTCCACTGCTTTCCCAGGCCACAGCAGAGAGCTGGATCGGAAGTGGAGCAGCCGGGACTCAAACTGGCATCCACAGGGGATGCTGGGACTGCAGGGGGCAACTTTACCTGCTACACCACAGCGCGGTCCCTCATGCATTTTCATAAAAACATCGAATCAAGTCGTGCATTTCATCCACTTCTGTAAAAAGTCAACACATGGGCCAGTGCGTGGCTCAGTGGGCTAAGCCGCCGCTTACACCGGAGCTGCGCCTTGAGTCCCGGCTGCTCCACTGTGACCCAGCCGGGAGAGCAGCGAAGATGCCGGATGCTCGGGCCCCTGCACCACGTGGGAGCCCGCATGGAGCTCCTGGCTGCGGCCTGGCTGACCTGGCTGCTGTGGCCATTTTGGCAGTGACCAGTGGATAGAAGTGTCGCTCCCTCTCTGCCTGTAACTCTGCCTTACAAATGAATAAATGAGTGAATGACAAGTCAGGGTGGAGGGAAGCTGGTAACACGGGTGTGAGCAGAAGCACGTGGACCCCACTGTGCATGGCACTGTAACAACGGCACCGGGGTAGAGAGCCCCTCGGAGGTCAGAGAGTGCACCCGGCGCCACGGGCTGCGTCCCACAGAACTGCACGGGAACCGCGAGCCACACCCCTGTGTCCTCCCGGCTCTGCGTGGAGTGGTTCTGAACCCGTGGCACAAGCATTTGGAGCCACAGCACAGGGAAAGGAGACCGAACCTGGGACCGCAGGGCGGAGCCCACGCCGGCACTGTGCACACACACAGCCCTGGCTAGAACCCGGGACCGCAGGGCGGAGCCCACGCTGGCACTGAGCACAGATCACTTACGTGTGCACACACACAGCCCTGGCTAGACCGGCCCGGCAGTTGCCACGTCCCGGAAGCAGTGAGCACATGGACTGGCACCTGAACACCACGCCCCAGACAGAGGAAGCCAGCTCCTAGGAGAAACAGCCGGTCCCAGCCTAGGGCAGGGAGACGCAGAGACAAGCCCAGAACCCGACGGCCAGGCAGCGCACACCTGCTCCACGAAGCCCTCGTCAGCCACGTCGGGCAGTTAGTCTCCAGCGAGTCACGGCAGAGGTGGTACCACAAACTCAACCTTTGGAAATCTTGCCATCCAGCTGGGAGGGGGGAGGGGGGCTGCTCCTCGCAGGGCAGGACAAGGAACCGCACGACGGCACAGCCGGGGTCAGGCAAACCCAGGATCTGGGCAGGAGGGACTGAGACCCTCCCACCCCCACGTGCCGCCTCCAGACAAGATTCCGAGAACTTCCATAAACAAACACCGGCCGTGGCAAGGGGGAGGTGCAGCCACGCAGCCGGGAGCTGGGGTGAAGCTGAGCCCTGCCTGGCCGAGCTCCGATTCTGAGGAGGGCCGATGCTGTGCCCGGTGTCACGTGTGGCACAGCCACGCTTCTTCTGCTGTTCCACTCTGGCTGCGTCTGGCTTGGACATGGTCGTGGGTCACGGCAGCACAGTCCCACGTCCTTAAGTAAACACACACAGATTCTGAAAACGCCATCCGCGGGCGCCCTTCACGACACAGAACATTCCAGATGTCTAAGCAGCAAAGCCCAGGGGTCTGGAGAAGAATCGGAGTGGAGCCAGGCTCTTCCAACTCCTCCGTCATTCACTCGAAGACGCCGGGCTCCCAGCTCCCTCTGGCCACACCGTTCCCTGCTGTGCCTCTGCCTGCAACGGGTGGTGCCGACAGGCACAGAAGAACCTTCTAGACACACACCCCCTGCCCTCCTCGCCCAGCCGATGGCGGGACCCCACTGCACGCAGGCCCACTCGTGTCAACCTGGGGGTGCAAACAGCCGCCTGTGAAAGCTGTCCCACCTTCAGTGCCTGAGCCCCTGGTGACAGGGCACAGCCACGCAGGCCAGCTCCGGGCAGCCCAGGTGCTGTGGCTGCTGAGGGAGTGCCCTCAGAATGCCCAGGCAGAAACCAGGGCGGGGCACCGCCAAGCAGCACCCCCACACCCCCCAAATCCTATGCACCCAACACACAGGGCAAAGGATGGTGTGTACTGTGCTCCCACATGAGGGGGTAGGGGTGAGAGGCTGAGCCCAGGTGGGGGCCAGGGCCCCTGGGGGGTCCCCAGAGACCCCCGTGGGGGCCACGTTGGCTGATGATTTCGAGGGCAGGGGGCGTCTTCCGCCAATTCTGAGAGATTGTCGGAGATCAGTGAGTGACAGGGAGGCTGACGAACAGTGATGGTTGTTTGAGAGAAAGTGTAAAGGAGGAGTCCACGCTTACCAGAGCCGGCCACGGAGCCCAGAGCCGGCCACGGAGCCCAGAGCCGGCCACAGGAGCCCAGAGCCGGCCACGGAGCCCAGAGCCAGCCACAACAGTATGGCCACCCCCTCGCTACATTTTCCTTTCCTGGGGGGGTTTGTATTAGAAAACAGCCATTTTTCACTAAAATTATGTTATTTATGTTAGCATGTAATGGGTTTACAATCTTCAACTCAATGAAAAAATAAAGATTACTCATTTTAAATTTCCAGTAGCTAAAGCCCACGTACCCCAAATGACCTCAAGGATTTTCATGAGCGTAGGGGGCTCCCGAGACCACCAGCCCCGCCCCCAGCCTGGGCCAGCGGTGGACAGGGGCCTAGGAGACAGCCCTGGGTCTGCCCCGTCAAGCAGCTCCCCCATGCCGCCCCAGATACTACACACCACACGCAGCCCACTCAGCCACGCGAGGGCGGGTGTGGCCCAGTGGTCGGGGCTTCCTGCCGGTGCCCACTCTGGGGCATCTGGTGGTGGCTCAAGCACGTGGATCCCCACCACCCACGTGGGAGACCAAGACTGGGTTCAAGGGTCCAGCGCTGGTCTGGCCCGGCCCTGGACGCTGCAAGTATTTGGGGGATGAACCAAAAGAGACGGAGACCCTCCCTCCCTCCCTCCCCCCTCCCCCCTCCCTCCCCCCCTCCCCCCCTCCCTCCCCCCCTCCCCCCTCCCCCCTCCCTCTCCCCCTCCCTCTCTCTCCCTCCCTCCCTCCCTCCCCATCTCTCTCTCTCTCTCACTCCCTCTCTCTCTCTCTCTCCCTCCCTCCCTCTCTCTCTCCCTCCCTCCCTCCCTCCCTCCCCCTCTGTCTCTCTCTCTCTCTCTCTGTCTCTAATTAAAAGACTTCAATGCTTCTAGGTCAGCGCAAGCCGAAGACTGAATGACATCATTTGAGAACTGGGACAAGGAATCCACCACCGGTCTCCACGGCGTGGCAGCCCCGGAGGGGACTTCACCCTCAGACCTACTGCGACAGGACGGACCGCTCCCGGTGTGACACCTGTCCTTCACCCACCGGCCCCGCCATCTTTGTAAGTCTGCTCTGTGGAGGGGCAGGGTGGCAGGACGGATGCTCTGCTGTGAGCTCCCGAGTCAGACAGGACAGACGTGGGCTCTGACGCTCGAGTGATGAGCGAGCCCACAGATGGTCCCTCGTCACCTCCCCAACAGCCTCCCCAGCAGAGGAGCCCCCAACCCAGGGACAGGGCATGGGGGGCTGGAAGCAGCTCTCGAGGGCCGGCTGTGCAGTCTCCGCCCAGATCTGCTGGTGTTGCCATCACAAAGGCAGCTGTGGGGGAGTTCACACCAGGGAATCGGCCGTGCGGGAGTTCACACCAGGGAATCGGCCGTGCGGGAGCTCACATCAGGGAATCGGCCGTGCGGGAGCTCACACCGGGGAATCGGCCGTGGGGGAGCTCACACCGGGGAATCGGCCGTGCGGGAGCTCACACCGGGGAATCGGCCGTGGGGGAGCTCACACCGGGGAATCGGCCGTGGGGGAGCTCACACCGGGGAATCGGCCGTGGGGGAGCTCACACCGGGGAATCGGCCGTGGGGGAGCTCACACCGGGGAATCGGCCGTGCGGGAGCTCACACCGGGGAATCGGCCGTGGGGGAGCTCACACCGGGGAATCGGCCGTGGGGGAGCTCACACCGGGGAATCGGCCGTGGGGGAGCTCACACCGGGGAATCGGCCGTGGGGGAGCTCACACCGGGGAATCGGCCGTGGGGGAGCTCACACCGGGGCATCGGCCGTGGGGGAGCTCACACCGGGGAATCGGCCGTGGGGGAGCTCACACCGGGGAATCGGCCGTGGGGGAGCTCACACCGGGGAATCGGCCTGGGCTCCCCATTGCACCTGCCCTTCCCCGGAGAGTGGGTGTTGGGCTCTTAGCACCAAGCAGGAAGGATTCAGCTGCAGCCTCCCTGTGTGACGGTTCCCACCCCAATTCACCTTCCTGCAGTGCCTTTCTCTTTAAGGCACAAACATCAACTGCAAAGGTGGACACGCCAAGTCCACGTGGAACAGCCACGGGGCCACGAGCCCATGTGGGACGACACTCAGGAAGCAGCGCCAGGGCCCCTCCCCCCTCCTAGTGGACACAGCACAGGGCCCCTCCCGGCCCCTCTGTCCTGGTGGACACGGCACAGGACCCCTCCCGGCCCCTCTGTCCTGGTGGACACGGCACAGGGCCCCTCCCGGCCCCTCTGTCCTGGTGGACACGGCACAGGGCCCCTCCCGGCCCCTCTGTCCTGGTGGACACAGCACAGGGCCCCTCCCGGCCCCTCCACCCTCCTAGTGGACACGGCACAGGGCCCCTCCCAGCCCCTCCACCCTCCTGGTGGACACAGCACAGGGCCCCTCCCAGCCCCTCCCCCCTCCTAGTGGACACGGCACAGGGCCCCTCCCAGCCCCTCCACCCTCCTAGTAGACACGGCACAGGGCCCCTCCCAGCCCCTCTGTCCTGGTGGACACAGCACAGGGCCCCTCCCGGCCCCTCTGTCCTGGTGGACACGGCACAGGGCCCCTCCCGGCCTCTCTGTCCTGGTGGACACGGCACAGGGCCCCTCCCAGCCTCTCTGTCCTGGTGGACATAGCACAGGGCCCCTCCCAGCCCCTCTGTCCTGGTGGACACGGCACAGGGCCCCTCCCGCCCTCCTGGTGGACATGGCACAGGGCCCCTCCCAGCCTCTCTGTCCTGGTTGACATGGCACAGGGCCCCTCCCGCCCTCCTGGTGGACATGGCACAGGGCCCCTCCCGCCCTCCTGGTGGACATGGCACAGGGCCCCTCCCGCCCTCCTGGTGGACATGGCACAGGGCCCCTCCCGCCCTCCTGGTGGACATGGCACAGGGCCCCTCCCGCCCTCCTGGTGGACATGGCACAGGGCCCCTCCCGCCCTCCTGGTGGACATGGCACAGGGCCCCTCCCACCCTCCTGGTGAACATGGCACAGGGCCCCTCCCAGCCTCTCTGTCCTGGTGGACACGGCACAGGGCCCCTCCTGCCCTCCTGGTGGACACGGCACAGGGCAGACTGGGCAAAGTGTGCTGACCCCTTGTGTGTCCGAGGCACCTTCCTGGTGTGATCTGGAAACCTGAGGGAGCCGGAGCGGTCGGTGTGAAAGGCGCTGCAGGGTGGACAGGAGACCAGGACAAGAAGATCTCGCCCGTCTGTCCGCAGAGGGTGAACCAAGAGGGGCACAGCCCGAGAGCAGCAGACGTGGAGAGGCAAGGCCACGGCCCGGCTGTGCTGATCATCTCCCAAGGTCCCTGCCCCCCAGGCCTCCCCACACGGCCCCCTACATCTAAGGCCCTCTTGCTGGCCTGGGCCCTGCTGTCGTCCTGTGGCCCTACCCTGTCCATACACCTTCCCTCCCCACCCCTGCTGGGGCCTGGCCCTCATTCCCCTCACTCCCACCCCTGCCGACATCCCAGTGCCCAAGGCTGGAACAACTGGGTTCTAACCATGCCCATGCGTCCACACGCACAGATCACTCAAGCAGCGGGCCAACGGGAGAGGAGAGCGCCCCGTGTGGCCACGGCAGTGATCACGTGGATGCCTCACCCCTCGCACCCAGGGCCACGGGGGCTACACAGCGACTCTGTCCAGAGGGCACAGGGTGGCGCAGCCTCAGGAGGAAGCAGTGGGCCGTAGCAGCACCAGGGCCACCACAGCCCCAGCCTGAAGCCACCATCTGACCCCGAGAAGAGAGCCCCAGGACGCCTCAGGGACGCTAGGACACCCCAAGGGCAGGGGGAAGACGCGAGGGAGAGAGGAGGCCGGGCCGGGCCCCCCGCCGTCACTGAGGCACTGCACTGCAGGGACAGGGATCTGGGCCCCCTGCTACCGCCTGGGTTTCCCATGGACCCAAGGAAGCACTGAAAAATAAAGTCCATTAAAAAACAGACCTTGGTCCAGCAAAGCCGCATGCTTAAGCCCCCACCAGACCACCCAGCACACACGGATCCACAGCAAACAGGAAAGGCCACACCCCAACACTGCCCACATTCTCTGGTCCCCTTGGGACCACCCAGGCCACGGCCACAGCCACCTGCAGTGGTCTCTCCCAGCGCCAGTGTCCTGTGGGATCTGGCTTCAGGAAAGTTAGATCTGGGGGTCTCCCGGTGAATACTGAGGGCCCTGCCAGAACCACAGTGCCAGGACCACAAGCCTCGCCAAGAGGAGTGGCGGTGGCGAGTGCTGGGACAGGACGGGGACCAGACCCCCAGGAAGGGTGGAGGCCCTGACACAGGCTCCCAGATGCCGAGGAGAGGCCGTGCCCAGAGCCCCTTCCTCACCCACACAGCTGTGGAAGCTCACACTGGGGGGCCAGGCTCCTCCCAGCCTGCCCCGGGCAGGTGCTCCCCTGCTGTGGCCGCGAAGTGGACCTGGGCAGACAAGCGAGGGCCCACAGTCCGGGAAAGGCCTCCGGGCACAAGATGGACAAGAGGGAGCGGGGTGGGAATAGCCGCGGAGGAGGCGGAGGAAAGCACCAGGAAGCGGTGTCCCCACCCACTCCACCGCCGCGCGGCCTCACCGCCTGTCAGCATCAGTGGGCAGGGCGCTGGAGCCGTGCCCTGGGGGCCACAGTGGCAAACAGCAGGCCCCAGGCCCGGCCACGCAAGCCGAGTGATTTGGGCTACCCCGTCTGGGGGTCCTGGGTCGTGTTCTCGCCCGCCTCAGGGCGCCGTGAGCACTAGCGGGGCATCCGCACGGAGCCGGGAGCCCACAACACCACCAGCAATGTCACCGTGTCTGTTGGCCACGGTGAGTGAGCCCAGAAGCGGGCAGGGGGCTCTGTTTCAGAGAGGAGGCTTGAGAGGACACAAAATAGCTCGTGGAAGTTGGGACGTCTCAGGGACACACTCAGTGGACGGTCTGGACAAGAGATCCTGAAGCTGCCCATGCCAGGCGGCAGAACGGGAGACGAGGAGACAGCCAGCAGGCACCTCCGAGGGCCAGCCAGGTCAGCCTGGAACAGGGGCAGCTCCCAAGGACAAGAGGGTCAGTCCCCGGGCGACTGAAGCTTCCACACTGGCCATTCCCAGCACCGGACTCAGGGCGCACCACCACCCGAGGACACGCAGAAGATTCTAGAAACTTCCAGAAGCAAATAACCGCACACATGTGAACACTGAGATGGCATCTGACTCTGCAATGAGGCCTCCACGCCCTGAGGGGACGCCCACTCTGACGCAGACATCCCATGAGGCCGTGGCCACGCTGAGGTCGCAGAGCGGGCCGCGGGAGGAAGGCAGGGCCCAGGTCAGAGACCAGGGAGGGGCCGGCACTGTGGCACCACCTCAGTGCTGGACCCTGCGTGAGCGCGTCTGAGCCCCGGCTGCTCCACTCCCCATCCCGCTCCCTGCTACTGCACCTGGGAAAGCAGCGGAGGACGGCCCAGGCCCAAGAGCCCCTGCACCCTTGGGAGACCGGACGGAGCTCCTGGCTCCTCACTTTGGTCTGGCCCAGCCTTAGCTGCTGTGGCCATTTGGGGAGTGAACCAGTGAACGGAACATCTAACATCTATCTCTGCCTCTCAAATAAGCAAACAAATCTTCCTGAGAAAGAGAGAGAGACAGAGAGACACAGACAGCAGGGAGAGGAGAGAGGGCCAGGAGGCCCCAGCCCTGCGGGACGGGAGGGACTGGGAGCAGGAGGGGAAGGGCTGTGGCTTCCGCGGGCACCTCGGTCTCCCTGTCACTGTCCTCAGACACCTGAGGCCACGCTGCAGAGAAGAGGGCCGTGCAGCTCCCAGCTCTGCAGGTGCACGGCTGAGGGCTTCCTGTGGGCAGAGTCCCGAGGGGGCGCCGGGCCTCACAGGCGTGCGCCTAGGTGGTGTTTCTCTCTCTCCCCCCACCCTCTAAGCCACCAGCACCCACCACAGGGACTGCACCTCCAGACACCACAGCCCAGCCCCTTGGCACCTGGCACTGCGGGGACTAGACCCCTGCCTGGGCACAAGGTGGCTCAGGGTGGCCCAGGACGAGGACTTCCAGAAAACTCCGAGAGGACCAAGACTAGCATCAGCACAACCAGAGCTGCAGGGGACACGTGGGGACACGGGAGCACGCGGACTCTGCACAGGAGCCCCGCGGAACTCCCGGGCACGCACGGGAACGCTGCAGGCCTCCCAGGCTGCGAACGCTCACTGCTCCCCGGTGCCCGAAGCACAGCCCCCAGGGCACGGGAGCCGACCAGACCAGCACCGTCCCAGACGGAAAGGTCTAGAAACCGCCGCGCAAACGCGTTCTTAGGACTCCGGAGTCTGAAGTGGGGGCAGGCGTCTCCCTGTCAAGCCTCCAGCACCACCTGGGGACACAAAGTGCAAGCCGCAAGCTCCCGTGTGCGTCCACACTTCACCCGCAGCGCACAGCAGGCCCAGGGCCGCCCGCCTGTGCCGACAACGGCCTCCTTCGGACGCTCAACCGACCTGTTCCACAGAAGGGCAGACTGAGGGAGCCACCCAGGGCGGCGGGGGACCCGGGGTGGGCAGACATCTAGCTGACCAGGGCCTGACCAGGGGCTCCGTGCTGCTGGGAAGGGAATTCTTCGAAGCCCGCAACAGACAACACATTTTAAAAAGCAAGCTGTAAAACGGCCCATTCAAACCAAATTAAACAACCGAGAACGAGACCGGGGTCCCCTCGGCCCACCTGCGCCTCGTGAACTGGCGTGCACCGGAACAGTCACGGCCGCCGCAGGCTCCGCTGGTTCCCGCCGGGCTTTCTCGCCTCCCCTCTGCGGGGCAGCGACCGTGGCTGCCGGGGAGGGGCCCTGCTTGGTGTATTCGGGGTGATCCTAAAACCACCCCGTGTCCAGATTCGCCAGTGGGGTTCTGCCGAGCCGTGACTGTCGGGCGGGAAGCTCCAGAATCTCACCACCACACCTGAGGGCAGGCGAGCCACGGCCTCCCGGCCTCGGCCCCTGCGCCGCCTGCTCCTTCCCTGAGCCACGCTCCCAGCGGCCTGCTTGCCAGGTGCCGGGGCTGGGCTGGCTGGCTCCGTGGAGTGACAGCTGGGGGCCCTGCTCCCGCAGTGCCGTTCACCTGCCCAGAACACAGGGCATGGCACAGGCAGGGCCCTGTGGCACGAGGCGGCAGGGGGACAAGAGCAAGAGGCTGGAGCCAGAGGCCAGAGCTGCCCTGTGCCAAGACCCCCAGACCCGAGAGCCCTCCTTCCCCGAGCAACGAGGACCCGGCCCAGCCCAGCCCGAGGCCGCTCTCGGGCCTCCCCTCAAGGGCACAGGGCTGCCCCGCGCTCCGTCCACAGGCGTCCTGGGACCGTGCTGTGCTCAGCCTGGCCTCACCACTCGGCTAACTGGGTGAGGGAGGCAGCGGGGCCGCGTGTGGGATCCCCTGCAGGGCTCACAGCTGGCCGAGGCGGTCAGGCTGCCCGGGCCCCAGCTCCACGCTGGAGACAGCACACGCGGGACGCAGACACGGGCGCCTTCCCCGGCAGCTGCCCCAACCCCCTGGGGAAGTGGGAGCCAGGGTGGCGGCCTCCGAGGTGGCATCGGGAAGGTGGGAGCGGAGCCCGCGCCGGCTAGGGGCGCACGACTCCTTACGTAACTTCACAGAGCCGATGGGAGCGAGTCGGCACAGGAACGGGTGAGCCCCTGCAGACCCGCACTCCCCTGCCCCTGTGCACCAGGGCTCTCTGGGTTGGGGGCCCTCTGCTCCCGGAAGCCGTCCCCCATCTCGGCTCTGCCAGCAGCCCACCGACCGCAGGGAGGAGCCGGCGCCGGTGCCCTGGCAACGCACTCACACCCGAGAGCTGGCCTGGGCCAGGCACGGCCAGTGCAGCCCGCGCAGCACCAAGCCGTTCCGGACACCTGGCCAGGCGGGCGAGCTGGCCTCCAGCTCGGTCTCCCCCTCCACGCCCCTCAGCGCTCCTGAATCCTCCTAACCCGGGAGCCACCCGCAACCCTGGCCGGAGCGGCGGGGGGAGGGGCGCCCCGCAGCTCCGCGCCCGGCAGGGAGGCTGCTGCTGCTGTTGTTGTTTTTTCCTTTTATTTCCACAAACACCTTGCAAAATGGACGTTCGCACCCCCCACCCCCCGCAGCCCCGCCAGGACGCGCAGCCCCGGGTCTACCTCCAACCATGTCGGGACGCAAGAGCGGAGGCCGCGCGCACTCCCTGACACCCGGGGACCCGCTGGGGCGAGCCGTGCACGCCGACGCCGTCACGGCCACCCGGCTCCAGCACGACGCTGGCGTCAGCGCGGAGCCGGGCCAGACCACAGGCGCGGCGCGGCGCGGGCTGGAGGAGACAGGTGACCGGCCGGCCCCGCCGCGGGGGGCCGGCCCGCCCGCCCGCAGCCCGGACAGTGCCGCGCGGCCACGGCCACCTCCCCAGGACCCGCACCGCGGCCCCCGCACGCGCCGCCTCCCTCCCCGCCGCGCCGGCCCCTGCTAGGGCTGATTTCTCTCCGAATCTGTCACCCGTGCAGACACGGCCTCTCCGCACGCAGGCCGCGGCCGCCCGCCGCCCGCCCTCCGCGCGCACCCGGCCTGCGGGCCTGCGGCGCCCGGGGGATGCGCGCCCTCACCGCTTTCTTCTCCCGCGGGCTCCGCTACGGGGCGGGGGCCGCGCGCCCAGGCATCCTCCTCCCCCGCGGGAGCCGAGCGCTCCGAGCGACAATGGCAGGCCGGGCGCGGGCGCGGGTCCTCAGCGGCGCGCGGGCCGGCCCGCCGCCCGCCCCTCACGCCGCTGCCTCCTCATGCCTCCGGCCGGTGGCACCGGCTCCCCCGGGAAGCTGCGGCCGGCGGCGGAGGCGCGGAGGCGCTGAGGCGCGCGCTAAACGCGGCGCGGACGGGAAGGGGCTGACGTCACAGGAAAACGCGCGCTCCGCATCCAAACAGGCTGCCGGGACGCGGGCGCGGCGGGCGCGGGGCTGGGGCGCCGGCGGGGGCGCGGGAGCCCCGGGGCGGAGCGGGGCCGGTGGGCAGGGCCAGGGCTGACGCGGGGGAGGCCCAGCGCGAGGCGGGAGTGGCCCCCCGGCCCCGCAGGACCTCACACGCCGCCCACCGGGCCTGCCCGAGGGGTGCTGACCCGGCCATCGCCGGCACCGCAGAGGCGGCCCCCGCACCCGCCGGCACAGCTGGCCGGTGAGAGCAGCCCCGCACCCGCGTCCGCGGGGGCCGCCGGCACCGGCCAGGGCGAGGCTGGGCGCCGGCTGCTGTCAGGTGCAAGGCGAGAGCGCCCGCTGCTTTTCCTGTTTCCCACACGGGGTGGCCCTGGCACTCGGTCAGCGCTGCCCTTCAGCAGGCTTCCCACGGGCAAGCCAGTGGCCCCGGGCCGCGCGAGTCACCAGGGCTGGGCGGCCGTGGGCAGCGGTCACTCACACTGGGCGGCCCTGAGTTCTCCACCACCACACCCATCTTTCCCATGGAACCACACGGTTCTCTCTGTCCCTCTGCGTCCCCCTGGTGCCCCCATGTGGCCGTGGATGCCCCTCCCCTGGGAACCCGGTGACCACAGCCTTCTCTGGAGGCCCCTCCTGATACTGGCCTCAGCACAGCTGCGGGCTAGAACCTACACGCCGGACAGCCGGGCTCGGCCACCTGTCCATCGGCACTCACGGCGTGGCCTCCGGGCCAAAGCCCCCACCGTGTGCCCCGAGTCTGCACAGCTCCTCCCTTGTCGGGAGCCCCCCGTGTGCCCCGAGTCTGCACAGCTCCTTGTGGGGAGGGAGCCCCCCCCCGTGTGCCCCGAGTCTGCACAGCTCCTTGTGGGGAGGGAGCCCCCCCATGTACCCCGAGTCTGCACAGCCCCTTGTCGGGAGCCCCCCGTGTACCCCGAGTCTGCACAGCCCCTTGTCGGGAGCCCCCCCCCCCCGTGTGCAGAGGCACGCCTGAGGACGTGAGCCTCAGTCCCGACACTCGGGCCTCTCGCGAGACAGTGGGTGAAGCCTGGCAGGCAGGGGCACTGGGTGCTAAGCCCCACAAGGCCCCACAAGCAGCAGCCCCCGCTGCCACACACAGCGTCAGCGCCGCGCCGTGCGGCCATGAGAGAGAGCGCGTGGCCCGCAGAGCCCAAGAGAGCAGGACCCCGACTGAGAAGTGGCATGGGGGCCGCCAGCATCCGCGCGCATGCGGGGCTCCCGGCCAGTGCACCTGCGAGGCGCAGTGATGGCCCAGGTGCTCAGGACCCTGCCACCCACATAGGGTCGCAGACGAAGCTCCTGGCTCCGGGCGTGGCTAGGTCCAGCCCTGGCAGCTGTGGCCATCTGGGGAGTGAGCCAGTGGATGAAAGCTCCATCAGTCTCCCCGTGACTCTGCCTTTCAAATAATTATTAAATCAGTCTTAAAAATAAAGGAAAATGAAATCGTAAAACAACACGACCACCGTATCCGCAGGCAGCTTTGAGTGGGAAGGCAGACGTGTCCCGTGTGACGCCCACGCACACCGGCCCCACCCACTGCCACCTTCTCTCCACAGTCCGTCCTGGACACCAGTCCACAGGGCTCCAGGGCGTCCAGGCTGAACCCACACTTGGTCTTCCCTGGAGCCCTATTCTAGGTGGAAAACCAGCTTTTCCAGTTTGTTGTAAATAATTGAAGACAAAGCTGAATGCGGTTGGGTTTTTACTAAACAATGGACAAGCACACCTATAAAGAACTTCCAGGACTCACACGAGTTGTTAGCTCCGAAGGATTCCAGAGGATTCCATGATACCTTGCCCAGCCATACCCGGAGGACACTGCTGGCTCTCAGCCCTCCACCCACCACCCACCACCCACCAATAACCAATAACCCAGGAACCCACCAACAACCCCCAAATCCAACCAACAACCCAGATCTCAACAGTGACCCAGCAAACCAACAACCACCCACCAATAACCAACAACCCACATCTCAACAGCCACCCAGAAAACCACAAAACCACCACCACCCACCAATAAACAACAACCCACATCTCAACAGCCACCCAGAAAACCACAAAACCAGCCTTGCCTCAGCCCCGACCCCACGAGGAGACGGGCAGGTGGACCTGAGGGCAGCGCTGTGGGGGGGCTCGTGGTGACCCCAGAAAGCTGAGAGCCGTGGGCGATGTCATCAGCTGAGGGTCTTGAGACGAGCGGGGTGGGGGCTCCATCCTGACTCCCAGATGCACCCTAAGTCCAGCATCCGTGTGAGAAGAGACCAGGGAAGGCCACGTGAGGACACAGGCAGGATGGGAGCAAGGTGTCCACAAGCCAGGGTGTCCAGGACACAACAACAACCCAATCACCAGTAACCAACAACTCACATCTCAATAGCAACCCAGGCCGGCGCCATGGCTCACTAGGCTAATCCTCCGCCTGCGGCGCCGGCACCATTGGGGCGCCGGGTACTAGTCCCGGTTGCCCCTCTTCCAGGCCAGCTCTCTGCTGTGGCCCGAGAGTGCAGTGGAGAATGGCCCAAGTGCTTGGGCCCTGCACCCCATGGGAGACCAGGAGAAGCACCTGGCTCCTGGCTTCGGATCGGCGCAGCGCCGGCCGTAGCAGCCATTAGGGGAGTGAACCAATGGAAGGAAGACCTTTCTCTCTGTCTCTCTTTCACTGTCTATAACTCTCTCTCTGTCTAACTCTGCCTGTCAATAAATAAATAAATAATAGCAACCCACAAAACCACAACCACTGCCACCCACCAATAAAAAACAACCCAGTCACCAATAACCAACAACTCACATCTCAACAGCCACTCAGCAAACCACAAACTACCACCTCCCACCAATAACAACCACCCACCAATCCACAAAGCATCAACCCCAAACCTACAACCAAGGACAGCCCAGTGTAACAACTCACCAAACACCCACCAACAACCACCCAGGAGCCCCACCCCACCCCAGACTGGCGCGCACTCCGTGGGGGGTACGTTCCATCCTACTGGATGCGGCGGAGTCTCCCTGAGTGGCGACTGCTCACACAGCCCCGCCTACAGAGGACGAAACGGGTCCAGCAGGCTCCTGGCTGAGCCGGGGCTGCGCCGGCAGTGTGCGCCATCTGGATGTTAGAGCCCAGGGCCCTCAAGCTGCCATGGACACTTGGGCTCCCACCGTGCCCACCGGGACCGGCCCCAGCCACAGCCCCTGCCCGCCCAGGGCTGCTGCAGGCTCACCTGCGTAGGACGGGCACGGCTTCAGGGTCAGAGGGCAGGCGGGGCCGCGGGGGTGGGGCTGTGACGAGCGGGGCCAGGCCAGCGCCCTGCCTGGTGTGAACCCACCACCCACCGTCAGCCCCAGGCCACGGCCCCCCAGCCTTGCCTCAGCCCCGACCCCACGAGGAGACGGGCAGGTGGGCCTGAGGGCAGCGCTGTGGGGGGGCTCGTGGTGACCCCAGAAAGCTGAGAGCCGTGGGCGATGTCATCAGCTGAGGGTCTTGAGACGAGCGGGGTGGGGGCTCCATCCTGACTCCCAGATGCACCCTAAGTCCAGCATCCGTGTGAGAAGAGACCAGGGAAGGCCACGTGAGGACACAGGCAGGATGGGAGCAAGGTGTCCACAAGCCAGGGTGTCCAGGACACAAGGACTCATGGTGGCACTGGACACTGCACAGGCTGGGGCTGGGTGCTCCCTGGAGCCTCCCTGCCTTGTGTCTGGGCAGGCAAGGGTGGCCCAGGGGCCACAGCCACAGAGGGGGGATGGGGACACGCATCTCGCCTCCACGGCTCCTGGGCTAGGGACTCGTCTGCCGTGTGTCACCAGGAGGGCAGCCACGCCCGCAGGTCCCTGCAGTGCGTGGCCCAGGTCTGACCGCTGCATCCCCCAGGCCACAGGGCTGCCCCTCATCCGCATCAGCAAGCCACGCAAGGCCACGTGACTTGCTGCAGGTCCTGTCCTGCCGCCGGCCAAACCACCGGGAGCCTGGATTCCTTACGGCGTTGCCTACTCTGCCCCGCCTGTCCCCTCCAAGTGCCCTGGACACACAAGGCCAGCCCTGTGGCTGACCAGAGAGCCCAGCCACCGTCCACACCCCCACAGCTTTCAGCAACCACGGGTGAACCTGCCATCCACACTCACGGGGCCCCGGCCTGGACTGAGGTCTGACCATGGAGGGAGGACCCTGAACTGCCTGCTGGCGGCTTCCTCTGAGGCGTCTCAGCCGCACAGGCCACGTCCAACCCAGTGTTGGCGTCGAGCGTCCCGGCAGTGGTTTAGACGCTGGCTGGGACGTCCATGCCCTGGGTTCAAGCCCCGGCCACTCCCCTTCCAGTCCAGCTCCCTGCTGATGCAACCTGGGGCCCCGGCACCCACGGGGAGACCTGGATGGAGCTCCTGGCTCCTGGCCTCACCCTGGCCCAGCACTGGCCGTTGTAGATATTTGGGAAGAAAATCAGTGGATAGGAGATCTGTCTGTCTCCCTTTCAAATAAAAATAAATACATGAGTCAGTAACAGAGAAAATTGGGAAATTCACCGATTTACGAAAACTAAACACAAGATGGGTCAAAGGTGGAATCACAGTGGAAACCGGGAAATCCGAGAGATGAGCAGAAATGAGAAGCCACAGAACCCGGGGGCCCAGCGACCTAGCACTGACCGGGAAGTCCACCCCGACCGGCGTCTACACGGAAGGGGGCTCTCAAACCCACCACCAGCGTCCAGCTCCGGGCTGGGAAAAGCCAGGGGTCGGAGGAGGGGCCAGTGCGAGAAGAGGAGACAGAGCGACTGGGGCGCGAGGGGCCCGGCTGGTGCTCAGAGAGGGTCGGGAGCGAGGGCAAGACCTGAGCCACTTCCATCAGACAGCGGGGCCGGCCCCAGAGTTCCACGGAAAGGACAGGAATTCCAAAGAGCTCCGTGAACACTCTGCCGGCCAGCAGACCTGACAGCCTGGAGGAAAGAGAGATCGACCGGGACCGGCGCTCGGAGACCCGGGCAGGCCTGAGACCGGCCGGCGGAGACGCCCTGGCCAGGCAGCCCCGTGGGCGCGTTCAGCAACACTCGGAGCGGCCGACGCTGACCCCGTTCACACTGCAAAACCCCAACGCCTCGGCTCCCCACGGATCAGGAGCGAAGCCAACGTGATGCCACGTTATGGAGGCACGCCACAGCCACGCGGCACTTTCCGTGGGACGCAAGGTCCATCGACGCAGGACACTGGATGCCAGGGCAAAGGGGGGCACCCACACGGGCACCCAGCAGAACCCAGCGCCCTCCTGAGGGAAACCCTCAGAAACAAGGCGCCCCCAGCCGCCCGGGGGCAGGCAAGGACGCTGGCCCTCCCACGTCCACGCACACAGGCCACGGGAGAGGAGACGTGAAATCGTCTCTGTTCACAGACGGCACAATCGTAAACGCAGGCAGCCGCAGCCCAGCACGAGGACATGAGCTCGGCACAGAGACCCGCTGCCGGGCCGCGCCCTGGCCGCCTGTGTCCCACACGCGAGGGCTTGAGTTCGAGTCCTGGCTCTGCTCCCAGCGCCAGCTTCCTGCTAACGTGCGTCTCTGCCGCCCCGGCGGCCCAGCCCTGCTGCTGCACACGTCCGGGGGGCGGACCAGCGGACAGAGGCTCCTCTTCCTGCCTGTCTCCCTCCCTCTCGTGTCTCGGCCCCTCAAAAAACTGTTTCTATCAGCTGCATGTCTGCACATCAACCGTGAACAATCCCACCTACAGCAGCATCAGAACAAAACGCTCAGGAATCAGCCGGGGGGGGGGGGGGGACACTCAGGACAAGCAGTGAGAGACGCCGCAGGAGCGTGGACAGAGGGCAGCGGGACAGGCCCCGGCCCCGGCTGCCGGCGCAGAGCTGCCCAGACGGGCCCGGCGGCAGATCCAGCCAACCCCGTCTCAGAAAGGCCGCCGCCGGGACCTGTGCGGGAAACATTCCCGGAAAAGCACAAAGCTGGAAGACCCACAGGTCCTGGTGCCAGAATTCACTACAAAGGCAACAATCAGAAGTGTGGCACTGCCGTAGAGACGGACGGACAGGCCAGCCACGGAGACAGGACAGGGCCCAGACGTAAACCCTCAGGGCCCCTCAGGTGTGCCAGCAACGTCCAGCGGAGAGGACGGTGCTGTTCCAGAGGACAGAGCTGACCCCACAACAGGGTCCCAGAGGACAGAGCTGACCCCACAACAGGGCCCCAGAGGACAGAGCTGACCCCACAACAGGGCCCCAGAGGACAGAGCTACCCCACAACAGGGCCCCAGAGGACAGAGCTACCCCACAACAGGGCCCCAGAGGACAGAGCTGACCCCACAACAGGGTCCCAGAGGACAGAGCTGACCCCACAACAGGGCCCCAGAGGACAGAGCTGACCCCACAACAGGGCCCCAGAGGACAGTGGCCGGGTGTGGCAGGCCAGTGGCCCCTCACGCCTGCAACCCACATCCCAGTGCCTGCTTCCAACCCTGGGAGGCAACAGATGGTGGCCCAAGTGCCGGGGGCCCTGCCCCCAACATGGGAGCCTGGCCGAGCCCCAGGCCTCCGCCTGGCCCAGCCCCGGCGCTTGTAGGTACATGGGGAGTGAACCAGCAGATGGCAGACCGGAAGATCTGTCTCTTTGCCTTCCAAGTAAGTTAAACAAGTATATTTTGGGGGAAAAAAAAAAAAAAAAAAAAAAGACTTGTTTGTTTGAAAGGTGGAGTTACAGACGGAGGGAGGGGGAGGGAGAGGGAGATCTTTTATCTGCTGGTTCACTCCCCAAATGGCCACAAAGGCCAAGACGAGGCCAGAAGCCTGGAACTCCATCCAGGTCTCCCACGCGGGTGCAGGGCCCAAGGACTTGGGCCATCCTCCACTGCTCTCCCAGGCCACAGCAGAGATGTGGATCGGAAGTGGAGGAGCCGGGACTTGAACCAGCATGGGACACTAGCGTTGTGGGCAGCGGCTTAACCCACTGTGCTTCAATGCCAGCCCCAGAAAATAATTTTTTAAAATGCATTACTGGGGCCGGCGCTGTGGTGCAGTGGGTAAAGCTGTCGCCTGCGGTGCCGGCATCCCATGTGGGCGCTGGTTCAAGTCCCGGCTGCTCCACTCTGATCCCGCTCTCTGCTGTGGCCTGGGAGAGCAGTGGAGGGTGTCCAAGTGCTTGGCCCTGCACCCACGTGGGAGACCAGGAGGAGGCTCCAGATGAACCAGCAGGTGGAAGACCTCTGTCTGCCTCTACGCCTCAGCCTCTGTAACTCTGCCTTTCAAATAAATACATAAATCGTTAAAAATGTATTATTAAGAGTAAAAATTCAGCCAGTAACGGAGAGAAAACATCGTACGTCGGGCAAGGACTCAACACGCAGGACTCGAGGGTCTCTGAAAGTTCGCGGAGAACACGCGGCGCGAGGACCTGCGCGGAGTGGGGCGCTGCGCACCGAAGGGAGCATCTCTCAGCGCCATTTTCCGCGAACTTTCTGAAGGACTCACAGAACTGGCAGCACTCGCTGTCAGGAAAGCAGCTGGGCACTCAGCCTGCTGGTGAGGACGCCGCGGCCCACGGGGAGTCCCGGTGCGGGGCCTGGTGCCACTCAGCTGCCCGGGCGCGGGGCCTGGCGCCCGACTTGGCTCCCCGGGTGTGGGGCCTGGCGCCCGACTCGGCTCCCCAGGTGCAGGGCCTGGCGCCCGACTCGGCTCCCTGCCCTGCAGACCTGGACGCAGCGGTGGTGGCTTGGTGGCGGTGCGTGTGATGGGGCTCCTGCCCACCACGGGAGACGTGAGTGAGGTCCCAGTCCCGCCCCACCCAGGGGTGGAAGATCCCGCTCGCTCCCCTCACGTCATCAAAAAGTGCCTGGATGTTGCGTGCAGAGGACCTGCGTAGACGCTACTCCAGGAGGATGAACAAACGGCCGTGAAGTGCCTGAAAGGTGCCCAACTCTACTGACCTCAGAGCCGCAAGAGCCGCGGGCAGCCCGAGAGCCACGGGCAGCCTGCCAGGACAAGAGCCACGGGCAGCCTGCCAGGACAAGAGCCACGCCCAGCCCCGAGGACAGGCCACGGGCAGCCGAGAGCCACGCCCAGCCCCGAGGACAGGCCACGGGCAGCCGAGAGCCACGCCCAGCCCCGAGGACAGGCCACGGGCAGCCGAGAGCCACAGGCAGCGCCAGGGTGGGTGTTGGTGGGAAGCAGCGAGTGTGGAAGGCAGGGACAGGACAGCAAGGCCGAGTGTCCAGAGCAGCGTCTGGCCAGCGCCACGCGGCTCTCGCTGCCCAGCGCCACGCGGCTCTCGCTGCCCAAGTCCCGCCAAGCAGGGGGACCTCACTCAGCCGCTGCCATGGTGACCACGCTGACTGTGGGTCTGGGGTCCTCCTTACATGCGGTACCAAGGGTGGCGGGGCTGGGCCGGCTCACAGGTACACAGTCAGACAGAGGAGACGGCACGTGAGTGGACCAGGCGCCATGAGTGTGTGTTCTAAAGTGGCTGCGGCTGCGAACCTCGCTCCAGGGCACTTCTCAAGTGAGGGGAGAAGTATGTGCAGAATGCGCTGGACGGTATTCAGCCCTCGCCGCTGCCACCGTCCTCCACCGGTGCCCTCGTGAGCGCCGCCCCCAGCAGGCTGGCCCTCGCACTGACCCCTGGCCCTGGGCAGCGCTGCTTGTGGACAGGAAGCCGGGAACACCTGGAGGGCCGCGTCCACGGGGCCGCTGGCGGCAGAACGGAGCCGGGCTCTCACGCCGGCACCGTTTGTCACTCCTGCTTGCTGGGTGCCCAGTGGGTGGACGCCAGAGCCTGGAGTGGGGCCACGGGCAGGGAGACGCCTGCCTGCCCCCACACCAGCCTCAGCCACCTGGGAAGGCATCGCAAGGGCCCACTCTGCCCACGGCGCCTCCTGCAGGCTCGGCCACGCGCTCTGCATTCCCTGCCTCGGCTCACCCCACCCCCACTCGCGGGGATCCCTCCCTCCAGGGCCCCGGCCTGAGTGACGGAGCCCCCTGGGGTGGGACAGTGTCCCCACCAAGATCACCTTGGCAGCAGGCCCACGGTGCCCAGGCCCTCCCTGACGGCCACACGCGTGGAGCACAGGGTCCCAGCAGTAGGCGACGCACACTGAACGGTCACAGGGCCAGGCCCACACGCAAGGACCCGAAAGCTGCCCACACAGGTGGCACAGGGGCCTCCCCTGGCACCACACTCCTCCTCGCCTGGCCTCTGTGCGACCCTCAGCCCCCACTGGGAGCTGGGCTTGGGGAACCCCTGCTGGGGGCCGAGCAGGCAGCGTGGGTGTCTGCCCTGGAGGCCAGCACAGGCAAAACCCGGGTCCTGCCCAGGCGAGAAGCCCCCTCCGTCCCATCCCTCACACCCCAGGGAAGGTGCCCCCACTCAGGCCCTGGTGACGACAAGGCGGGGGCGTGGCCAGCGTCCGACCGACGCAGGCTGACCCGTTCCCTCCCACGGGTCAAGGCCCCTCGGCACTTTTGCCATCGAGGGAGCAGGCCGGCCACTCCCCGTGCAGCCAGCGCGGGCCCGCGGCACTGGCCCTCCGACATCCTCGCAGGCACGGACGCTGGCTCAGCCCCGCCAGGCTCCAGGCAGGGCCACGGTCACGGCGCCGCCGCCTTCGCGGGCAGCAGGGCGGGGCAGGGGCACTCACTGTCTTCCCCGGGACACGGCATGCCTGGCTGCTCCGGCGTGCTGGGGAACACTGCAGGGGAGGGAGACAGAGGTCAGTGTCCACAGACGGCCCAGACCCCCGATGGGAGACCGAGACCCCCGGAAACCTCAGGGCAAAAGCATGGGAGGGTCCCGGGGCGCCTTCAGGGGAGCCCTGGTGCGACAGCAACGCAGGACAGGGAGGAATCTCCACGCACCCCAGACTCCGGCTCTGCCCTCGCAGGGCAGAGCCCAGCACTGAACACCTAACACTCTGAGCTGCACAGGGAGCACCCAGCACTAAACACCTAACACTCTGAGCTGCACAGGGAGCACCCAGCACTAAACACCTAACACTCACTGAGTCTACGCGAGGGAGTACCCAGCACTAAGCACCTAACACTCACTGAGTCTACACGAGGGAGTACCCAGCACTAAGCACCTAACACTCACTGAGTCTACACGAGGGAGTACCCAGCACTAAACACCTAACACTCTGAGCTGCACAGGGAGCACCCAGCACTAAACACCTAACACTCTGAGCTGCACAGGGAGCACCCAGCACTAAACACCTAACACTCACTGAGTCTACGCGAGGGAGCACCCAGCACTAAGCACCTAACACTCACTGAGTCTACACGAGGGAGTACCCAGCACTAAACACCTAACACTCTGAGCTGCACAGGGAGCACCCAGCACTAAACACCTAACACTGAGCCTACACAGGGAGCACCCAGCACTAAACACCTAACACTCTGAGCTGCACAGGGAGCACCCAGCACTAAACACCTAACACTCACTGAGTCTAGCGAGGGAGCACCCAGAACTAAGCACCCTAACAGACATTGAATCTACGCGAGGGAGCACCCAGCACTAAACACCTAACACTCACTGAGTCTACGCAAGGGAGCACCCAGCACTAAACACCTAACATTCACTGAATCTACGCGAGGGAGCACCCAGAACTAAGCACCCTAACAGACACTGAGTCTGCACAGGGAGCACCCAGCACTAAGCACCCAAGACTCACTGAGTCTGCACAGGGAGCACCCAGCACTAAACACCTAACACTCACTGAGCCTGCATGAGGGAGTATCCAGAACTCAACACCCTAACACTCACTGAGCCTACACAGGGAGCACCCAGCACTAAGCACCCTAACAGACACTGTGCCTGCATAGGGAGCACCCAGCACTAAACACCCTAACAGACACTGAATCTACGCGAGGGAGCACCCAGCACTAAGCACCCTAACACTCACTGAGCCTGCACAGGGAGCACCCAGCACTAAACACCTAACACTCGGCCTGCACGATGGATGCTCGAAGGCGGGGCTCAGAAAGGGTTAAATGTGGCTGCAGCAGCCGTTGCCACGTGCGACCCCCCCCCCCCCAGGAAGCAGAGCGGCAAACCGGAATGCCAGGAAGGCCGAGGGGCAGACAGAGGAGCGGGGGGCCCCGGCCCCACCCCAATCCCAGAGCTGCAGGCAGGCCGGGCGGCCCGACAGCCTGAGCCCGGGGAGGGGCACGGGTGGGGGTGCCAGGTGCAGGGGCCCAGCGAGGGAGGGCACAGGACCCCCGCACGCACCCAGCCGGACTCTC
The DNA here is from genome assembly GCF_051225735.1 of Oryctolagus cuniculus. Classification (NCBI taxonomy): domain Eukaryota; kingdom Metazoa; phylum Chordata; class Mammalia; order Lagomorpha; family Leporidae; genus Oryctolagus; species Oryctolagus cuniculus. The sequence goes on from NC_142873.1 coordinate 164,601,010, forward strand.
CGGGGACCCTGAGCTCCCCTTGCGGTACCAAGATGGCGGGAGAAAACCCAAACCGGACGGCACGGACCCAGCACCTGCAGTTCTGTTAAAGTGAGGTCTCCACGCCTCCTCCATCCCCTGCTCCCAGGCACAGCTGCGCCCACCTGGGCAGCCCCCGCCCCCGCCGGCCGCCACTCACCGTGAAGGATGAGCCCGTCGTCCCTGTGCTGGCCGGCCAGGCGGAAGGCCTCCCCCAGCTCCATCTGCGAGGACACCGTGCAAGGGTCACCTGTGTGGGCAAGGACACCGCTGGGGGTCAGGGGCATGCGAGGCCAGAGTCGGCTGCTGTGGCTCAGCCACCCCGAAACTGGTCCCCGGACAGCCGCAGCCCACAGCCCCCATGTGAGACCCAGCCAACCCCAGATGGGACACAAGTCCACCCCTCGCTGACCACTGAGCAGGACAGAAGCAACAACAGCAGGGAAGGACACCCCTCTCTCACTGGGCAGGACAAGCCACGAACCCAGAGCAAATGTGGCTGGACACAGAGACACAGCCGCCACGAGGCTGGACACAGAGACACGGCCACCATGAGGCTGGACACAGAGACATGGCCACCACGAGGCTGGACACAGAGACACGGCCGCCATGTGGCTAGACACAGAGACACGGCCACCATGAGGCTGGAAGACACGACCACCACGAGGCTGGACACAGAGACACGGCCGCCACGAGGCTGGACACAGAGACACGGCCGCCACGAGGCTGGACACAGAGACACGGCCACCACGAGGCTGGAAGACATGGCCACCATGAGGCTGGACACAGAGACATGGCCACTATGAGGCTGGAAGACATGGCCACCATGAGGCTGGACACAGAGACACGGCCACCATGAGGCTGGACACTGACAGACACAGCCGCCATGAGGCTGGACACAGAGACACGGCCACCATGAGGCTGGAAGACACGGCCACCATGAGGCTGGACACAGAGACATGGCCACCACAAGGCTGGAAGACACGGCCACCATGAGGCTGGACACAGAGACACGGCCACCACGAGGCTGGAAGACACGGCCACCACGAGGCTGGACACAGAGACACAGCTTCCACAAGGCTCCGCCCACTTGGGTGCATCCTCAGTCAGCCAATGGGAAGGGGTCCACCCTGGACGGACTCCCCACTCCGCAGATGCTAGGATGGGTGTCTGACTGCATGAGGGGGATGGAGACAAAGAGGAGGGAGAGGAAAGGAGGCAGCGAGGGAGGGAGCAAGGGAGGGAGGTGGGCTCCCCTCGCCGAGCCACCTGCCAGGGACGCCCAGCACAGGACGGAGCAGGCGACCTGCCCACGGCATGCACGGAGCCCACAGCATGTCCGCGCCCAGGGGAAAGCAGGCCCGCACCTTCGCTGTCCACCCACTTGAGGGTGAGGGGGTGGTGCTGGTGCAGGCCGCACATGTCCCTCACTTCTTCACAGAGCTCCTCGAAGGTGGTGGCCGCGTCCACGCTGGTGATGAAGATGTCCCTGGGCAAAGAGAACACGGACGCCCGTCGCAGGGGCTAAAGGCGGATCCCCGGGGAGCCATATCGTTGCTCAGATCCACGAGACAAAATTCTGCCCAAGATGACAGCCCTCCCTGTCCCAAACAGAGTGCCAGAGGGGGCGCTCCACCTGCTGGTCCACTCCCCAGAGGGCTGCAACAGCCAGGGCCAGGAGCTTCACCAGGTCTCCCACGTGGGTGCCGGGCCCAAGCACTTGGGCATCCTCCACTGCTTTTCCACGTGCTTTAGCGGGGAGCTGGATCGAAGTGGAGCAGCCGGGACTCGAACCGGCGCCCACGGGCACAGGCAGCGGCTTTACCAGCAACGCCAGCCGACTGCAGTGTTTAAAAATTAACAGCACAAATTCCACCATGCAGAGAAAAAAGATCTCCTGGGAGCAAAGGTCAGGGAGGCCCCCCACGCCCCCAGGAGGGATCCAGACAGTGGCTGCTGCTGGGCTCCCAGATTCCGTCTGCCCAAAGGTGACCGTCGGGGGATGGGGAGGGCAGGCCCCCGGCTTCTTTAAGGTGAAAGACCCGCAGCCCCTCCCACACCACAGGGCATGAATGGGGGGGGGTTCTGATTAGCAACTGGAGGCGGAATTCTCAGACCCTGGGGAACGGCGGGTGGCAGCCTGCAGCTGTGACCCAACAGGTCGGAGGCGGCCACCACGGTGGGACTGGACACCCGGTGAAGGGGACAGCGGCCCCGCCCCTCCTGCCCCCACCTGTGGACAGAAGGGATTCCCTCAAGGCCAGGCCGGAGCAGGAATCACAGCCTCACCAAGAGCTCGCGGTCCAGGAGTCTCCGAGCAGTCTCTGAGCACAGGCGCTGGAAGGCTCGGACCCAGCCCCCCAGTGGTGGGGTGGGGTGTCTGCATGGTGTCCCCAGAGGTAGGGGTGGGGCAGGGGTGTCTGCATGGTGTCCCCAGAGGTAGGGGTGGGGTGGGGGTGCATCTGCATGGTGTTCCCAGAGGTAGAGGCAGGGTGGGGGTGTCTACATGGTGTCCCCAGAGGTAGGGACGGGGTGGGGGGTGTCTGCATGGTGTCCCCAGAGGTAGGGGCGGGGTGGGGGTGTCTGCATGGTACCCCCAGAGGTAGGGGCGGGGTGGGGGTGTCTGCATGGTGTCCCCAGAGGTAGGGGCAGGGTGGGGGTGTCTGCATGGTACCCCCAGAGGTAGGGGCGGGGTGTCTGCATGGTGTCCCCAGAGGTAGGGGCGGGGTGGGGGTGTCTGCATGGTGCCCCCAGAGGTAGGGGCGGGGTGGGGGTGTCTGCATGGTGTCCCCAGAGGTAGGGGTGGGGTGGGGGTGCATCTGCATGGTGTTCCCAGAGGTAGGGGCAGGGTGGGGGTGTCTACATGGTGTCCCCAGAGGTAGGGGCGGGGTGGGGGTGTCTGCTGGTGCCCCCAGAGGTAGGGGTGGGGGTGTCTGCATGGTGCCCCCAGAGGTAGGGGTGGGGTGTCTGCTGGTGCCCCCCAGTGGTGGGGTAGGGGTGCCTGCGGGGTGCTGCCCGTGGCCCCCTGAGGCCTCGGTTACAACAGGCCCCTCTGTCCTCACTTATTGTTTACCTGAAAGACAGCAGGTCCTCCACCCTCGCTTCACCCCCAGTGCCCAGCCCAGCCAGAGCCCGGCTCACGCACACCCCAGCTCTGTGAGCAGCACACCCAGAGCCTCGGGCACCCGGGGTCCCTCTGCTCAGCAGCCCCCAGTCACGGGGACGACCACCCCAGTGCTGCGGCAGCGCCCGTCGTGTGGCTCATCAGTGGGGGTCACCCACACTGCCCCGCACACTGGCCGCCTGACCTAGGGGTTCACCTTTGACCGCTTCCCATCCCCCAATGCCCCGCACCTGAGGTCAGGTCAGAAACTCCAGGGCCTGGCAGGGCCCAGCTGCGGCTGGACTGCAGCCCAGTCACCTCCCAGGCCCGGGTGAAGCAGCCCCTCCGGGCGCCAGGGCGCAGCGGCACAGCCAGGGACATCCGGGCTGCTGGTGGGCCCTCCCTGCCCCCCTGCGTCCTGGGCCCAGCTCCTCAAGCCCAGGGCCCCAGGACGAAGGCTGGGGGGGACGCAGGGCCGGCAGCAGCAGGGTCCTGAAGCCTGGCGCCCTCCCCGGGGACCCTCTCGTTCCCGGTGGCCGTCTGACAGGGAAAGGCCCTGGGGGTCAAAGGGCAAGGGGTGGCCGAGGACCCCCCTTCCAAAGAAGGGCCTCAACCTGGCCAGGCCTCAGCGCCCCCCCACCCCCCGGGGACAGAACTTCCCGTCTGCGTGGCAGGTGCGGGGATGGAGGGAGGGAGGAGGGAGGCAGAGGAAGGGGAGGGAGAGGAAGGGCGGGGGAGGGAAAAGAGGAAAAGGGAGGGAGAGAGAGGGGCAGGCAAGGGAGGGGAGGAAGGACGGGCGAGGGGCTCCGCCTCAGCCGGGAAACCAGAGTGCGCAGGTTGAATTTCCCTGCCCATCACCAGTAACCGGAGCCTCCCCAGGGGCCAAAGAGAGGGAGGGGGTGGCCAACAGCCCAGCCCCGAGCCCGGGGGTCCGCCGGGTCAGAGCCCAGGTGCCCCCCGCCCTCCCACCAAGGCCGCACTGCCGAGCAGCACCTGTTGAGAATGTTGGCTCCTGGCCAGGATGGACCTGGACAGTCTGGGAGAGGCTGGGGGCACCCAGCACAGAACCCAGGAGCCGGAGGCCTCCGTCCCGGGCGGACACCCCACCAGCCAGGGCTGAGACCTTCTGGGGGAGGGGCCCGGCCGGTCAGTCTCCCAGAAATCCTGCTCCCTCTGGCTCTGGCACCAAAGGCACCAACCCCACCAACACCCACGCCCGGGGCCTCCCAGGGGGGCAGGAGAAACCCCAGCCCCCCGAGTCCCCACTGGAGACCCCCAACGTCCACCCTGAGGCCAGAAGCTGACCCATGTCCTCCAGGGCAGGGCACTGCCGAGGCCAGACCCAGATCCGCAGGTGCCAGCCCTGCCGCCTGCGCCCGCGCCCGCGGCTCCGCTTGCCACCATGGGTGCCAGGAGGGTGCCGGACCCGAGGCCGACCCTTAGCGGGAAGCCGCGGGCGGCCCCGGCTGCTGTCCAGGATCCTCCGGCAGCGCCAGGCGCCGCACCTGGGCGCAGCCCCCGCCGCGGCTGCCCAGGGCGGCGGCCAAGCGTCCCGCGCTCCCGGGGCCGGGCCGGACGGCTCGCTGACCACGGGCGGCTCCCGCTCCCCGCCCCGTTTCACGGCGCTCCGGGCCCCGCGGGCCGCAGCGAGGCGGCCTCGGCCGTGTGTGGCGCCTCCGCGAAGTCCCGGCCCGGCTTTCAAACTCGGTGCGCGGCGGAAAGTCCGCAAACCCCGCCCTCGCTTCCAGAATCGGATGGAAACTTCGGTCCCCGCCGACGGGCGTCCGTCCTGTCCGCCCCGCGGTCCGCTTCCCCGGCCAAACGCCAACAACCGGGACGCCGCGCGCGGGAGGCCTCCCCGGCCCGCTCCCGCCGACCCCCGACGGCCCCGCGCTCACCCGCTGTAGTGCGCCTTCAGCCGGACGCGGCCGCCGCTCCCGTCCATCTTGGGGCCGGCCCTGCTGGGCATGGCGCGCCCCGCTGGCCGCCGTCAGCGCCGCGTCCCGCGCCCTCGGGCCATGGCGGAGCCGGGGCGCGGAGCGCAGCGGGCGGTGCCGGAGTCCCGGGCCGGACGGGCCAAGTCCTCGGAACTCGCGCGGGCCGGGGGCGCGGTCGGCAGGGACGCGCAGGGGGCGGGGGACGCGCGGGGCTCCGGCCCGTCCCGAATATGGCCGACCCGGGCGAGTCGCCGGCCAATCGGCGGGGCGGGCGGTCCGGGGCGGGCGGTCCCGGGGCGGGGGCGGTGGCACCTGCGGCCAATGAGGGCGAGGCGGGGCGGCCACCTGGGCCAATCCCCGGGGGACCTCGCGGCACCGCCCAATGGCGGGCGCGGAGGTGTCTACCTGCGCGCGGGCGCGGCCGCACCTGCGGCCAATGGGAGCGCGCGGCCGGCCCCGCCCCGCCGCCCCGGGCTCGGTCCGGCCGGCGGGGAGCCGGCGGGGAGCCGCGCCCCCGGGGTCTGCGGGACGCGCCCGGCCGAGCAGCCGGCGCCGTGCGGACGCGGAGAGCGAGGTGCGGCCGCCCCGGCCCGCGGAGCCCGACGCCGCGACCGGGGGAAGCGGTCCACACTCGCGCGGTCCCAGTCCGCGGAGCCGGTGCAAGGGCTTCTCAGCCGTCCGCGGTGTCTCGGAAAGGCAGAGAGAGAGAGAGAGAGAGAGAGAGAGAGAGAGAGAGAGAGAGAGAGAGAGAGAGAGAGGGATCTTCCATCCGCTGGGTCTCCCCAGTGCCCGCAGCAGCCATGGCCAGGCCGGAGCCGGGAGCCAGGAGGTGCACCAGGGTCTCCCAGGCCGCAGAGCCCGGCCGGCACCTGCGCATCGGCGGGCAGCGGGAGCCAGGCGCTCCTACGCGGTGCTTCCAGCTTTCATGCCCGGACCCGTGGGCTGACCGCGGAGGGCCCGGTGGACACTGCCCTCTCCCTAGCGGTGGCTGAGGCTCCCTGCGTGGCCGCGCTCAGCCGCGCTCCCTGCGCCTCTGTGGCACAGACTGCCCCTCCCCTCTGCGGCCACTTTATCACACACCTCAGGGGTCACTCTCTTCCTGACGGGACCTTGGCTGCCCCCACTTGCGGCCTGCAGCCTCAGCCGGTTCTCTTGCGAGCTCCGAGGCCCCTCCCCCTAGGCACTCCCCCTCCCCACCCCTGCCCAGCCAGGGTCTTTCCAGGGGTTCCTTCGGGCCCCTCCCTCCAACACCACATTTCTGTGTCTGCAGGCCCTGGCAGCTGCACCAACACGGTCCCAGCACCCAACGTGGAGCCCTCGATTCCACTGTGACTCCTGGCCCAAGCCACGCCCTCTCCACACTGGGCTCCTCTCCAGTCTGTGTGTCCGTCCATCTGTCCATCAGTTCCAAGCCCCCCAAAGGTTCCCATCACTCAGAGAAAAGCCAAGTCCCCACCCTGGTTCACGGCCCCCCTGCTGCCCCAGGGCCTTGGCACATGCAGTCCCCCCTCCCCCACCTCCCCAGGAAAACCTGGCTTCAGGGCTGTGTTGAACTTCCCGAGTGTTCACTAACAGGGCCACGCCCAGGAGGCAGACTGTCCATTCACCCGTCTCTGCTGGACTCCCTGTCCCCACAGGAGGGCAGGCAGGGCACCGCGGCCGGGCCACGGCGAGGCAAGGCAGTGCAGTGGGATGGAGGTGGCTGTGGGGGGCTCCAGAGGGAGACCCTGGACCAAGGCTGTGCCTGGTCCCCTTGAGCTTGGAGAGCCGCTGAGAGCCTGTGGCACTTCCTGGTGAGTGTGGGAGAGCCAGGTTCCCCTGGGTGGACACAGGCCCCTCCTGCAGGGGCCCTGCACCCCCAGAGCACACTGCCCCCCACAGGGCCCCCACACCCCTAGTGTCACTGCCCCCCACAGGGCCCCCACACCCCCAGAGCACCACTGCCCCCCTAGGGGCCCCCACACCACTAGTGTCACTGCCCCCCACAGGGGCCCCCACACCCCCAGAGCACCACTGCCCCCCAGGGCCCCCACACCCCCAGTGTCACTGCCCCACAGGGCCCCACACCCCCAGAGCACCACTGCCCCCCAGGGCCCCACACCCCCAGTGTCACTGCCCCCCCAGGGCCCCACACCCCCAGAGCACCACTGCCCCCCCACAGGGCCCCACACCCCCAGTGTCACTGCCCCCACAGGGCCCCCACAACCCCAGTGTCACTGCCCCCCAGGGCCCCACACCCCCAGTGTCACTGCCCCCACAGGGCCCCCACACCCCCAGAGCACCACTGCCCCCCAGGGCCCCACACCCCCAGTGTCACTGCCCCCCACAGGGCCCCCACACCCCCAGAGCACCACTGCCCCCCAGGGCCCCACACCCCAGTGTCACTGCCCCCCAGGGCCCCCACACCCCCAGTGTCACTGCCCCCCACAGGGCCCCCACACCCCTAGTGTCACTGCCCCCCACAGGGCCCCCACACCCCTAGTGTCACTGCCCCCCACAGGGCCCCCACACCCCCAGAGCACCACTGCCCTCCAGGGCCCAATACCCCAGTGTCACTGCCCCCCAGGGCCCCACACCCCCAGAGCACCACTGCCCCCCAGGGCCCCACACCCCCAGAGCACCACTGTCCCTCTCAGGGCCCCACACCCCCAGAGCACCACTGTCCCTCACAGGGCCCCACACCCCCAGTGTCACTGCCCCCCAGGGCCCCACACCCCCAGAGCACCACTGCCCCCAGGGCCCCACACCCCCAGTGTCACTGCCCCCAGGGCCCCCACACCCCCAGTGTCACTGCCCCCCAGGGCCCCACACCCCCAGAGCACCACTGCCCCCAGGGCCCCACACCCCCAGTGTCACTGCCCCCCCAGGCCCCCACACCCCCAGCGTGTCACTGCCCCCAGGGCCCCCACACCCCCAGTGTCACTGCCCCCCAGGGCCCCCACACCCCTAGTGTCACTGCCCCCAGGGCCCCCACACCCCCAGTGTCACTGCACCCCAGGGGCCCCACACCCCTAGTGTCACTGCCCCCCAGGGCCCCACACCCCCAGTGTCACTGCCCCCCCAGGCCCCCACACCCCCAGTGTCACTGCCCCCCAAGGCCCCACACCCCCAGCGTCACTGCCCCCCAGTGTCACTGCCCCTGCAGGCAGATGGGCCGGCCTGGGCCCTCTCTGTCCACTGGGCAGCATTTCTCGGACAGGCCCCGCCCAAGGCCCTGCTGGACACAAGGGCAGGCCTGGCCCTGGAGCCCTTTCTACCCAGGGAAGCCGGTGCCGGGTCTGATCCTGGCCGCCCGGCAGGGAGCCCTGTGCCAGCCCCTGTCCCGGGGGGGCCTCTGGTCTGCTCTGGGGGGGGTGGGCAGCAGTCCTGACCTGGGGGGAGGCCTTGCTGGGTCCCACTCCCCACGCACCCGCCCCAGGCTCCCAGGGAGGAGGTGCTCCTGGAAAACCTCTCTGGGCCCCTGGTCCACAGCACTGACCGCTGGGCAGCCTCTGGGCAGGTGGGGGCAGGCCAAGGGGGAGGAGTCCCGGAGGCCACACCGGGGAGGCCCTGGTGACAGAACAGGCTGTTTACTCCCCGCCTCGCAGGCCCCGCCCCCTGGAGCGCAGGTGGGCGTGGCTGGGGCGCCTGCTCAGGTTTCCTGGTCTGCTTGGGCCTCCTGGGGTGGGCGGAGCCTGCAGGTGACACTTGGAGCCCTAGCCTGGAGCAGGGGCCGCTGCGGGCAGGGCCCTGGGGCAGCCAGCGTGCGTCCTTCCCACCTGGCCGTCTCTGCACAGAACTGGCCCAGACCACTGTCCTCTCCCGACCACAGACACCTGTTGGTTCCAGCATGGAGAGTGCTCCTAGCGACACCGGTGACACAGGCTGGGTGTGACACGGCCACGGGGAGGTGAAGGCACGGCTGGGAGGTCCACTTCCGGGCCTCGCCCCGGCCAGTGCAGGTCCGGGTGGCCGCCCAGTGGCAGCCGAGGGAAGGGCGAGGGGCCCTGGGGAGGGGACCCCCAAGCCTGTCCCTGGCTCTGCTCCGGCACAGCCGGCCCGGTGCCTGGTTTCCTTCCAGCAAGGTCCTGAGACAGCTCTCGGATGGGAGCCGACCAAGTCACGGACACATGACCACTCCCTCTGACCCCGCCTCCAGAGGGGGACCCCAGGAAGAGGGACTGGCGTGTGGAACTTGTGTCTGGAGGTGGCCTTGCCAGCTGTGCGACTGGCCGTGCGGGCACAGGAAGAGCCCAGAGCGCTCACTGACAGGTGTTTGGCACGCGAGCCGAGGCGGACGCAGGCACAGGACACGTGTCACAGAGGCTTCCTTTCTGTGTCACAGATCACGGGTCGCACGGTGACATCCACTTCCCCCGCATGTGTGTGCAGCGTCTGTCTGTGTCCACAGGTTGTGAAAGAGCCTGTTTTTCAAAAAGGATTTATTTATTCGAAAGGCAGAGTGACAGAGAGGGAGAGAGCGAGCGAGCGCGTCCACCCTCTGCTTCACGCCCCGAGTGGCTGCAGTGGTCCGTGCTGGGCCAGGCCAAAGCCTGGAGCCAGGCGCTGCATCGGGTCTCCCATGTGGTGCAGGGGCCCATGAACCTGGGCCACCACTGCTCCCCCCAGGCATAGCAGGGGCTGGATGGGAGCGGAGTAGCAAGGACTCGAACTGGCACCTCCAGGCGGGGTGCAGCATCGCAGGTGGGGGCTTATCCTGCTGCACTCCCCGGCCGCTGTGCCGAGCCCCGGTGTGTAACTGTCTGTGTCTGCATCCGTGTGTCTGCACCCCGTGTCTGTGTGTCTGTCTGTGGGTCCCTGTGCCTGCGTCCGTGTGTCTGTGTCCCTGTGCCTGTACCTGAGCCCATGTGTCCATCTGCACCCCTGGGTCTCTATGCCTGTGTCCGTGTGTCCATCTGCACCCCTGGGTCTCTGTGCCTGTGTCCATCTGCACCCTTGGGTCCCTGTGCCTGCGTCCGTGTGTCTGTCTGCATCCCTGGGTCCGTGTTCACTCGGCATCTCGGCCCCAGGTGCACCTGCCGCACCTGTGGTCCTGGGTCCGTGTGCCTGTGTCCATGGGTCTGAGTCTGTGTGTCTGTGTCCGTGTGTCCGTCTGCACCCCTAGGTCCCTGTGCCTGTGTCCATGTGTCTGTCTGCATCCCTGGGTCCGTGTTCACTCGGCATCTCGGCCCCAGGTGCACCTGCCGCACCTGTGGTCCTGGGTCCGTGTGCCTGTGTCCATGGGTCTGAGTCTGTGTGTCTGTGTCCGTGTGTCCGTCTGCACCCCTAGGTCCCTGTGCCTGTGTCCATGTGTCTGTCTGCATCCCTGGGTCCGTGTTCACTCGGCATCTCGGCCCCAGGTGCACCTTCCACACCTGTGGTCCTGGGTCCGTGTGCCTGTGTGTCTGCACCCCTGGGTCCCTGTGCCTGTGTCCGTGTGTCTGCCTGCACCCCTGGGTCCCTGTGCCTGTGTCCATGGGTCTGTGTCTGTGTGTCTGTGTCCGTGTGTCTGCCTGCACCCCTGTGTCCGTGTTCACTCGGCGTCTCAGCCCCAGGTGCACCTGCCCCACCTGCATTCCTGGCAGGAGCCTGCCAGCTGACATTTAGCCTGGCACTGCAGGGCCCTGGGCTGGGTCCCGGCTCCACCCATGAACCTCCCACGCAGTACTGGGCTTCCCCAGGAGAGGGCGCAGGAGGGGCACCATGGAGGCAGGGGCTCCTTCTCTGGGCGGAGGCAGCCTCCTGGGGGGTCCTGGTGAGTGGCAGATGTGGGGGGTGCTCTGTCCAGCCTCGGGTCCAGGACTCGGGGCCCTCGGCAACCTCAAAACCCTGGCCGGCCTGGACCCCCCAACAAGGGCACACCGGCCCCTGGCCTCTTGTCTGGCCCGCAGTGGATGGAGCTCCACCCTCAAGGTGGCCAGCAGGCAGGTCTAGGACCCTTCCAGCGTGGACCCCAGGGTGCCGCCTCAGCAGTCACCCCCGTCACGGGGTTACTTTTAAGTGGTCCCTGTTGAAAATCCAGGACTGTTCCCAACACCCCGTGTGTGCACACGCATGTGCCTGTGTGTGTTCAGTGTGCGTCTGTGAATCCTCCGTGTGCACCCGTGTGTGTCAAGTACACGCCCCGGAGGAGGCGGGGTGAGGCCACACCTAGCAGGGGGGAGCGCAAGGCAGGGGCTGTGTAGGAGCTGGGAGTGGGGGCACAGGGGCTGGGAGGGCGCCACGCCCCGGCAGGGAAGGCCTGGACACTGCTGGGCAGGGCTCCCCGCACCCCAGCCTCCCGGGGGCTCAGCCCCACAGCTGGGATCCAGCTGCACCTGCTGTGTTGTGCTGCTCCTCGGAGGACCCCTCTGAGCCAAGCAGCGGCTCTAGGACCCAGGTTGTGGGGTGTGGGGGGAGCTGCCCCGCTTTATCTCTGGGCTGGACGTGGCCGCAGAATGGGTTCACTCTCCTGGGGCCTGCATGGGGACTGAGGACCAGGCCTGGGCCAGACCCGTCTGGTCCTCGTGGGTGGACGGGCAGCTGCGCTCCTGTGTGGCCACTCAGAGTCGGACCCTGCCCGCCGGCACCCCATCCCCCGCCTGGGGTTATTTAAGACCTTGTGGGAGCCGGTCGGAGGGGCTGTGCCAGGACCACGTCGCCATGGCAATGCAGGCAGGCGCGTGGGGCTGCTACGAGTATTATTTTAGCTTCATAAAAATAGACAAAATCGTGGTTACCTCAAATGATCGCGGAGAGGGACTGGGGGTGTGGGGTGGGCAGGGTCTCCCAGCCCACAGCCTGAGCCCCCTCCCCAGGGCTGCACCCCTCCCCCCAGCGTGTCCAGGGGAGCTCGGATGGGGCCACACACACCCCACCCCCGCACGCCTGGCATTGCTCAGACACTGCCGGGGCTTGGGCTCCGCTCGGAGGAGTCCTGGAGGCCGTGGCGCCCACGGCGGGAGGGCAGGACCTGGGACGGCCGCGGCGTCCAGGGCAAAGTGAGCGCAGCCAGAAGCACGGGGGACCCAAGCCCATCGTGGGCTCCCTGTGACCAGCAGGGCCGCGGCCTCTGGGATGGAGCGAGCTCACCCGCCCTGGCACTCGCTCCGGCCAGGTGGGAGCAGCTCTGGCCGGACGGAAGGACTGACGCTGGCCCCGGCAAGCAGCAGATGGGCAGCCAGGGCCCTGCCCAGCAGGAAGGCCGCGCGGCCCGGCTGTGTCCGGGCCTCTCACTGGAGAGCGTCCAGCTTCCCCTGCAGGGAGCAGCTCCCGGGGCCCCCGCCTCTGAAGGCCGGGGCTCCCGCAGGCAGAGGCCAGGCTGCCCCCCCGGGGGCTGCCCGCTGCGGCCAGAGCCCGACTCGGCCCCGCTGACCCCTGGTGACCCCTGCCCAGAAGGTCGCTCTGCTCTCAAATAAATAAATAAATAAATCTTCATTTAAAAAATGAAGTCACCCATGCAGAACCCCAAAAGTGGAGTCCCAGGCCGTGAGGGAGGGGCCCACACGTGCATACATGTGTGCACACACATGCAGCGCTCACACGCGTGTGCATGCTCTCATACATGTGCACACATGCTCATGCATGCGTGTGCAAGCTCTCACACACGTGCACACGCTCACACCTGCACACGGTCACAGTGCAATGCTCACACATGTGTGCATGTGTGCGATGTTCACATGTGCTCGCTCACACATATGTGTTCGTGCATGTGTGTAATGTTCTCACACACATGCGCACACACTCTCACACACCCCGGGGCACTCGGAGAACCGCAGCCTCCCGCAGAGACGCCGCGCGGACGCCCCCCCAACCCTTGCCCTGAGCTGCTCCTCTGGGTGCTCGGTCCAGAGCCGCGCCCCGCCCCTCGCTTCACCTTTGACCTCGCCTTCCTCTGGCAGGGTGCAACTCCCACGGGGCAGCCCTGCGTTGCCCCCCGGCCGGCTCCGTTCCCTGGGGAGCCGCCGTCTCTCCGCCCTCTGACCCCGTGTGGCTGCCCGCCAGGGCTGCTCGCCCCTTCCTGCAGCCCGGGCCTGGGGGAGGTGGGCTCGCCCCGCGTCTCGGCTGGGAGGCCTCGGGGAGGGAGTGACCCGAGCCTCAGCCCGAGGCCCGCCCTCCGGAGCTACACAGGAGCTGACAGCGCCGGGATCCCCACACCCTCTGCTGGTCTGACGGCTGTCGTCCAAGCATGAGCCCTCTTTTCTTTCCTTTTCAAGATTTATTTATTTATTTGGAAGGCAGAGTTACACAGAGAGAAGAATAGAGAGAGACAGAGACAGGGAGAGGGAGAGGGAGAGAGGCAGAGGAGAGAGACAGGGAGAGAGGTCTTCCATCCACTGGTTCACTCTCTAGATGGCCACAACAGCCGGCGCTGTGCCGATCCGAAGCCAGGAGCCGGGAGCCTCTTCCCGGTCTCCCACGCGGGTAGAGGGGCCCGAGGACCCGGGCCGTCCTCCACTGCTGTCCCAGGCCACAGCAGGGAGCTGGATGGGCAGTGGAGCAGCCAAGCCTGAGCCCTCGCATTTCTTCCCCAGCCCGGCCGATCAGGCTCCACCACAGCCACGTGCTTGGCCAAGCAGCAAGATGGCACTGCGTGGCACTGGGCGCCGGGCCCTGTGCTCCCTGCTGTGTGACCACGACAACCAGGAGGAAGGCACCGCGGCTGCCCCATGCTGCAGAGGAAGCCGGGGAGGCCCCAGGAGGTCTGGAGAGCTGGGGGCTCCCGGAAGGCGGCTGGCGTCAGCAGCGCTAGGTGACAGAGCTGCGGGAGCTCCCAGACCCCGGGGAAGGGACCTGGGGCCCCCCACGCAGGCAGGACGCCTCTCCCTGCCCCCGCCAATCAGAGCGCCTGGGCCCTGGGGGCAGGAGGCTCGGAGGCTGGAGCACTGCTGAAGACGGGGCAGGGAGGACCCCAGGCGCAGGTGGCTGAGGGGAGCCCAGCCCACGTCCCCCTCGTAGATGCAGAGGCTGCGTGGGACCACCCGAGGTCACACCCAGGGCCCCAAGAACCCTCCCTGTCCCCCGCCCGCGGAGTCCAGCCCCCAGGCAGAAGCGGCACGGCGCCAAGGACTGCCCGTGGGCAGCAAGAGCTCGCGGGGGCAGCAGTGCCTCCTGTTGGGTCCCCACTCTGGGTGGGCACAGAGAGGACGACGATGAAGACAGCGATGTGAGCAGGTGGCCGGCAGCTCCCGACAGGGCCAGGGCCACCGGTCGCGGCTGAGCTCACAGGCTGCTGGCCGGCCGGGCTGGGTGGGGGAGGCAGTGGTGAGTCCGACTGTGGCCCCACGGGGACAGATGGCCCTCCCAGTGGCTCTCTGGCTGCCTTCTCCTGGCTGCTGCTTAGTCACAGATGAGCTGGACCTGGTGGTGCCCAAGCCACAGCCCTGCAGCTCCTGGTGCTGGCCACAGCGCCCCCTGGTGTTGCCGGACACTGGGGGTGGCCCGTGGAGGAGGATAAATCCCCCAGCCCCTACTCTTCGAACGGCCACCCCTCCCCCTGGGGCCCCTCACGATTCACACCCCAGCTTCCCCGTGACCTCAGCCCGCGGCTCTGGGGGTCACTCTCTGTGCCAAGATGGATGGGGTCCCCCAAAACTCCCGCCCAGCAGGGCCTTTGCAGACGTCGCTGCTTAAGATGAGGTCGCCCCAGGGTGGGCTGGGCCTGACCCTCCGGGCGGCGCCACACCGGGAGGAGACACCGATGGGAAAACACACAACACCAGGAGCAGGGCAGGGCCTGGGTCGGATCCTGTGCCCCCCTCCAACCACCCCAAGCCTCCAGAGGGACCCAGGCACCCACACCTGAGGCTGGATTTGGCCACCAGGGCTGGGAGGGACACGGCCGACCCACACCCCGCACCCAAGCCTTCACCCCAGGCTCTGCTTGGCGAGCAGCAAATGAGGACCCCACCCCCGGCGTGGTTGTGGCTTTGCGACAGGAGAGGGGCTGGGTGCTGCCCACCACGCCCCGGCCCCCTCACCCCTCTCCTGTGGCCTCAGGGACTGACAGGGTGAGGAAGCCGCCAGTGCCCAAAGGCCATCCCTGGGGGGTGAGACGCAAGACCCCAGCGGCCTCTGCCCCGCGCTGAGCCGGCTCCTGGGGCTGCAGACGGGGATCCCCTCGGCCCTCACTGTGGCCCGCCGCCCCCGGAAGAGCGCCGGCCATCAGAGCGCCGGCCTCCCGCCCCTCCCGGCCCTGTAAGCACGCGGGCAGAAGAGCAGCCTGCAGGCTGCTGTGGAGTCGGCGAAGGCTCTGCCCGGGTGGGCCCGGCCGCGGCGCCCGGGCCGGCACAAAGGCTGGCTTTAAATAGCTGCAGAAAGGAGGGCGGAGGCGGCGCGGCGCAGGGCGGGGCAGGGGCCCGGCGGCAGAGGGGCTCAGCCTGCTGGCCCGCAGCAGCCCTGCAAAGCTCCAACCCCCCCACCCCCCCCAAAGCCCAGGGAGCGCTGACCCTGGGTCACCCGGTGAAGGTCCACCCTCGGGGTGAGAGGACACGGCGGGCAGCAGGGGGCCGCCGGGCTGCCGTGTGCGCCATCTGGCTGGCAGCTCTGCGGGTTGCCACGGTGGGAAGAGGGACAGCAGGGGACGTCACTGCCCTGTGTCCTGCCCTGGCCGGGCCCCGCCTGCCTCCCCGCATCGGGAGGTGCCCGCAGCCGCTGACCCAGATCTGTCTCTGCTGGGAGGCCACCTGCTCTCTGCTGGCTCCGAGGCCCGTTCCGTTCCATTTGCAGCTCCCGGTCGCTGCAGCCCAGTCCACCCCATCCCCGACAGCCCCGTCCTTTAGGGCAGGGACCACCACCACCGGGACGGAGGGACCTCGGCAGGGGAGGGGCCCTGATCAGAAGCAGACGGTGGGCGCTGGCCTGTGGCCCCTCTGAGCTTTGAGAAGGACCCTGGTGCTCTGGCTCTGGCCTCCGGCCGGGCCTGCACCACACCCAGCCACGACGGCCGCTCGGCACGCTGCCCCGCGCCTCTTCTGCAGAGCGACCTGCAGGAGCTGCTGTCAGAGGCTGCAGCCATCACCGAGCTCCTGGGAGAATCTGTCCGGTGTCGCTGGGGCCTCTGAGCTCCTGTCGCCACTGCCCCGGTGCCCCGGCGCTGGGGACCACGGGGCCAAGGGGGCAGTGCCTCCTCAAGCCCTCCAGGCCTCCAGCCCGGGCCAAGGCTGGCCCCAAGCCCTGGGATCTCAGGCCGGTCTCAGAAGCACGCGGCTCTGGCCTCCGCCAGCCCTGGGCTCCCTGCCCTCCGCTGTGCCCACTTTAGAGCACGAGCCCACCCCTGCCCACCTGCAGCCGTCACAGATGCCAGCTACTCCTCTTCCCAGGCTCCCCCGTCAGATGCCAGCTACTCCTCTTCCCCAGGCTCCCCCGCCAGATGCCAGCTACTCCTCTTCCCAGGCTCCCCCGCCAGGTCAGCCGCTGCCTGGGCCCAAGCCCCCGCGAGCCTGGGCAGGGTCCCAGGGCCTGCAGAGACGGCCCCACCCAGAAGCATCCCCTGAGCCCCGGGCTGGGAGCAGGCAGGTGGGGGGTGGTCCAGGCGCCAGAAGACACAGCGCAGTCGGAGCAGAGCCAGCCCCCGGCCAGGGCTTTATTCCATGCTGGGACAGTGGCCTCCTGCGGCTTCCACCGCCCACTCCACCTCCGTCCGCAAACGCCCCACAGAGCGAGGCCTGGCAGCCGGGGCGGCCGCTCTGCCGAGAGCCGCAGGCCAGCTTTGGGGGAGGCTGCAGTGGGAGCCAGGGAGGCCCAGGGGTCCTCGTTTGCCGGGGTCGGTGGGAAACAGGCAAGCAGGGTCTTCCTGGTGGGAGGGGCGCGTGCCACCTCACATGGTGTAGGCCGCCCAGTACACGACGTTGACGGCCGCGAAGGCCGCGGGGAAGACGGCGCGGGCGTAGATGTCGATGGTGTCGGCGCCAATGGGCTTGAACCGGGCGCGGAGGCCCCCCGAGCCCCCCGGGCGGGCCGGCCCCTCCTCCTTGGTCTCCCCCGTCTCCACCTCCACTGACCGGTAGGAGCCCAGCAGGTGCCCAGGGACGCGGCACGGCCGGCGGGAGACGGCCAGCTCCTGGGTGACGCCAGCGGCCGAGAGGGAGAAGAGGACGATCGCGTTCCTCACGTCCATCTGCCCGGGCAGGGGCTGGGGTCAGGGCGCCGCGACCACGGCGGCCGAGGCGAGGCGCCCAGAGCTGCCCCGTCACAAGAGGGACCTGCATGGGGGCCTGGGGAACGCACTCCGGCCTCACCTCCGCCCTTGGCTTTGTGACCTTGACCTTGGCCTTCCGCTTCCTCCTGTAGTCGGCGTTGAAGTGTGCGAAGGCGTACTCCACCAGGGCGGCAAACACGAACACGTAGCAGATCCAGAAGTACACGTCCAGCGCCTTGATGGCCGAGGCCCGCGGCAGCGAGGAGCGGGCGCTGACCATGAGCGTGGTCATGGTCAGCACCGTGGTGATGCCTGCGGGGGTCACGCGGGCGGTGCCGTGTGGGAGCCCGGCCTCGGCGGGCCTGGGTCCCAGACAGCGAGGGTCCACCAGCCTCCCTGCCCCCCGTGCAGGTCAGAGTCCACTGAGCAGGCTGGCCCGGCTGGCCGCTGCCCAGGACAGCCAGCATGAGGCGCCGAGCTCACGGCGGGTGTGGGGGTCCTGCTCCCCGGCACCGCCCTCCAGCCAGCCCCCTGGGAGGCCCCTTTACCTAGAGACACCCTGGCGGGCACCGCCCTGCTCCCCAGCACTGCCCTCCAGCCAGCCCCCTGGGAGCCCCTTTACCTAGAGACACCCTGGCGGGCACCGCGGCCTGGCTGATCCAAAAGGAGACCCAGGACATGGCCACCAGGAGCACGGAGGGCATGTAGGACTGGATGATGTAGACACCGCGGTTCCTCCGCAGGCGGAAGTGCAGGCTGAGCCGGGGGAACTGGCCGGCTGGGGGAGGCACGGCCCACCGTCAGACCTGGGCCGCCGCCCCCTGGGGCTCGGGGCAGGAGGGGCTGTGGTGGGCACTCGGGCCTGGACCCTGCCTTCCCCAGCTCCCACACCGGCTGACGGGCCAGGGTCCCCAGCCTGGCCGCGGGATCGCCCAGAGGAAGCACGGGGGAGGCCCGGAGCTGTCGGTGCCTCGGCTTCCCCCAGGGCAGGGGGCGAGGGCTCCCCGGCTCTGCCAGCCGCCCACCACGTGGTTCCATGGAAGGGCGGCGTGGGGCAGCAGGAGTGGAGGGCCAGGCAGGCCAGGGGAGGCCTGAGAGAGGCCCCCACACCCCCCAGGGCCGCCTCGGCAAGGTGCACACCCCACACCCCCAAGAGCCGCCTCGGCAAGGTGCACACCCCACACCCCCAAGGGCCGCCTCGGCAAGGTGCACACCCCAGGCCCCAGTGCCGCCTCGGCAAGGTGCACACCCCACACCCCCAAGGGCCGCCTCGGCAAGGTGCACACCCCAGGCCCCAGTGCCGCCTCGGCAAGGCGCACACCCCACACCCCCAAGGGCCGCCTCGGCAAGGTATACACCCCAGGCCCCAGTGCTGCCTCGGCAAGGTGCACACCCCAGGCCCCAGTGCCGCCTTGGCAAGGTGCACACCCCACACCCCCAAGGGCCGCCTCGGCAAGGTGCACACCCCAGGCCCCAGTGCCACCTCGGCAAGGTTCACACCCCAGGCCCCAGTCCGGGCGAGCCCGTGCCCCTCGGCGGGTTTGAAGTCAGTGGTTTTCCTGCTGTGCCCAGGACCCTGCACGGCCGGCCGGGCCCCGTCACAAGCAGGAGGCGCCCGCGTTACCCGACTTGAAGTTCATCAGCTCCGTGGAGAAGCGGTAGCTGGTGATGGTGAACTGGGCCAGCTGCAGCCTGTCCAGCCCGTGGATCTGCTCCTGGTTTTCCGACCAGTAGTACACGATGTCCTCCGAGGAGTAGCCATCTGCAGGCAGGCCCACAGGTGGGCCCCGGCCCCGGGCAGCCCCCACATACCCCAGGCCCCCAGGGGCAGGACCGGACGGGGCCCAGCCCGCAGCACCTCCAGGCAGGTGGGTGAGGCCAGCGACGCTGGCAGAAGCAGGGTCACCATCGTCAGCAGGTGCAGCCGTGTTCCGGCAGCCTGGGCCAGCGACACACAGGCGTCTGGGGTCCTCAGCCCAGCTCTCCCTGGTCACCCGGCCTTCTCCCCGCTCCATCGCCCCCCAAGGCCCCTTCCACTCCTGTGACAGCTTTGCCCTGGGCTCCTCCCTATCCCCTGAGCTGGCTTTGTCCACACTCCGGCCTGCCCCGGTCTGCAACCGCCTCGTCTGACCCCCTCCGGCCACGCCGGCCCACTCACAGCTCTCCAGTTCCAGCATGCACTCCTGCTCATCCATGGGGTACTTGGCCAGGTCCATGTCGCAGGCCACCGTGGAGGTGATTCTGCCCAGACAAGTGTGGAGTGAGGACCGTGGGCAAGGCCAGCCCTCCGGAGCCGGCAGCTCCCCTGCCCCCTGCCGCCCACGGTGGGCTCAGGGGCCCTCTCAGCTGTGAGAGGGCTGTGACATCTGAGAGCCGTGCTCAACTCTGGGGGCGCTTGGGCCTTCAAGAACGGGATTTTATCCGTCCGTCCTTCAAGGTGCAGCTCGGCCAGGGACCTCCGAGGCAGGACCCAGCCGGAGCAGCCCGGCTCTGGCCCGAGAAGCTGTAGACGGCCACGTGGGAGCAGACCCAGAGCTGCCCAGGGCCCTGCTGGCCCGGGGGCGGCCAGAAGTCAAAAGCTTACGTAAAATCTGCTTTTGACAATGTTAAGAAATAACTGCATTTCCAGAAGGCCCGTGTGTGAGCAAAGCACACAGTCGCCAGCGGCAGACGGCCCTCGTGCGCACGAAGCAACCACAGGGCGCGGAGGCAGGGGAGTGACGCTCGCAGCGGCTCCGACGAACCTCAGCACCGGACGCCAGACGCGCGGGACAGAGACAGGGGTGGGCTGTCGGCACAGAGCGGAGGTTCGCACGGCCTGGCAGACAAGCTCCGTGCCGCTGGACTGTCCACTCGGAGACGCGGACCTAACGTGCCAGGAGCTCCGGCCCTGGGGACCCTGCAGCTGAGGCGTCACCAGCAGACGCCGGGGCCGGGTGCCAGAATGCCCCCCGCCCAGCCCCCGCCAGGAGCAGCCCCGCGCCCAGACCGCTCACCGGATGCTGTACAGGACCACGCCGTCCGGCTGCAGCCGGATGAGTTTGTTCTCCACGGTGACGTCGTGGAACCAGGCCGACTTGGCGTTCACGATGAACGTGTCGGGCAGCCACAGCTTGTCCACGAAGCGGCTGTCCAGGCCCAGGGTCTCGCTGGTGTGGTTGTAGGAGAGCCTGCTGTCCCTCCAGCTCTGGTGCAGGAACACGGTCATGGTGTACTCCTGTGCCGGGCGGGGCGGGTGCGGCTCAGCCCCTGCTCTCGCGGGGCTCAAGCCGGGGGCAGCCGGCTGCACACTCACCATGTTCACCTCCGAGATGTGGTCGATGCTGGCCACCTCCAGGGCGAGGGCCACGTTCACAGGGGGGCCTGTGAGGAGAGGACGGAGTGCAAGGGGGGAGGCGCAGGCCAGGCCCCCCGCCAGGGCCAGCCCAGCGGAGCAGGTCGGCGTAGCCGGGGCCTCTGCGCGGGCTGGGTCTCGGTGTGCCTCTGCCGTCGCATCGCAGCTTCCCTGGGGGCCTGGGGCTTGCGATCCAACAGAGCCCCCCGGGGAGACCCAGAGCCCTTCGGGCACACACCCACAGGCAAGCCACTGCTTGAGCCGGCCCCTCACCTCCGATGCCGGGCCGGAAGTTGCGGGCATAGCCTTCCACCAGCCCGTCCAGGTTGGGGAGCCAGGAGATCTCCAGGTTGGAGCCCACGTAGTCCCCGATATCGTTCATGGCTCTGGGAACACAAGGCCAAGTGGTCACCGACAGGGCCCTGGGGCGGCAGCACCGGCCTGGGCACCTGGGCCAGGATGAGGAGTCGGATGCAGGGGAGCCCGGGACGTCCTCGGCCCCTGCACCGTCCTGTGCTCAGCCTCCCCCCTCCCCATGGACCTGCAAGGGAGGCTGCCCAGGAGGACCCTCTCAGGGACACACGGCCGCCCTCCAGCCTCTGGCAGAGAACCGTCCAATCGTCCTTCTAAACATCCATCCATCATCCCTCCACCCATCCATCCATCATCCATCCATCATCCATCCATCCATCAACCCATCCATCCACCCATCCATCATCCATCCATCATCCATCCATCATCCATCCATCCATCAACCCATCCATCCACCCACCCATCTACTCATCCATCATCCATCAATCTACCCATCCATCATCCATCCATCATCCATCCATCATCCACTCATCCATCAGCCATCATCCATCCACCCACCCATCCACTCATCCATCATCCATCATCCACCCACCCATCCATCCATCATCCATCCATCCATCAACCCATCCATCCACCCACCCATCCACTCATCCATCATCCATCCATCTACCCATCCATCATGCATCCATCATCCATCCATCATCAATCATCCATCCACCCATCCATCCACCCACCCATCCATCAGCCATCAGCCATCATCCAACCACCCACCCATCCACTCATCCATCATCCATCAATCTACCCATCCATCATCCATCCACCCACCCATCCATCCATCCATCATCCATCATCCACCCACCCATCCACCCACCCATCCATCATCCACCCACCCACCCATCCACCCACCCATCCATCATCCATCCACTCATCCATCAGCCATCAGCCATCATCCAACCACCCACCCATCTACTCATCCATCATCCATCAATCATCCACCCACCCATCCATCATCCATCCATCATCCATCCATCATCCATCCACTCATCTATCAGCCATCATCCATCCACTCATCTATCAGCCATCATCCATCATCCATCAGCCATCATCAATCCACCCACCCATCCACTCATCCATCACCCATCAATCCACCCACCCATCATCCATCCACTCATCTATCAGCCATCAGCCATCATCCAACCACCCACCCATCTACTCATCCATCATCCATCAACCATCCACCCACCCATCCATCATCCATCCATCATCCATCCATCATCCATCCACTCATCTATCAGCCATTAGCCATCATCCACGCATCAGGTGACTGACTCCCTGGTGTGGGTTCCACTTCAGAAACGCGGCTGCACCGTGGGCAGAGTCACAGCCCAGGCGTGGGTGGAGGTCCAAGTGTCATGGGGGAGGGGCGGGCAAGTGGCTTTAGATTGACAAGCGTTGTGGTAGGGGAGGTCAGGCCCCTGGCCGCCAGGAGTCTGGGGAGGAGACCACCGCCCTGAGAAAGCCACGCCAGAGCCCAAAGCCAGAGAGCACGAGCGTCCAGGGAGAGGCCAGAGGGGGCAGCAGGGAGGCTCCAGGCTGTGGGAGGGATCGAAGGGGGGCCCCTCCCAGGGCTGACCTCCCCCCGGGTCAACTCAAGGTCATGAATGAGGTGCCGAGAGATGAGACAGGATTCTGGTGAGGCCACAGGAGTGCCCGGGGAGCCGGGCAGTGCGTCCTGCCTGGACTCTGGTCCTTACATCACACTCTCAGGGGGTCCTAGAAGCCCCCAGGAAGCCTGGGTTTGAGAGGCACCAGGAGTGGGCCCCCCCTCCACAGAGCCACGTCTCTGTCACAGACTGCCCCCCCACAGAGCCACGTCTCTGTCACAGACTGGGCTCTGAAGGAGCCGTCTTTGAACAGAAAGTCCCTCAGCTAAGGTGTTTTGCAAACTTCTGATCGTCATGGGTGGGGAAAGTGACCTTGGACAAGGCCTGCGGCTCTGCTGTCCACCCCAGACAGTCAGCCGCTGCTCCCTGCTGGTCCCCAGGGCCAGGGCTGGGGACAGGGGAAAGAGCTGGAGTCCTGGTCCTACGATTAAAACGCCAAGTGGAGGTCCCCCTGAGGCCGGAGGCAAAGGGATTGAATTGTTTTTGGACCTGCCCAGCTGCCATCAGCCTGCTGGAACCAGGCCACCAGGAGACCACGTCCTCCCTGGGCGCACCTCTTGCCTGTTGACCCCCTTCCCTCTGCACCTGCCCCAGACAAACTCTGCAGCGGGCGGGGCTGGGGGAGCTTGGCAGGGGCAGGGGGCTCCCTGGTCCACCTCCCCTCTACACATGGGGGCCTGAGAGGTCCCCAGGGGGCCTCGAGGCCAGTGTGGCCGGGCTCGGGGCTGCCCTCGGGGAGACGGCTCTGCGCCCACACTCAGAAATTCAAGCACGTCGTGCCCTGGGGCACCGTGAGGACCGACGGCCTCTGCCCAGGGCGCACCTTGGCTATCAGGCCTGGTTCCCTTCTGCCTCCCCCCCCCCACAGAAGCAAAGCCGCCCCCGGCACTGCGCCCCTGGGGAGGGTGGGCGTCACCGAGCCCAGCACTGCGGCGGGATCCTCCCCAGCACACTCAGCCTACGGATCCTGACAGCTCCACTTTTAGAGCAACGCAAGGCTCGCCAGCACTCGGTTACCAAGGCAAAGAGCCGCGTGCGGCAGCGGCCGTGAGCTGGCACGGCAGGCGCCGCTGCTCAGCCGCTCCGGGGACTCGGGGCGCCTACGACCCAGGAGGGCCGCCCCCAAGCAGGCCCCAGCCCCTGACCCCGCCAGCGCCCACAGGAGTCTGGGCTGGGGAGGGTTGGCTAGAACCAGACCCCATCCCTCGGCAAAGCTCCAGGGACGAGGAGCCTGACGCTGGCGGGAGGGAGCGCGGCCGTCCTTGTCCTGCAGTGGAGGGGACAGGGGTGGCAGGAGGTTCGGTCTGAAGGCCACGCAGGGCGGGAGGGCAGCTGCTTCCCGGCCCCTTCTGAACCTTGGGGCGAACCCACAGCTTCGCACCTGCGCTGTCCCGGTCAGGCCAAAGCCGGGGCAGGAGGCGGAGCCCAGCCCAGGGGCACAGCCACGGCACCCAAAACGGCAGAGCTTAGGGCTCAGGGGGGCAGGCAGTGCGGCGGCCCTGTGCCCGGCACGCGACACCCTGGGAGCCAGACGCCGGCCAGCGCTTTGCAGGAGGCCTCTCCGTGCACGTGTGGACTGGGAGGGGCATCTGGAGGCCCTGTGAGCAGGGCACACAAACGTGAAGCCAGCACCGGGAGGGGTTTACCAGACGGCGAGTCTCGCTGTCAAACTCGGGCTCAAACTGTGTGCTCAGAGCTGTGGGGACTTCAGGCTCGCGGCTCCGTGGAGGGGGCCTGGGCTGGACCCTCCGGCCAGCATGGATGAGCTGGGCCACGCCTCACCCCCGGCCCTTGCTGTCACCTGGGAGTCCCGCAGGACACGCTCCCGTGGTCTCCAGCCCTGCAGCCAGACCCAGGCCTTCCTCGCTCATTCCTCTGGCCCAGCAAGGGAAGTGACACCCCCTCTTCCCCAGCCCCCCCACCATGTTCCCTAGACACCGGCGGCTGAGGCCAGCCATTTTGTCCCAACGGCCACCAGGGGCCATCAGCAGGTGCAGTCCCCTCGCGGGACCGCCTGTTTTGCTTGCACAGAGATGGTTCCAGGAAAGACCCTCTTGCGGGCTGTGGCCGGTGGCCGGGGGGTGCAGGGGCCATTCGGACGCCCAGAGAGAGGGCAGAGCGCAGCCCGCACGGAGCCACAGCTGGACCCTTCTCCCAAGCTCCACTACACTTCACGCAGACCCAGAGGTCTTTCTCCCAGCCGGGCACCTGGGCGCCGGCCACCTACTCACCGGGAGCTCAGTGGCTCCTGAAAGGGGCCCACGGCCACCTGGCCCGGCTCCCCCGCAGCCACGCACCTGCCTCCGGGCTCCCACCCTGCTCCCACGGCAGGGGAGCGCCCCCGCCCCAGTTCTCGGATTCTCCTCCCCTCTCCCGCCGCTGGAGGGGGCCGCAGATGCTGGGCGAGAGCTGACAGCAGTTGGGAGGCCGGGCGCTGCGGCCCCCCCACCCCACCGGACAGCGGCCAGCGCCGGCCGGCAGGGGCGCCCGCGGGGACACCGGGGACGAGACCCGCGGTCCCCGCGCCGAGGTTCGCGTCCGCAGCTCCACTCCAGCTCGGTCTCGGCCCGCGGGGGGCCCCCAAATTTCTGGCTCCCCGAGTAGGGACTCCTGCCCCTCCAAGTGCCCCCAGGTAGAGACCCCTGTACCGCGGCGAACCCGTGTGCAGACCTCCACTCACGTGCGGACCCTTGCCCTCCATGTGTCCCCGGGTGGGGACCCTCGCCTTCCTGGCGCCCCCCGGCCGGGACCACCGCTCATCTGCAGCCCCGGGGTGCAGACTCCCGCCCTCCCGGAGCCCCCGGGCCAGGACCCCCGCTCACCTGGCGCCGCGGGGCCGCGCGCGCAGCAGCAGGAGCGCTGGCAGCAGCCAGCGCAACGAAGCCATTGCCCCGGCGGCTCCGCGGGACGCCCGGCGGCCTCGGGCGGCGCGAAGTTGTCCTCCAGGGCCGACGCGGCTGCACCGGCGGGGCGGGGGCGGAGCCTGGCGTCGGTCCCGCCCCCAACCCTGGGCCCCGCCCCCGGCCCCGCCCCGCGCCCGAAGATCCGGACCCCCAGCGGCTGCCCTCACCCGCTGCGGTCGCGTGTCCTCGCGGGGGCGGCTGGCAGCAGACGGGGCTGGGGGCAGCGGCCCTTGCTCGAGCCAGGGCCGGGGTCCTGGAACGCGGGCGGGCTGAGGGGGAGGGTCCCGGGAACAGCGGGCGGGGGGAGGGGCTCTGTCGCTGCTCACGGCGGTCTGGACTCGCTCCGGCCCCCGGAGCAGTCAAGTCGCGGCCTGGGCTGGCCAGGCCCCACCACGCCCAGAGAGCTAAGAAAGTGGAGGGGCTTTTTTTTGTTTGTTTTTGTTGTTGTTGTTGTCGTTGTTGTTTTTTCCTCCATTCTGTTGGAAAAGCAGAGAGACCGCGAGATAAAAACGGACAGAGAGGGATACATTGTCCATCTGCTGCTTTACTCCCCAGAGGCCCAAGCAAGACAGAAGTCCAGCTGGGTCTCCCACCGGGTGACAGGGCCCCCAGAGCCCGGCCCACCCCTGCTGCCTTCCAGGGCGCCCGTGAGCAGGACGCTGGACTCCAGGTAGAACCCAGGCACTCCGGTGCCCCCGGCTTGGGTTAACGCGCACGCCAAACTCCCCCTCCCCCGTTTTTCTTTTATACTTGAAGTTCTGGGGCAATTCCCTATAAAAAGATGATCAAAAATTTAACTTCTGTTCAGTCTCATGCCCTCACTTCTGGTTCCTGGCAGCATAAACGGAACTTGAGAAAACGCTGAAAAATGGTGGACCTTCTCCCCACGTCAGCTGAGTCCCCGCAGGTGCCTGTGGCCCCTGGCCAGAGCAGGCCGGGGAGGGCCGTGTGGACGGCAGTTTGCGGTGGGCTTTCCTAGCCCCGGCTGGGTGCGGTGGGTGTAGAACGGGGCCGGTTCTGTTTGCTTGCTTTCTGTGTTTTTGAGGCGTATTTACTTGAGAGGCCAAGAGAGACAGAGCACTCGTGTCCGATGGTGACTCCCCCAAAGGCCTGCGTTGGGCCAGGGCAGAAGCTGGGGCCGGGGGCTCAGTCCTGGGCTCCCACCCGGGCGGCAGGAACCCAGCACTGCCGCCTCCCAAGGTCCGTGTTAGCGGGAAGCTGGGGTCGGGAGCAGCAGGGGGACAGACGCAGGGCTGTGGTGTGGGACACGGCGTCTTCACGGCCAGGATGCCTCTCAGCTGCTTCTCTTTAAAAAAAAAATTATTTATGTATTTGCAAGGCAGAGACACAGAGATGGGAACAGAGGAATTGACCGTCCACTGGGTGACTCCCCCAAAAGGCCACAGTGGCCAGGGCTGGGCCAAGCTGAAACCAGGGAGCTCCATCCGGTCTCCGTGTGATGGCAGGGACAGACCCAAGCATTGGGCCATCCTCAGCTGCCTTCCCAGGAGCACTGTTTTAAAAGAATTATTTATTTATTTGAAAGTCAGAGTTACACAGAGAGAGAAGAAGAGGCAGAGAGAGAGAGAGAGAGAGAGAGAGAGAGAGAGCGAGGTCCTCCATCCGCTGGTTCACTCCCCAAATGGCCACAACGGCTGGGGCTGGGCCAAGTGAAAGCCAGGAGCTTCTCCGGGTCTCCCACGCGGGTGCAGGTGCCCAAGGACCCGGGCCATCCTCCACTGCTTTCCCAGGCCACAGCAGAGAGCTGGATCAGAGGTGGAGCAGCAGAACTCGAACTGGTGCCCATATGGGATGCCGGCACTGTAGGTGGTGGCTTTACCCGCGACGCCACAGCGCCAGCCCCTCCAGGAGCACAAGCAGGGAGCTGGATCGGAAGCGGAGCAGCAGGACTCGAAGTGTCCCTTCACTGCGGGATGCCAGTGTTGCAGGCCACAGCTGAACCGGCTGCACCCCGGGCCCTCAGGGATGGGCTGCACAAAGCCCCTCTGGTCTGGTCTCAGCTTGAACGTCCCCTCTCGGCTCCTCCTGGCTCCCAGCTGGAGTGAGCTCTTTGGTGGGAAGCGGGGCCCTCGCTGCACAGCCCACTCTGTGCCGGCCACACAGGCCCTGGGAGAGCTGGGCCCAGGGCCCGGCCTGCCCGCCCCCCCAGGAGCTGAGGCTGCCCGCAGGTTGCGTTCATCATCTCGTCCCCTTTGTGGAGCTCCTGTGTCTAACAGTGTGGCATACCATCGGTGCCTAATAAGGACAGAAAAACACAGGCTCCGTCTGCATGGTGATCAGCGCCTCCTTTCCACGTTGGGACACTGCAGCCCTCGGGGTGACCCCGGGTCAGGTCACCCCTCCCCCACTCGCAGGCGAGCCCTGGTGACCTTGCGAGTTCACCAGTTCCTTCAGGAGGGACCAGAACGCATTGCTCTTCACTCCTGCTATAGAATCAACGCTGGGTTCCCACGGCAGCGAAGAGCATAGCTCAGGGGGACGGACCGGCGTCTCGGCCCCGGCACTGGTTGTCTGCTGGCATCAGCTCCCCTCCTCCCAGCTACAAACCCGGATGGAGAAGCAGGCGGAGCAAGCCCCCTCGGACGCGGACGCGGTGGACGTCAGCCCGGAGTGCGCAGTTTCCCAGAACACCTGCAGGTCCAGCAGCCCGGAAGCCAGAGCCGCGCGTCTCTGCGCAGCGCTGCGTTTCGGTTGGATCTGCAGAACGGGAGTCCTTGCGATTGCTTCTTCAAGGTTTTCAAGATTTTGTCACCGTAGCTGGCTCCAGTCCCTTTCCCGGCTGCTCCCTGCCCTCGTCCCAGCTCCTCCCAGGGCAGCTCCTGCTACTCCAGCCCAGCGGGGAGCAGCCACCAGGGTCAGGGCCGAGCCGTGGTGCCAGGGCCGAGCCGTGGTGCTGTGTGGCCACAGGCTGAGGCGGGCCCGGGTGAGGCGGGAGCGGCACCTGCTCTCCGCTGTTTGAGAATTCGGGAGTGCCGCCCACCAGAGGTCTGGGTGCCAGTGCTGGCTCTGCCGATGGCCGCGCGTGAGACCCCGGGGAAGTCATTTCTCCTGGTGCTGATCTCTCCATTGGCAAGAGCGGGTGAGAGTAGCAGTTTGTTTCCTCTGCATCGCGAGACCAAGATGCTGGTCTCATGTTCTCTCTTTTTTAATTTAATAATGTAGTTGGGCTGGCACTGTGGCAGGTAAAGCCATTGGCTGCAGTGCTGGCATCCCATATGGGCACTGGTTCGAGTCCCAGCTGCTCCACTTCAGTCCAGCTCTCTGCTGTGGCCTGGGAAGGCAGTGGAGGACGGCCCAACTGCTTGGCCCCTGCACCCACGTGGGAGACCAGGAGAAGCACCTGGCTCCTGACTTCAGATCAGCACAGCTACGGCCATTGCGGCCATCTGGGGAGTGAACCAGCAGATGGAAGACCTCTCTCTGTCTCTCCTCTCTCTGCTTGTAACTCCACCTCTCAAATAAATGAATCTTTAAAAAAAAAGTGATTTAAAAAAATAATGTAGCTGACTTAGCTGTCTCTTTAAAGATTTACTGAGAGAGATCTTCCACCTGCTGGTTCACTCCCCAAGTGGCTACAACAGCCAGAGCTGGGCCAGGCTGAAGCCAGGAGCCAGGAGCTCCCTCCAGGTCTCCCACGTGCGTGCAGGGCCCAAGCGCTTGCATCATCTTCCGCTGCTTCCCAGGTGCATTAGCAGGGAGCCGGATCAGAAGTGGAGCAGCCGGGACTCAAACCTCCACCTCCACCTCCTCCTCCTCCCCTTCTCTCCCTCCTTCCCCCCTCCCTCCTCCTCCTCCTCCCCTCCCATTATGTCACAGCACTGCCCCCGATGCTGGACTACTGAAAGGTGTTGGGGGGGGCCTTCGACCCAGCTGTTAAAAGACACCTGCAGCCCCCATCGGAGTGCCTGGGTCCGACGTCTGTGTCCCGCGCCTGACTCCAGCTTCTCGCTACTGTGCATCCAGGAAGGCAGTGGTGATGGCCCAAGTCCCTGGGCCCTGCACCCACGTGGGAGACCTGGATGAGCTCCTGGCTCCCGGCTTCAGCCTGGCCCAGCCCTGGGTGTTGGAGATATTTGGGGAGTGAACCAGTGGATGGAAGACATCTCTCTCTCTCTCTCTCTCTCTCAAATAAGTTAATTTTAAAGACTCATGGGGGCCAATGCTGTTGCATAACAGGTAAAGCCACCACCTTTAGTGCCGGCATCCCATATGGGCGCTGGTTCGAGTCCCGGCTGCTCCATTTCCGATCCAGCTCCCTGCTATAGGGCCCAAGATGGCCCCTGCACCCACGTGGGAGACCTGGATGAGCTCCTGGCTCCTGGCTTCGGATTGGTGCAGTCCCAGCCATTGTGGCCACCTGGGGAGTGAACCAGCTGTAGAAGGCCTCTCTCTCTCTCTCTCTCTCTCTCTCTGCTTCTCCTCTCTCTGTGTAGAGACTACAGGTCGGTGAGGCCAGAGCTTCCAGTTCCAACAAAGGCATGTGACCGCTACCTCTCCACTAACTGCTGTGAGCTCCCTTCCTGCCCCTCCGACCTGGCGCTGGCTTCTCCCAGGGTGGGATCCGTTCAGAGCCCTTAGGTTGAGTGAGGAGGGCACCACTGCCATCTCTCTCCCACCCAGGCAGGCGGGCGTCACGCCGCGCCCCACGCCCAGGGCCCTGCCGCTTCGGTCAGTTCCAGGAAGTCTCAGATGCCGTCTCTTCTGGCCAGCAGTGCCCTCCCCGAGTGGCATCCAGAAAGCTGTGCAAGGGTCACCAGCAGGCCGCCTGATGTCCCCGCTGGCAGCCTTGTTGGTGTCAGCCTTCGGAAAGCCGCGGGGGGGCGGTGCAAGTCCGGGGCCTGGGGGGCGCTGGCCTGAGTCCGTCCTGGCGGCCTGGGCGGTGGAGGTGAGTCATGGGGGAGGGGGGAGGAGGCTGCAGCAGCTAGATGTAAAGCCCCTGCCTCCGCACTGGGGAGGCTGCTCTGTGATTTCCCCAGGAAAGCGCACCGAGCAGAGGACCTGGCGATCACGTGGAGCCGAGCTCGCTGGGCTCCCAGCGCAATCACAGATCCTGTGATTTCAGCTGGAATCCGTTCATCCAGACTGGCACAGGAGACCTGGCAGAGGATCGAATGCAAAATGCCCGCAGCGGCCGCGCGTCCAACCGGCTCCTCGGTCGGAGCGTGCTGTTCACGCGGAAGCCGGGCTTGGTTTCGCTGCTGTTTCCAGTAATCAAGGCCTTGGGAGCCGATAACACTCACTCCTTGAGCCAAAGAGATGTCCCAGCACAGCGACTGGCGTTTAAGGTGGAGAAACCCGTTTTAGTCTTAAGGCGGCAGTGTGAACTGCCTCCAACACAAAGGAGCATTCCTAGGACACAGTCTGTGGGTCGAGGGAGGCACACGTGGACTCTGAAGGGTACAGGAAAACCGCTACAAAAGGTGCAGGGCGGCCAGGAACTGCCAGGGACTGGCCCTGCAGCTGCTCAGACCGGAGTCTCCGCACCATGAGGAGCCCAGCCCTCCCGGCCCTCGCCGCACTCCTCCCTGCGCGGTGTGGGAGAAGGGAAGGCAGATTTGCTGTCATCTTCCAGGGTCCTGCAGCTCTCTCCAGGGAAGCCCTCTGCAGATCGGCACCCACCCAGCAGACAGACCTCGGGCGAACGAGAGGAGGAAGCTCCCTGCCCCCGGAGAGGAAGGATAGACACGAGGTGACAGACAGGGCTGCAGCTGTGGCGCAGCGGGCTAAGCCACCCCTGCGACACTGGCATCCAATTCAACTGCTGCTGCTCCCCTTCTGATCCAGCTCCCTGTTAAGGAGCCTGGGAGAGCATCGTGGGATGGCCCAAGTGCTTGGGGCCCCTGCCACCCACAGGGGAGACCCCGGGGCACTTCCAGATTCCAAGCCTTTTATGGTTGTTTGGGGAGTAAACCAGCTAATGAAGATCTGTCTCTTCCTCTCTGTAACTGTGTCATTTAAAGAAATAAATAAATCTGTTCTTTAAATTTATTTGAAAGTCAGAGTTACAGAGAGAGAGAGAGAGAGAGAGAGAGAGAGAGAGAGGTCTTCCATCTGCTGGTTCACTCCCCAAATGGCAGCAATGGCCACAGCTGAGCTGATCCGAAGCCAGAAGCCAGAAGCTTCTTCCGGGTCTCCCACATGGGTGCAGGGGCCCAAGGACTTGGGCCATCTTCCACTGCTTTCCCAGGCCACAGCAGGGAGCTCGATTGGAAGTGGAGCAGCCGGGACTTGAACCGGCGCCCATCGGGATGCTGGCATTGCAGATGGCGGCCTTACCTGCCAGGCCACAGCATCGGCCCCATTTTTTTATTTTTTAAGTATTTATTTATTTATTTGAAAGTCAGTTACACAGAGAGAGAGAAAGAGAGAGATTGATTGATTGATTGATTCCATCCACTGGTTCACTCCCCCAGTGGCCACAACAGCCAGTGCTGAGTCAGGCTGAAGCCAGAGGCCTGGAATTTCCCAGGGGTCTCCTGTCGCTCCCCCTCTTCGTGGAGGAACGACACAGGACCCTGCGCTGTTCTTTCGTCTGCTCGGCCCTCCCCGGGTTTGCTGCTGGTTCTTCCCGGGTTGGCTACTATCCCTTCCACCTCCGTGGAAGGGCAGTTCCCCCTGGCCACATTCCCCACTTCCGCAGGGGAGCGGCACACCGCCGGCCGGCTCTCTCGGGGGCTGCACAGGTGTTCCCTCAGATGTTCCCCATAGATGTTCCCCGGTGCATGCCGTCTCTCTCCTCCTTTATAGTCCTCCTCTGCCAATCCCAACTCGGCTGCCCACACGCCGAGTACGCTGCTCTCCTCCAATCAGGAGCAAGTCCTACAGTTTATTAGTTGAACTGGAGGCAGCTGTGCAGAAGCTGTTTACTTCTCTCCCAGCGCCATATTGTGGGAGAGCAGATGCATAGAATAAGTCTTAATTCGAGTAACTTAGTCTAGTCCGGATTGCTCCCCACAGTCTCCCAGGTGGGTGACACGGCCCACGCTTTGGGCCATTTTCTGCTGCTTTCCCCAGGCCATTAGCAGGGAGCTGGATTGCAAATAGAGCAGCCGGGATGCGAAACAGCGCCCATATGGGATGCCAGCATCACCGTGACAGCTTTGCCTGCTATCCTGGCCCCTAAAAAAGAAAATAAACAGAAAAGAGCACTGATTCACGATGGAATGCATGATGTGGAAGGATTTAAGCAAGAAAAAATGGCAAAATCTACCTGTGCTGGAAGGCACTGAGGGAGGTGTCAGTGGGAAATTTTCGGAGGTGATGACGGAGCTGACGCTTGGAGAGAAGGCCAGCTTCATCAAGACTCGGGAGGAAGACAGGAGGTGCAAAGACCCTAGGCAGGGGCCACCGGCAAGCTCAGAGGAAGCGAAGTCAGGCCAGTGCATGCTGGGATGAGAGCAGAAAGAGGGTGCAGTGGGGGCGGGGTCAAGGCCTGGAAGACGGGCTTTATATGATCCTTACGGGTGGTTAGCCGAGAGGCGGGATGGGCTTTATATGATCCTTACGGGTGGTTAGCCGAGAGGCGGAGACGGCAGAGACAGCAGAGACGGCACTCCCGACCACAGCAGGGGCCAGGAACTCAACCCAGGTCTCCCAGGCAGTGGCAGGGACTCAACTTGAGCCATCACCGCGGCCTCCCGTTCCCAGGAAGCTGGAGTTGGGAGCCAGAGCCAGGACTCACGTCCGAGCACTCAGTATGGGGTGCGGTGTCTTAACTGCTGGGCCAACTGCCTGCTCTTGCTCTATCTGTAATCAGCTTTATTGAGATTAAAGTTCATATGCGATGAAACGCACTAATTTTAAGCATCCAATCCGATGAGTTCTGAGACGGGTGTGGGGTTGTGGAGCCACGCCATGCTCCTGACGTCACAGATTCCCATCGCCTCGGAGAGATCCCTCCTGCCCACGCCATCTCCTCTCCCTTCGCCCAGCCCTGGTGACCACGCGCAGCTGCCCTCTGCCCCGTGGCTTTGCTTTCCTGGAAGAGGACGTTAGTGAGGTCGCACAGCATGAGATGGGGGTCGACAGCCTTCCAAAGTGGCTCCCAGTGACCTGGCCCTGGCACCACGAAACTCCTTCCCTTACGTGAGGTCTGGATGCAGCGACTTGTTCTAACGCCACCCCAACAGGCATAACCACCAGGGGACGGCTCATCAGGTCTTGCTGACTCTCCCGCCGGTTCCCTTTGATGGAGCTGGCTGTCATGTTTTGAGCTATGTGCTGGAGGCACGGAGTGCTGAGGGCAGCCTTGGCCACCAGCCCAGAAGGACTGGCCCCTGCCCCCAGACAGCAGGGAGCTAGGCCCTGCCAGCTGCCCTGAGGGAACTGGAAGTGGATCCAGCCCACTGACCCGCAAGCTGACAGCGGCCCTTGCCAACCTGATTGCAGCTCGGTGAGTGACCACGAGCCAGGAACCCTGACCTACAAAAACCAGGACAGCGAGGCCTGCAGTGTGACGCCACGCCATCTTGTGGTGGCTTCTTGTACAGCAGCTCTGACGCCTCCCCCAGTGTCCACGCTTTCTGGAGCCCCATCCATGTGGTTTGCTTTTTATTGCGTACTTTTCCGTGGCATGAACACACGTCAGCACGTTCAACGTCCACCTGCTGGCGGTGTCGCGGTTGTGTCCGGTCGTGGCTTTATGTGAAAGCTGCCTCAAACATTCAAGCACAAATCTGTGTGGACGTTTGTTTTCATTTCTTCTGAGTAAATGTGTAGGTGTAGGCTGGCTGGCTTTTAAGGGGAATGTGTGTGTGATTTCGTGAGAAGCTGCCCACCTGTGCTCCACAGTGCCTGTGCCTCTCTGTAGTCCCACCAAGGACACCTCACCAACACTGGACATTGTCAGTCTTTAATTTTGCCAGGCCACTTGGCAGCATCTCATTGTAGACTGCATGTGCATTTTCCTAACTACTTCTTTTGGCAAATTGTTTATTTGGCTAAATCTTTAAAAAAAATTTAAGTTGTTGGTCTTTGTGTTGTTGCATTGCAAGAGTTCTTCCTACATTTTACACGTGAGTCTTTGCTGGATGTGTTTTGCAAACATTTTCTTCCAGCCTGAGCTTGCCTGTTCATTTTTTTGTTGTTGTTCATTGAAAAACTTTATGAAAGCGTTGATCATTCTCTATAGCTGGTTCAGTACTTCCTGGGCAACTTAAAATGCTGAGTCATTCCTGAGCGCGGGTATCTGGAGCAGAAGTGTGAACCACCACTCTCTGCCACTCAACATCTGACTTCTCTAACTTCCACTTAGCAGGTCAATAAAAACTAACCTTTTAAAGACTTCGCAAATTCCTATTTCCTTGTTTTTTTTTTTTTTTTTTAACCTTTAAACCTTCTTAAAAGAGGCAGCTGAAACCCCACGATCAAAGCCTCAGTCTGAACGAGCGATCCAAGAGGCTCCTGGACTCATCACAGAGCAGACGGAGCGCGTTTAGCATTTATTTCCCACTAAAGAGGATGCATTTGGGAGAAAGGAATGAGCCGTTGTCAGGAGCTGCTTTTGGTGAGTGATCAGCAAGAGCTCGGCCGTCATGTACTGATACCAGGGCCCACTGCCTCTCTCACACGTCCATCTTTGAACTTCCAGCTCCTCTACCTGTAACTCAGCCTTTTCTGCTTCAGTTTGAAGAATGGTCATTGTTTGTTTATTAATTCTCTGCAGGACGATCAAAGAGAGTATGGGCAATCCGTGTGGATGTACGATGCTTGCCATACTCCCAGTGTTCTGGGATACGGCTTCTGGCGTGTCTGCTAATTCAGCTTCACCAATGAGTATATCCACCAGAGTTATGCCAATTGCTACTGAATCGCAGTCAATAAAATGTAGAATTTCAACAGCTTCAAAAACTGCTTGTCATAGGATCCAAGTTTGATGAGTCTTTTCTCATGGTCTCCACCGGGCGGGACAGAAGCGACAGCCTTCGGAGAGCCAGGAGAGAGCAAGCCTCCAAATCCGAGTTGAGGGCCAAGGCAGCGGCCAAAGCGGCTACTCTGTTGAAGCACACGGCACAAACTCGCCCTGCCACAAACTCAAACTCATCTCGGCCAAACTCACAGTGCCACAGACTCATCTCTGCCGCGGTTACGACAGGCAATAGAAGGAAAGCTTGCCTTTCAGTTTATTGAAGTATCTTCGAGGAGTTGAAGTTCTTAATGAAACTAATTTTATCTCTTTTCCTTTGTGGTTTGTGCTCCAACTTAGTTTTCCTTTGTTGAACAGGGGCCTGTGCCTTTCCCAGGCAGGACATGGGGGTCACCAGAGGACTCCCTGTGTGCACTGCCCGTCTCCCAGCGATCGCTGTGCTCGGAGCCGTTGGGTCGATAGTTCGAGTACGGTTGCCCGAATGTTTTGTTCAGGTTTTCTGTTGTTTCAGGCAGGAGGTCCATCTGTTCCCGCTACTCCATGTCAGCTAGAAGCTAAGACCGCGCCCTCATGGTAAATGTATCATACATATACACAACAGCTTCACTGAGCTGTCACTCACTAAGCCATAAAATTGCCTTCTTTTTTTAATATTAAGGTTTATTTCATTGGGGCCAGCGATGTGGTGTAGTGGGTTAAAGCTCCAGCCTGCAGCACCGGCATCCCATCTGGGCGCCAGTTCTAGTCCCAGCTGCTCCTCTTCCCACCCAGCTCTCTGCTGTGGCCTGGGAAAGCAGTGGAGGACGGCCCAAGTCTCTGGGCCCCTGCATCCATGTGGGAGACCCAGAGGAAGCTCCTGGCTCCTGGCTTCGGATCAGCACAGCTCCAGCCATTGCAGCCAACTGGGGAGTGAACCAACAGATGGAAGACCGACCTCTCTCTCTCTCTCTCCTCTCTCTGTGTAACTCAGATTTTCAAATAAAATAAATAAATCTTCAAAAAATTTTATTTTATTAATTTGAAAGATAGAGATAGGAGAGACAGAAATCTTCCATCTGCTGGTTCACTCCCTAAATGACTGCAACAGCCAGGGCTGGCCCAGAGAGGCCAGGAGCCAGGACCTCCTTCCAGTCCCCAGTGTGGGTGGCCAGGGCCAACTACTTGGGCCATCTTCAGTTGCTTTCCCAGGTGCGTTCACGGGGAGCTGGATCCGGAGTGGAGTGGCCAGGACTCAAACTGGTGTTCCAATGTGGGACACGAATGTTGCAAGCAGTGGCCCCACCTGCTGCACCACAGCGCAGGCTCCCTGCCCTCACCCTTCAAAGTTACTCTCTGGGCATTCACGCTGAGCTCATCAGCACTCTGCTGGGTTTTGTTTGTTTGTTTTAAAGATTGTAGAGTTACAGACAGTGAGAGGGAGAAACAACGTTCTTCTATCCGCTGGTTCACTCCCCACATGGTCCCAACGGTCAGAGCTGAGCCGATCCGAAGCCAGGAGCCGGGAGCTTCTTCCAGGTCTCCCATGTGGGTGCGGGGGCCCAAGCACTTGGGCCATCTTCTACTGCTTTCCCAGGCCACAGCAGAGAGCTGGACTGGAAGAGGAGCAGCTGGGACTAGAACCGGCACCCTTATGGGATGCCGGCACCACAGGTGGAGATGGGCCCACTGCGCCACCGCGCCGGCTGATTCTTGTTTTCTCTCTACTTTCATCTGATTGCATGATTTCTCACAAGCAGCTGGTGCACTCCCTTGTTGCAGTGTATGGAAAGCATGTCTCTTCTGAGTACTTCAGAGTTTTCCAAGTCTCATTTTCATGTTTGATTACTATGTCTGCTGCTGTTAAGTTCCTGGTCTGTGGGCTGTGTTCGTCAGGTTGGAAGACATGAAGCCACTTGGGCGGTGAGCTCTTGGCCTGTCCTGGGGTCTTGCATGGGTGTTGAGCCACGAAGCTCCCCTCCCCCAGCCTGTGCCCTCAAGCCCACCCCAGGCGCGTGCGCGGTTTGCTCCTGCAGCCCCCTTTCTCTCTGCGCAGGCCCGGCTTAGCGATGAACTGGAAACCATCTCAGGGCATCTGCTGGCGACTCAGGAACTGCGGCGTCCCCCCGAGGGCTCGGGGCAGCGCCAATGGCTTCAGGTTCCTTCTCTCCCTCGGGTCAGGCAGAGGGGACTTCCGCCCCACGAGTCGCGGCGCCGCGCACCGACTCCGCCTCCCGATTCCTCACGCAGCGTCAGTGGCTCCACCCTGGCCTGGTCACTGGGCCTAGCGAAGCCCAGTGCGAACCAACGCCCTCCGACACCGCCGACTCAGCACCCGCTCGCCCGCCGGCAGCCAGCAGGGGGCTGGGCACGGGCTGCGGGGGCAGCCACGCGCGACCCCGCCCCGCAGGGAGAAGCCACGCATCGCCAGCAGGACCCGAGCCCGGCCTGCGAGGGCCCGGCCGCTCCGGCTTTCCTGTCAGTTCCGGTCGCCATCTCTGCGGAGCGGCAGCCGACGGCGGCACCTGGGCCCCCAGCACCAGTCGGGGGCGCGCCCACCACGACCGCGGCTGAGGAGAGGGCCCGCCGGGGCCGCGCGGCCGCCGAGGAAATGGCGGGCGGACGCCCTCGCGGCGCAGAGCCGCCCACGGCCGCTCCGCCAGGCCCGCGGCGCCTGGACGACCGCGCACCCTGTGGGCCCGGGCGCGGCGCTCCCGGAGGGGCGGCTCCCACAGGACCCCGCCTGCGTCCCCTGCGGCGAGGCCCACAGCCCGGCGGCCTCCGAGGGGCCGCGTCCCTGACCGCGTCGAGGACACGCGCCCGCCGCGCCCACACTGCGCCTGCGCGGGAGGCCGCGCCGCCGGACCGGACCATCCGCCCTGGCGGGGGAGCCCGAGAGCCCCCGCAGCGATGGAACCTCCCGTTGCCAAGGAGCCGCCGCGGGGACGCCGAGAGCGGCCGCCGGAGCCGCGCCGGGACCCCAGCGCGGCCTCCGCGGACCCGGACCCGAGAGGTGAGCGCGGCGGGCGAGGCGTGCGGCGGGTGCAGCGTGTTGGTGTCTGCGAGCGTGGCCCCGGCCCCCGCGGGCCCTCGCCCCGGCGCCTGTGGCCGTCCTCGGAGCCCTGGGGCCCTGCCAGTGCCTTCCCCCTCTCTGCTTCCCCGGACGCCCCCCGGAGCCAGGTTCTGGCGCGGGCACCCCAGTCAGGTCCCCGCCCTCCGGGCAGGGGCAGCCTCTGCCTGTCCGAGCCGGGACCGCGAGGGGAGCCCCTCCCGGACGGGGCTGACCTGTGGCTGATTTCCTGCTGCTCTTGGCCTTCCTGACCGCGGGACAGGCGCCACTCTGCAGACTACGTAAACGGAGTAATTCCGTATTTAGTCCTTTTTAAACTTCGGAAGCAACCAGGCTTACGCTGAACCCGCAGCTGGGCACAGAACGCGTCTTCCTGAAGCTGCCGGCCGAGGCTGGGCTGACCGCCCCAGGGGGCCTCTCCCCCCAGGGGGCCTCTCCCCCCAGGGTCTGCACCCCGCCCAAGGTGCTGTGAGGGGGCAAGGACTTGGGGGAGGGGAGGAGCAGCCCCGTGCCTCCCCCGGCTGCTCCGGAAACACCCTACCACCCTCCCCACCCACCACCCACCACCCACCACCCACCACCCACCACCCATCACCCACCACCCTCCCCACCCTCCCCACCCACCACCCACCACCCTCCCCACCCACCACCCACCACCCATCACCCTCACCACCCACCGCCGCCCACCGCCGTGTGCCTGCCGCCATTCTGGGGGAGTTCAACCCTGGTGCTCTGCGTGGCCCACGCTGTCTCCGCGGCTGTGACGCTCACCTGTCGATGCCCCACCCGCAGGATCTGGACACGCGAGCTCATCGCTGTGAAAAGCTGAGACGGTGGTCCCCGCGCCGGGTGGGTTGGCGTCCCTTTAACAGACGCGAATACTGGTGCTCGCAGGAAGTGCAGCCGCCGGCCGGGGCGGGCCCTGCAGACCCTTGGTTCCAGGCGTCCAGTCCCCAGACGGGGAGAGCACCAGGGCTGGGCACCGTGTCCCATAGCCCAGGGGCCTGTGGGGACAGGAACCTTGGAGCCAGAGGGCCTGGCAGGTGGACCCATGGCCCCCAGAGACGCCCAGGCCCTGACCTCTGAACCTGGGGCTGTAGGTGGGCAGTGTCCTGGCGTCCTGAGTGGGCCCAGAGCCATCACAGCGCCTTTTGATTGGAAACAAACGGGAGGCAGAAGAGTGAGAATCAGAAAGACAGCAGCCGGCGCTGTGGCAGAGCCGGTTCGAGTCCCAGCTGTGCCACTTCTGATCCAGCTCCCTGCTATGACCTAGGAAAGCAGTAGAAGATGGCCCACGCACTGGGCCCCTGCATCTGTGTGGGAGACCAGGAAGAAGCCCCTGGCTTCAGATGGGCGCAGTTGAAGACCTTTCTCTCTCTCCCTCTCACTGTCCGTAACTCCCCCTCGCGAATATAAAATCAAATCTTTTTTTTTTTTTTTTTTTTGACAGGCAGAGTGGACAGTGAGAGAGAGAGACAGAGAGAAAGGTCTTCCTTTTCTGTTGGTTCACCCCCCAAGTGACCGCCATGGCCGGTGCACCGCACTGATCCGAAGCCGGGAGCCAGGTGCTTCCGGTCTCCCATGGGGTGCAGGGCCCATGCACTTGGGCATCCTCCACTGCACTCCCGGGCCACAGCAGAGAGCTGGCCTGGAAGAGGGGCAACCGGGACAGAATCCGGCGCCCCAACCGGGACTAGAACCCGGGGTGCCGGCGCTGCAAGGCAGAGGATTAGCTTAGTGAGCCGCGGCACTGGCCGCGAATATAAAATCTTAAGAAAGAAAGAACGGAAGGAAGGAAGGAAGGAAGAAAGGAAATGGAAGACAGACAGTAGCCGACACGGCTGTTTGTGGAAGGAAACCCTGAGCCAGGCACTAGGTCCGCTGGGCTCTCTGGGAGCCCCCAGGGAGGCGCGCAGCCCTGCTGACACCCCGACTTCGGCCCGTTGAGACTCCTGGGTGTCTGAGCCCCGGAGCTGTGCGGCGGTAACTCGGCGTGACTCTGAGCCCCTGAGTTTGAGACGGCTTCTCCCATCTGGGACTGAGAGGGAGTTTTAGCTTCGCTGGATGACGTCGGAGTCCTTCCTCAGGGCCTGTCCCAGCTCTTCCTCCCCCGTCAGCGCACGAGAACATTTCAAAGTCCGTAGAGAGACGGAATTACAACACTAGTTTAGGGGCAGGCATTGTGGCCCAGCAGGTGAAGCTGACCCTCCAAACGCCAGCATCCCACATCAGAGCGCCGGCTGAAGGCCTGGGTGCTGCACTTCCCATCCAGCTCCCTGCTAGCGCACCTGGAAAGACAGCACGTGATGGCTCAAGGACTCGGACCCCTGCACCCACGTGGGAGGCCTGGGTGGAGTGCCAGGATCCTGGCTTCAGCTTGGCCCAGCGCTGGCTGTGCTGCCATTGCAGAGTGAACCAGCGTATGGAAGATTTCTCCTTGTCTCTCTGCCTTTTAAATAATAATAGTCATAGAATAATTAAAGTTTATTTTGGTGCAAAATGCTTTGGCATCCCTGCAGTTTTTCCAGTAGGCACATTTTTAATCCCGCAAACATTCCCCACTTCACGCCCTGGCTGGCACCTGCTGGTGTGTTACCACATCAGTCTGCTAACTGCGGAAGGATCATTCCTCATGCCTTTATTTTTAAGATTTATTTATTTATTTATTTGAAAAGCAGATGGAGAGAGATCTTCCAACCGCTGTCAAGTGGCTACAACAGCCAGGGCTGGGCCAGGCCGGAGCCAGGAGCCGAAAGCTCCACTGGGTCTCCCACGTGGGCAGCAGGGGTCCAAGCACGTGGGCCATCTTCCACACCTTCTGAGCGCGTTAGCAGGGAGCTGGATCAGAGTGGAGCAGCTAGGACCTGACCCAGTGCTCTGATCCGGATGTCGGGTCAGAGTGTAGTAGCCGGGATTTGAACCAGCGCTGGAGTCACGCCAGGCCCCACCTCGTGGTTTCACTTTGTGTTTCGCGGGTCCCTCGTTAAGGTGAGCAGCTTGGGCTGGTTTACGACGTCTCCAGCCCAGCCTCTGGAGCTGCCAGGAGGCCGTGGATTTCACAGGGAGCGGCTGGCGGGCGCCCCCCGTTTAACCCAGTCCTGATGCCTCCGCCTGGAAGCACAGGGGCCTTCACCCAACCGCAGGTGGTTTTCCCTGGCTAGAAATTGGGGCTCCCACAGCTCCCCGTGGGCTCAGTTAATTTGCTGAAGCAGCTCACTCGGGTTTGCAGGTTCTCACAAAGGGCCCAGGTGCAGAGGTGCACGGGGCGGGGGCGGGCGCACCCGTGTCCTCCGACACCGCCCCGCAGGGACCTCTGTGCGCGTTCTCGGGGAGCTCCCGGAACCCTGTCCTGGGTTTTCTTGGAGACTTCAGCCCCTGTGTGTGGGGCAGGACAGGTCTGTACCGGCTCTCAGGCGAGGTGGGTGTGTGCACACATGTGCACACATTCATGTACTCCTGTGGAGACTGAGAGGGGTTTCGGTTGACCTATAGGTAATTTGCAAAGAATTGCAGGGGTGGTTTATTATAGAATCATGATTAGGGAGGCAGAGAGAAATTGATCTTCCCTTCACCGGTGCCCTCCCCAAACCCCAGCAACAGCTGAGGCTGGGCCAGGCCAAAGCCAGGAGCTCAGTGTGCTGTCCCGTGTGGGACGCAGGGTCTGCGTAAGCAGGCAGCTGGACCAGAAGCGTGAGCCCAGGCGCTCTGTGGGGCGCAGGCATCCTGAGCCGTGTCTCGACTCGACTCGCTAGGCTGTGGGGACGCAGATAGTTAGCTTCACACCTGGCACACGGCGCCCCAGTTACGAGCAGCTTTGAGGACATCACCATGGGCTTTTGTGGCCAAAGACTCTGCCTGCTTGCTGGCATGTGGGTCGGTGGCTTTAATAAACCCCTGTCCAGGGGTCTCTGCCCGCTCACCCCGCCCTACACAGTGTAGGGGAATGTGTGCGCGGCCCTCCCCCACTAACAGCATAAGTAGGTTGCTGCCTCCTGTCGGGGGCCGAATCTCTTCTCAGATGCTGCCCCACCCCCACGATCCAGGTGGGCTGCAACCTTAATTCCCCCTGCTGTCCTGTCTTCAGGAAGTCTTTTCTGCTTTAATGGCTGCCCCCTGCCTTCCTCAAACCCTAAAATCCTAAAACCAACATGATCCCCACCCCCAAGAATGGCGTGATGGCAGCATGGGGTTTCCAGTGTCTGTTTATTTTTTTAAAAAAGGTTTATTTATTTATTTGAAAGAGTTACACAGAGAGAGGAGAGGCAGAGAGAGAGAGAAAGAGAGAGAGAGAGAGAGAGAGAGGGGTCTTCCATCCGCTGGTTCACTCCCCAGTTGGCTGCAACGGCCGGAGCTGAGCCGATCCAAAGCCAGGAGCCAGGAGCTTCAGCCAGGTCTCCCACGTGGGTGCAGGGGCCCAAGCACTTGGGCCGTCTTCTAATGCCTTCCCAGGCCACAGCAGGGAGCTGGATCGGAAGTGGAGCAGCCAGGACTCGAACTGGCGCCCAGATGGGATGCCGGCACTGCAAGCATTGGCTAACTCACTTCGGCCACAGCGTTAGCCCGTTTACTTTTTTGTTTTAACAAAAGATTGATTTATTTATTTAAAAGAGATGCAGAGAAGG
The DNA here is from genome assembly GCF_051225735.1 of Oryctolagus cuniculus. Lineage (NCBI taxonomy): Eukaryota > Metazoa > Chordata > Mammalia > Lagomorpha > Leporidae > Oryctolagus > Oryctolagus cuniculus. The sequence goes on from NC_142873.1 coordinate 164,643,932, forward strand.
AGAATCTTCCATCCTCTAGTTCACTCCCCAAATGGCTGCAATGGCCGGAGCCTGGAGCTTCTTCCAGGTCTCCCTTGTGGGGCAGGGCCCAGGCACTTGGGCCGTCTTCCGCTGCTTTCCCAGGTGCATGAGTGGGGAGCTGGGTAGGAAGTGGGGAGCTGGGGCTGACGGGTGCCGCAGGTCTGCATCGCGGCACCAGCCTGCTGTTTCCTTGTGTTGAGACTCCCGTGGGGGCGCTGGCTGGGCTTGTCTCCACCAGAGGAAGGGCTCGAGGCGCAGATGCAGGGAAAGACGTAGAGCAGGGGTGGGAGCGCCCGCCTCGGGCCAAGGCAGCCCCAGGCAAGACTCAAAACTTGCCAGGCTGCGGCAGGCTGATGTTTAAGTGGGTCATTTTGCAGGCCCTCACATTACATAATAAAGATCCAAATGGCCCTTGGCAGAAAGCAGGTTCCCCGCCCGGCACTCACTCGGCGGTGCAGAGCAAGGGCTTGGTGGTGCCGACCGGGCTGACTCGTGGGCACCACCTCCCTGCCTGCAGCACTGCTTTCTGGAAGCGCTGATTCCGCAAAGTCAACGTCCCCCAGTAGGGAGAGGGGAAGTGTGAGCCCCAGGGACCGCCCCGCCCAGCAGACGGACACTGGTACTTGTGTTTGGTACCCCCGGGGCCGCCCTGCCCAGCAGGCGGACACTGGTACTTGTGTTTGGTACCCCTGGGGCCGCTCCGCCCAGCAGGCAGACACTGGTACTTGTGTTTGGTGCCCCAGCCCTACCGCACTCCCTGTGAGTTTGGGGCTGATGGATCTAAGAGGTCCCCAGGCAGGACCCCTCGGCCCGCGCACTGCTCCCGGCATCACCAGCGCCGAGCGGCCCCCAGCACTGTCAGTGGTCACCTTCAGTAATTGCCTAACCAGTGTCTCGGCGTTGTTGGCCCGACCCGGGCCCCAGGGCCCCAGCTCGGCACTGACGGCCCCCACCCCCTGCAGAGCTCTGCACACCTTCCGTGTTTGTGCGCGGTGTCATTGTTTGTTCTGCTAAGTGGGAGCGCACTCAGTCCTTAGTATTGTCCTGTATCTAGCGACCTTACTGGGTTTCCTCCATGACCGTAACAATCTATCTGTGTACTGGGGCACCTCAGAATGTTTGTGGAAATGGGATTAACAAGGATTTGTTTTCGGGGCCGGCACTGTGGCGTAGTAGGTTAACCCCCCGCCTATGGTGCCGGCATCCCGTATGGGCACCGGTTCAAGTCCCGGCTGCTCCTCTTCCAGGCCAGCTCTCTGCTGGGGCCCGGGGAAGCAGGGGGGGACGGCCGAGGGCTTGGGCCCTGCGCCCGCCTGGGAGACCCGGAGGAGCACCTGGCTCCCGGCTTCGGGTCGGCGCAGCGCCGGCCGTTGCAGCCATGTGGGGGGTGAGCCAGCGTCTGTCTCTAACGCCACCTCTCAATGAATAATTCAAGAAAACCTTGAAAACAAGAGACAGGATTTACTTTCCTGCGGACTAGCCCTGCGGCTTCCGCACGCGGGGGGTCTCCGAAATGTTCCTGGAAGATGCGTTAGGGAAAGCGTGGGCCTGGGGCTTGTCCTGGCCCGGAACACACGGATCCTGATCTCCTCCTGTCCGGAGCTGTGAGGCCCCCGGCGTGTGCAAATTTCAACGCCTGCGGCCGCCGCCCCCCAACTCTACCAGCGCCTTGGACCCGGGCGGTCTCGGTCCCACGTCTTCCCTTGTCGAGGTTGTGACAGATGCAGAGTTCACCGCGGTGTAGACGTCGGTACCCGCCCTGCTGGGCTCACCCAGGGCCGAAAAGCAGTCAGCGCAACTGTGCCTCAGGACGTCTACACCTCAGGGCGCCCCCACCTCCTCAGGGCGTCCTCACCTGGGCGTCTACACCTCAGGGCGTCCCCACCTCAGGGCGTCCCCACCTCAGGGCGTCTACACCTCAGGGAGTCTACACCTCAGGGCGCAGTCCCCTCAGGGCGTCCCCACCTCAGGGCGCGGTCCCCTCAGGGCGTCCCCACCTCAGGGCGTCTACACCTCAGAGCGCCCCCACCTCCTCAGGGCGTCTACACCTCAGGGCGCCCCCACCTCAGGGCGTCTACACCTCAGGGCGCCGTCCCCTCAGGCGGACATCGGAGTCTGCTCCGGTCACTGCAGGAGGGGCGGCGGCGGCGCTGCCCGGGTCTGAGGCGCGTGCTCCTGCGTGTGACTGAGGGCCGCCCACCCGACGGCTGCCACCGCGCTGCCCTCTGCCACCCACGTCCCCCCGGGGTCCCTGCGGTTCCTCCCGGCGCTCGGACCCGCGCTGCGCACCCGCCCCGTGTGCGTCCCCCGGGCTGCACCGACCCGGCCCCGGCCCTGGGGGCGTGTGCAGGGCAAGGGTCATGTCCCCCCACCCCCAGGACGTCTGACGTGGTTGCGGGGCTGCCACCCGCGTCCCCACCGTGGGCCCTCTGCTGCCCGCGTCCCCGCCGTGGGCCCTCTGCTGCCCGCGTCCCCGCGTGGGCCCTCTGCCGCCCGCGTGCCCGCATCCCCGCGTCCCCGCGCCGTGGACCCTCTGCCGCCCCTTCTGCCTCCTTGCAGAAGAGCCCCCACCCCGCGCTGTTCCTGGTGCCGGCCGCGATGGACGCTCCGCAGGCTGTGTCCGGTTCTCTCTGAAAGCGTTGGATTCTGGGTTGTTCTGTGCTGATTTTTAAATCTGGTTTGATATTTTCCTTTCCTGCTTCATTTAACCCGCTCACGTTTCATCTTGTATTCCCTTAGATTTTAACCGGATAATTCCCTGTTATTTTGTCAGTTTTTCAGGTTTTTTAAAGATTATAAATGCATTTTAACATTTTTTGCAAATCAGTTTCAGGGACTGAGGCTTGGCACGGCAGGTTAAGCCTGGGCACTGGCATCGCATGTGGGCGCCGGTTCAAGACCCGGCTGCTCCCTGCTCACGCACCTGGAAGGCGGCGGGACGTGGCCCAAGGACTTGCCACCCAAGTGGGAGACCCGGATGGAATTCCAGGCTTCTGACTTCTGCCTGGGCCAGTCCTGGCCAGCGCGGCCATTTGGGGAAATGAAGTTGTGGATGAGATCTGTCTCTCATTCTGCCTTTCGAAAAAATTTAGAGTGTTTTAAGCGTGATGCCTGGCACCCTGGCTTTGCAATATGACCAAAAATGGAAGCTCCAGCTGCTTTTCTGTCTTTGATTTATTTACGTGAGAGCCAGACACGCACACGCACACGCACACACGCACACACACACAGCTCCCACTCGCTGGCTCACTGCCTCCATTGCCGCGGTGGCCAGCCTGCAGCTGGGAGCTCCGTCCAGGTCTCCGTGTGAGTGCCAGGGGCCCGGTAACTGGGGGCACCACTGCTGCCTCCCCGCTGGCCATTAGCAGGAGGCTGGCCTGGAGTGGACCCTCCTGCGGGACACAGCGCGGAGAGGCACAGGCTGGGCCGCTCTGGCGGAGCCTCATGCCGAAGGCCCAGGGCCCGTGTGCACAGGCCCCGCGGGCGGCACCGCCGTCGTGTGCACGGGCCCCGCGGGCGGCACTGCCGTCGGCAGGGGCGTTGTGGGGATGCTTTGCCGAGAGCTGTGTCTCTGTAGCGTGTGTGTGTGTGTGTTTTTTCTAAATTAGAGCGAGGGAAAGACGAGGGAGATTTCCATCATTGGTTCACTCCCCAGATGGCCACACGGCTGGGACCGAGCCAGGCGGAAGCCAGGAGGCTGGAACTCCATGCGGGTCTCCCTGTGGGTGCAGGGACCCAAACCTGCGCGTCTCCACTGCTTTTCCCGCCGTTAGCAGGGAGCTGGGTCGGAAGTGGGGCAGCCCACAGGGGACGCCGGCGTCACGAGAGAGGGCCCGCCCGCTGCGCCACAACACCAGCGCCCCTCTGTGGCTTTTGTGGCTTTTTGAGTGATAAATCGTTGGCCTTGTTTTATTAATAATTTAACCAAGAAACACTGTTAGGCATTTGAAATATTTTCCAGTAAGTTATTCTGAGCAATGGCTAAATTCAATAATAAAATAATCGTCCGCAGTTGTAGCATCTTGTACGCAGAGTCAGCGTTTATGTGCATTTGTCCTGGAGTTGGTCAGCACGTCCACGGGAGAGCGCGTCTGTTGCCACGGCGAGGCACGTTCTGTGACACGTCCACTGACGTGAGCGGCTGACAAACCAGCTCTTCCCTGTGAGTCTTGGCGCCAGCACCATGTGAGTCATAACCACGAACCAGTCACGTGCTTGAGGGGATAAGAGGTAGGTGGGGGCTGGCGCTGTGACGTAGTAGGTCAGGCGTCTGCCTGCACTGCCGGCATCCCGTACCGCGCTGGTTCGTTCCCGGCTGCTCCTCTTCCCATCCGGCTCTCTGCTCTGGCCTGGGAAGGCAGGGGAGGACGGCCCAAGTCCTCAGGCCCCTGCACCCGCGTGGGAGACCCCGAGGAACGCCTGGCTCCTGGCTTCGGATTGGCCCAGCCAGTGTGGCCATCTGGGGAGTGAACCAGAGGATGCAAGACCTCTCTCTCTGTCTCTCCCCTTCCCTGTCTGCACCCCTGCCTCTCCAATAAATAAATTAATCTTTAAACAATGAAGACGGAAGCCAGGCATTGAACTGAATTTTCCTGAGAAAAGTTGACGTCCGCAGGAGCTCAGCAGGAGAGGCGCGAGATTCCAGCCCCCACCCGGGGGAGCCGCTCATGCCCGGGACGGTGATGGGTGCGAGCGTCCAGGGATCTCTCAGAATGGCCCGGGCCTGTGTGTGGGCCGCGTGACGGTCACGCCCGGGGCGGTGATGGGTGCGAGCGTCCAGGGATCGCTCAGAATGGCCCGGGCCTGTGTGTGGGCCGCGTGACGGTCACGCGGCGCCTGAGGTAGAACACGCTGATGCCAGGGGTTCAGCTGGGTGGGTTCTGACCGCTGCACACGGTGTCCCCACTCCCCACGTGACGCGGAGCACTGGCGTCCCCTCCCCACCTCTGCTTCCCTGTGTCACGCGGCCCGCGGCTCTGGCTTCCTCTGAGGCCGCTGGTCAGAGGCTGCTGCCGGGTGTTCTCTCCGGGGCACGCAGCCCTCGCCCATCGGCTCTCCTGGCGACGGATGCTGAGCTGTTGATGGAGGAGGCTGCGCGGAGCCTGGCCGTGCCGGGTGTTTGCTGCCCTGGCCTCTGTGTCTCCGGGGCCAGCCTGGCCGTCCCACTCCCCGCGGAGCAGGCCCTGCAGCAGCACCACCCCTGGCCAGCAGGCGGCGCTGTAAGGAGTCTGGGTGCCGCGGCCCACCGGCCCTGGGAGCCTCTCAGGGCCACCGGGCTCTCTCCTTGGTCAGCCTCCGTCCTGCGACGTGAATGCGAGAGTCTCACGTGTGTCGTTGCCATGTGGGAGCCCTGCGCTGTGGACACAGCACCTGTGTCGGCTTTTCCTAGTGTGTGGCTTCCCTGTCGCTTTCTTTCTATAAACTCAACCTTACGGAGTCTGAACTGTTAGGGCTTTTATAAACTCTATAATGTTGTTGATGTAATAACTTGGTTCTGGTTTTCTGCAGCTGATTTCTGTCTCCTGAGATGGAAGCTGCCGGCCTGTCCCCTGAGAGTGGGGCTGTGGCCCACTCCCCCCTTCCAGAAGGTGAGGGTCACCGGCCCTGCCACAGCCCAGCCCCAGACGAGGACGAGGCCCGGAGGCCGCCCTGAGTCCCGTTATTTCAGGGAGAAGGCACCTTTCAAATTCCCGTTTTCTCCAAGAGGCAGCTGCCAGTCAGCTGCTCCTTAGCTGGAGATGATCAGTAGGTGGGGAGGGGCCGCAGGTTAGGGGGAGGGGCCGCTGGTTAGGGGGAGGGGCCGCTGGTTAGAGGGAGGGGCCGCTGGTTAGGGGGAGGGGCTGCTGGTTGGGGGGAGGGGCCGCTGGTTAGGGGGAGGGGCCCCTAGTTAGAGGGGAGGGGACGGCTGGTTGGGGGGAGGGACCCCTAGTTACAGGGGAGGGGCCCCGGTTAGTGGGGGAGGGGCGGCTGGCCAGTGGCGCAGGCCGCGCAGGCTGGGAGGGCCCCAGCGCAGACCCTGGCCCTCTGCGCTCAGCGTCACTGTTAATCGGAGGCTGTTTTCGTCCCAGTCCTTTGAATGCGATCTATTTTTATCTTCTCTCTGGAAGCTTTCAGGTTGTTCTTAGTTCTCTGCCGATGGGCGGTGCGGCTGAGACGTGCCTTGATGCTGGCGCATGCTGGGCTCAGGCGGGCGGTGCTGTGTGGGGCTCAGCTCCCTGCCCTGCCTGGCTGCCGTCAGTCCTGGGGTGGACGGGGGCGGTGCCCTGCACCCCTCCATCCTCTGTCTCAGTCCCCTTTGTAACGGGATTTTTTGTGCTTTAAATTCCTGTTCATTCATTTTTGCTGAGATAGACACTGTTTGCCTAAGAACGCTTTTACATTTTAAAAAATCGTTGAAGGCCCAAGGAGTTTTTGTTTGTGTCAGTTACATCTGGCAGGTTTTACTGTGACAAAAATTAAAGCTGGGAGGCCGGCGCTGTGGTGTAGCGGGTAAAGCTGCCACCTGCAGTGCCGCCATCCCATATGGGCGCTGGTTCAAGTCCCAGCTGCTCCACTTCCAGTCCAGCTCCCTGCTGTGGCCTGGGAGAGCAGTGGAAGATGGCCCAAGTCCTTGGGCCCCTGCACCCACGTGGGAGACCTGGAAGAAGCTCCTGGCTCCTGGCTTTGGGTCAGCACAGCTCCAGCCATTGCAGCCATCTGGGGAGTGAACCATTGGATGGAAGACCTCTCTCTCTCTCTCTCTCTCTCTCTGCCTCTCCTCTCTCTGTGTAACTCTGACTTTCAAACAAATAAATCTTTAAAAAAGAGAGAAAAAGAGATCTTCCACCTACTGCTTCACTCCCCTAATAGCCACAGCAGTCAGGATTGGGCCAGGCCACGCCAGGAGCCAGGACTGCGTCCAGGGCCACCACGCCGGTGGCAGGGGCCCAAGCACTGGGCCCGCCTTCTACTGCCATCCCAAGTGCGTCAGCCGGGAGCTGGACTGGACGCCAGTCCTGGTGCCCCACCTGGGAGGCCGGTGTTGCAGGTGGCAGCTTCACCTGCCGGCCCCAGTGCCGCCCCAGGAAGAGCTTCAATCCAGGGACTGGCACTGTGGCACGGCAGGTTAAAGCCCTGGCCTGCTGCGCCAGCATCCCATATGGGTGCTGGTTCAAGTCCCAGCTGCTCCACTTCCAAGCCAGCTCCCTGCTAAGGTGCCTGGGGAAGCAGCAGAAGATGATCCAAGTCCTTGGGCTCCTGCACCCACGTGGGAGACCCGGAGGAAGCTCCTGACTCCTGCTTGGGATCTGCACAGCTCCAGCCGTTGCGGTCATTTGGGGAGTGAAGCATAGGACGAAGGTCTCTCTCTCTGTCTCTACCTCTCTCTGTAACTCTGTCTTTCAAATAAGTAAAATAATTTTTTTTGACAGGCAGAGTTAGACAATGAGAGAGAGAGAGAAAGAAAGTTACAGACAGTGAGAGACAGAAAGGTCTTCCTTCCGTTGGTTCACCCCCCAAATGGCCGCTATGGCCAGCGCTGTGCTGATCCGAAGCCAGGAGCCAGGTGCTTCCTCCTGGTCTCCCATGGGGTGCAGGGCCCAAGCACTTGGGCCATCCTCCACTGCCTTCCTGGGCCACAGCAGAGAGCTGGCCTGGAAGAGGAGCAACCGGGACAGAACCAGCACCCCGTCCGGGACTAGAACCTGGGGTGCTGGCGCTGCAGGCGGAGGATTAGCCAAGTGAGCTGCACAGCCGGCCAGTAAGATAAATATTAAAAAAAAAAAAAAAAGCTTCCATTCGATGCCTCCCGCCACCAAGAGTCGGGCTGCCTGGGCTCTGCTTGGGGAACCACTGTCGGCCGCCCGGCGCGCACCTGCTGCGACTCAGCCCGAGCTCCGGGCTGAGCTGCTTTCTCTTCTCGTGACTCCTGACTTGCAGAAGGAGCCGCGCTGCAGGATCCAGACAGCGAGTGTCTTCCACAGGAGGCTGAGCCGGACGCTGCCCCGCGGCTCCACGGGTAACTGAGCGGGGGCAGCTGCCGCCCTCCCCACTGACTCGCAGCCTCACAGGCAGGAGGCAGGAGCGCGTGGGGGCGGGGCTGGCAGGGCGGGGCCGCTGGGGGTGGGGTTCAAGGGCGGGGCCGCTGGGGCAGGGCTGGCGGGGGCAGCTCTCTGGGGACTGTCTTGCCAAGCATGGTCAGTGGGTGGTGTGAATGGCAGCTGATAGAGAGAGAGAGGGACAGAGAGCGCGTCCATCCATCGGGTCAGTCCCCAGGTGGCTACGGCAGCCATCTGAGCCAGGCTGAAGCCAGGAGCCGGGAGCATCGTCCGGGTCTCCCCCGTGACTGCAGGGTCCACTGCAGGGTCTGAGGACTGGGCCGTCTGCCGCCTTTCCCGGCCCTTAGCAGGGGGCTGGATCAGAAGTGAGCAGCCAGGACTTGAACCAGGCTCAACCTGCTGACCACAGCCCAGCCCCCGGCGTCCTTCCTATGTCCAGGTCACCGGACGCTGACCAGGGGAGGCGGCAGCGGGCGGCGAGGGACAGGGTGCAGGCCTGTCACCTGCGGAGGAGCTTGGACCTCCTGGACAGGATGCGGGAAGACAAAGAGCTTTTCATTGAGAAGACAAGGTGAGCGCCGCCCCCGGCTGCTCCTGCTGCTGCTGCTGCTGCTGCTGCTGCTGCCGCCTCCCCCTCTTCCTCCTCCTCCCCCTGCTCCTCCTCCTCTTCCCCCTGCTCCTGCTCCTCCTCCTCTTCCCCCTGCTCCTGCTCCTCCTCCTCCTCCTGCTCCTCCTGCTCCTCCTCCTCTTCCTCCTCCTGCTCCTCCTCCTCCTCTTCCTCCTCCTCCTGCTCCTCCTGCTCCTCCTCCTCTTCCTCCTCCTGCTCCTCCTCCTCCTCCTCCTCTTCCTCCTCCTCCTGCTCCTCCTGCTCCTCCTCCTCTTCCTCCTCCTGCTCCTCCTCCTCCTCTTCCTCCTCCTGCTCCTCCCCCTCCTGCTCCTCTTCCTCCTCCCCCTGCTCCTCCTCCTCCTGCTCATCCTCCTCTTCCCCCTGCTCCTCCCCCTGCTCCTCCTGCTCCCCTGCTCCTCCTCCTCCCCTGCTCCTGCTCCTCCTCCTCCTCCTCTTCCTCCTCCTCTTCCTCCTCTTCCCCCTGCTCCTCCCCCTGCTCCTCCTGCTCCCCTGCTCCTCCTCCTCCCCCTGCTCCTGCTCCTCCTCCTCTTCCTCCTCTTCCCCCTGCTCCTCCCCCTGCTCCTGCTCCTCCTCCTCCCCCTGCTCCTCCTCCTCCTCTTCCTCCTCCTCCTGCTCCTCCTCCTCCCCCTGCTCCTGCTCCTCCCCCTCCTGCTCCTCTTCCTCCTCCCCCTGCTCCTCCTCCTCCTGCTCATCCTCCTCTTCCCCCTGCTCCTCCCCCTGCTCCTCCTCCTCCTGCTCCCCCTGCTCCTCCTCCTCCCCCTGCTCCTGCTCCTCCTCCTCCCCCTGCTCCTCCTCCTCCCCCTGCTCCTGCTCCTCCTCCTCCTGCTCCTCCTCCTCCTCCTCCTCCTGCTCCTCCTCCTCTTCCTCCTCCTCCTCTTCCTCCTCCTCTTCCTCCTCCTCTTCCTCCTGCTCCTCCTCCTCTTCCTCCTCCTCCTCTTCCTCCTCCTCTTCCTCCTCCTCTTCCTCCTGCTCCTCCTCCTCTTCCTCCTCCTCTTCCTCCTGCTCCTCCTCCTCTTCCTCCTCCTCCTCTTCCTCCTCCTCTTCCTCCTCCTCTTCCTCCTCCTCCTCTTCCTCCTCCTCTTCCTCCTCCTCTTCCTCCTGCTCCTCCTCCTCTTCCTCCTCCTCTTCCTCCTGCTCCTCCTCCTCTTCCTCCTCCTCCTCTTCCTCCTCCTCTTCCTCCTCCTCTTCCTCCTGCTCCTCCTCCTCTTCCTCCTCCTCTTCCTCCTGCTCCTCCTCCTCTTCCTCCTCCTCCTCTTCCTCCTCCTCTTCCTCCTCCTCTTCCTCCTCCTCCTCTTCCTCCTCCTCTTCCTCCTCCTCTTCCTCCTGCTCCTCCTCCTCTTCCTCCTCCTCTTCCTCCTGCTCCTCCTCCTCTTCCTCCTCCTCCTCTTCCTCCTCCTCTTCCTCCTCCTCTTCCTCCTCCTCCTCTTCCTCCTCCTCTTCCTCCTCCTCTTCCTCCTGCTCCTCCTCCTCTTCCTCCTCCTCTTCCTCCTCCTCCCCCTGCTCCTCCTCCTCCTCTTCCTCCTCCTCCTCCTCCTGCTCCTGCTCCTCCTGCTCCTCCTCCTGCTCCTCCCCCTGCTCCTCCTCCTCCTCCTCCTCTTCCTCCCCTTGCTCCTCTTCCTCCTCCTCTTCCTCCTCGCACTCCTCTCCTCCTCCACTCTCCCGGCTCAGCCACAGCCGCTCCAGGGGGCAGCCAGCAAACCCCCAGGAGGTGGCGCCAGGGCCTCGGCACCTGTTCCTGGCTGGGCCTGGGGAGCTGTGGTCCCACAGGCCCGAGACTCCCGTGGCTCTGAGCACGCGCTGGGGAGGGGTCTGCAGGCTCCCGGCCGCGTGCTCGGCGGCACTGACAGCAAGGCCCCCAGATCTCTAGGGAGCGAAATTTCAAACGCACACCGATGTTGGGAAGAACAGCACAGCGCCCCCTTGTTACCACCCAGTGCCCCAACACGCAACCTGTCGCCGAGCTTCCTCTGTGTGCATGCACATGCATGTGTGTGCGTGTGCACGTGTGTGTGCTGCATTGCGTGTGTGCATACAAATGTGCATGTGTGTGCGCATGCATTATGTGTGGGCACATGTGTGTATATTCACGCATGAGTGTGAATGTATGTGCACGTGTGTGCAGTGTGTGAATGTGTGCATATGTGTTTGCATATTTGTGTGTGTACATGTGTGCTGTGTGTCCTGTGCACATGTGTGGGCATGTATGCGTGTGTGAATATGCATGTGTGTGCACGTGTGTGAGCATGTGTGTCTGCATGTGCATGTGTGTGCACGCGTGTGCGCATGCATTATGTGTGGGCGCATGTGTGTATATTCACGCATGGGTGTGAATGTATGTGCACGTGTGTGCAGTGTGTGAATGTGTGCATGTGTGTGTGCATATTCATGTGTGTACATGTATGCTGTGTGTGTCCTGTGCACATGTGTGGGCATGTATGTGTTTGAATATGCGTGTGTGCACATATGTGTGCACGTGTGCATCTGCATGTGCGTGTGTGAGTGTATGTGCATCTGTGTATGTGTGTGCATGGATTGTGTGCATGGGCTGTGTGCACGTGTGCATGCATGCATATGCATATATGTGTGTGTGCACGCATGTGTCATAGCCTGCACTTGCAAAGCCCCTGTGTGGCCTCAGCGTCCCTCCCCCGCGGACGCTGCTCCGTCCACGCCACCTCCCACAGCCCCGCCGCACTTGCCTGTGCCCTCAGTGTCTTTCACAGCCAGGCTGTGGGTTTCACTGTTGTTTTTAGCGCAGACCAGAGCCATGTGACAGGAGAAGCCCTTGGACCAGGGCTGCAGCCAGGCCCACGGCAGAGCTGGCCTCCCCTGCCTGCCCAGTCTGGGTTCTGGAACACTGGCCAGGAGCTGTGGCCACGGCCTCGTGGCCCTGCCAGCCTTGCCACGGTGCCCCCGACACCCACGAACCTGATGGGTGCAGGCACCTGCCAGCTCCTGCCTCACGTCGTCCTCGGGCGCCGTGCGGTCACTGTTGGGTGCTGGCCACACAGCCCCCCGCCGGGCTCTCGGGAGGCAGAGGGAGGCGGCCCTGCCCACGGCGCCCACCCCGTCCGCTGAGTCTCTGAGGCTCGGGTTGGGAGCCGCTGTCCAGACCCCTGCCCGGCGTTTCAGAGGGGAGCTGCGTGCCTGCCGCCAGCGGCTGGAGCTCCTTGGCCAGCAGCAGGAGAGTGTGGCCGCCAGGATCGCCGAGCAGGAAGAGGCCCACAACACGTAGGTGCCGCAGGCCGCGGTGGGGGAGGCCCCTCAGGCACCTGCTGGGCGCGGGCGGGCGAGGAAGCTGAACACACCAGCGAGGCCGGGGGCAAAGGTCGCTGGAGTGGGGCCTGGGCTGGTGCGGGTCAGGGAAGGTCAGAAGCCTTTCCTGGAGCAGCCGTGGGGGTGGCGGGGGTGGGCAGAGACGTCGAGACCCTCAGCGTCCCCCAGGGTACGTCGTCCGCGGGCCCCGAGCTCCGGTTCACGGTCCTATCTCGCGCTGCAGCCCCCATGAGCCGTGCAGGACAGGGCTCAGTGCTCCACCACAAGCAGCCCAGCCCCCTGGGAGGGGCCCAGCCGCGCGGGGTCTCCTGGCCCCTGGAGGAGCTGGCCAGGGCTGGTGCTCACACCGTGGCAGCCTTGGGGCTGCGCCTGGTGGTGGACGTGGCTCCCCTGGGGGCCTCGTGAGCCTGCGCCCAGAGTCTAGAAGACCAGGCCACACCGTCCCCACCAGCGCCACAGTGGCTGTCCTCGCAGACGGAGCCCCGCCTGCCTGCCCCGTCGTGCCCAAGACGGGGGCCTGACCCCTCCCCATGAAGCGGTCACACCCTGGAGCAGGACCCCGCAGGGACGGTGGAAGATGCCGTGGGGGAGCTGCGGCTCTGTGGGGTCGAGGGCCCAAATGAGGCCTCGGGGCAGGCGTGGGCGCCCCTGAGCCTCCGGGCGAGTGTGCTGGGGCCTTCCCGTGCCCGGGACTGGGTGGGCCTGGCTCCAGGGCCCTGGCCCCCAGCTCCCTCAGGGGGACGAGACTGGCGAAGAGCAGGCACCACGGGCGTCTAGGGCCAGCTCCCCGGGTGGGGCACCGAGGCCCGCCTCGCACCGCTGCCTGCCCACAGCAGGAGGCGCAGGAAGAACCTTCCTGGAGTCCCCATCTTTGCCTTTGCCCCCGAAACGAGGAGCCGCGGGCCGGCGGCCCCAGGCTGCTGTGGCGCTGACCTGCACCTGGCCGTCCCCGCTGCCGCGCTGCAGGGCAGCCGTGGGCCGTCTCCAGGCCGTGTCCAGGCGCCTGTGCTTGGAGCTGCAGGAAGAGCGAGAGCTGCAGTCGAAAACCAAGGCCGTGCTGAAGGAGAACGAGTGAGTGAGGGCAGCGTGCACCGGGCCCCCCCCCCCCCAGAGGGCCCAGGGCAGCCGAGGGCCCTTCCCGTCTGGAGGTGGGGAGTGTGACCTCCGCTGTTCGGCTCTTGACTGTCTTTTTCTTTTTATTTTTTAAGAATTACTTATTTGAAAGACAGAGTTACAGAGAGAGGTGGAGCCAGAGAGAGAGAGGGAGGTCTTCATTCAGCTGGTTCACTCCCCAAATGACCGCAACAGCCAGAGCGGAGCTGATCCGAAGCCAGGAGCCAGGGGCTTCTTCCTGGTCTCCCACGCAGGTGCAGGGGCCCAAGGACTCAGGCCATCTTCCACTGCTTTCCCAGGCCATAGCAGAGAGCTGGATCAGAAGTGGAGCAGCCGGGACTCAAACTGGTGCCCACAGGGGATGCTGGTGCTGCCGTCTGGGCCTTTTAACCCACTGTCACAGCGCCGGCCCCTGCACTTGACTTTCAAGATGAATAGGAACTGGCATCCTGGTGCAATGGGTTCACCCGCCGCCTGGGACCTGGCACCCCACATGGGCACTGGTTCAAGTCCTGGGTGCCCCACTGCCAAGCCAGCTCTCTGCTGATCTGTCTGGGAAGCAGTGGACAAGGCCCCAAGTGCCTGGGCCCCTATTGCTCCTGTGGGAGACCTGGATGGAGCTCCTGGCTCCTGGCTTTGGTCTGGCCCAGTCCAGCCATTGCAGCCATCTAGGGAGTGAATTGGAGCATGGAAGATCCCCCTCCCCACTCCGTCTCTCCCTCCCCCTCTCCCCCTCTCCCCCTCTCCCCGCTCCGTCTCTCCCTCTCCCTCTCCCTCTCCCTCTCCCTCTCTCTCTCTGTCTTTCTAATTCTGCCCTTTTTTTAAAAGATCTATTTTACTTACTTGACAGGCAGAGTTACAGGGAAAGATGGAGAGAAAGATCTTCCATTTGCTGGTTCAAATGGCTGCAATGGCCAGGGCTGGGCCAGGCCAAAGCCAGGAGCCAGGAGCCAGGAGCCAGGAGCTTCTTCCTGGTCTCCCATGTGGGTACTGGGCGGGCCACCTGGTCCAGGGCCGCTGGCGGGAGTCCTGGAGCCCTGCGGCCCAGGCGAGCAAGCAGCAAGTCCCAGCTCAGAGCCAGACCAGGCCAGGCGGCTTCTGCGTCTCTTCTCTCCGATCCCTGCCTGGGGCGCACAGACTTGCACACTGGCCTTGCCTGGAGACAGCAGAAAGAAGGCCTGCCCGGCCTCGAGGCGCTCCCTGCCCAGCCCAGCTGGTGCCTGGAGAGCCCGCGGCAGACGCCCCCTTGGGCCTCTGGCAGTGTCCTGCCTTCACTTCTTTTTTTTTTTTTTTTTTTTTTTGACAGGCAGAGTGGACAGTGAGAGAGAGAGACAGAGAGAAAGGTCTTCCTTTGCCGTTGGTTCACCCTGCAATGGCTGCCGCGCCCAGCGTGCTGCGGCCAGTGCACCGCGCTGATCCGAAGGCAGGAGCCAGGTGCTTCTCCTGGTCTCCCATGGGGTGCAGGGCCCAAGCACTTGGGCCATCCTCCACTGCACTCCCGGGCCACAGCAGAGAGCTGGCCTGGAAGAGGGGCAACCGGGACAGAATCCGGCACCCCGACTGGGACTAGAACCCGGTGTGCCAGCGCCGCTAGGTGGAGGATTAGCCTAGTGAGCCGCGGCGCCGGCCCTGCCTTCACTTCTAAGAGGCACCCAAAGGAAAGCCCCCCAGGGCTGAGTGCTGCTTAGCCCAGGCGAGTTCTCTCTGAGGGTGACCCTCACGAGCCCTGCGCAGGGTGGGCGAGATAGTTCCCTCCAGGGACGTGCCGCCCGTCGGCCGAGGCAGGAAGCGGTGGCAGCCGTGCGAGCTGGCATGTCGGCCACAGATCTGGACTCGGCTCTGGTTTCCAAGGAGCCAGTCACCCAGAGTCAGCGCAGGGAGGAGCGGAGTTCTTGGGCAGAGCACGGCGGGCGTCGTGGCACGGCAATTAAGCCGCAGCTTGGGGGTGCATGTCTCCCGTACCAGAGTACTGGGGTGTGTCCCGGCCGCTCTGCCTCCCATCCAGCTCCCTGCTAAAATGTACCTGGGAAGCACCAAGTGATGGCCCAAGTGCTGGGGTCGCTGCGACCCACATAGGAAACCCAGATGGAGTCCCAGGATCCCGGGTTCAGCCTGGCTCAGCCCTGGCCGTTGCGGCCATCTGGGGAGTGGACCAGCAGACAGAGATCTCTGTGTTTCCACCTCTGCCACTTGCCTTTCAAATAAACAACTAAGAACTCAAAGGGGTCAGCGCCGTGGCATAGTAGGCTGAGTCTCCACCAGTGGTGCCGGCATCCTATGTGGACACTGGTTCATGTCCTGGCTGCTCCTCTTCCAATCCAGCTCCCTGCTAATGGCCCGGGAAAGCAGTGGAAGTGGCCCAGATGTTCGGGCCCCTGTACCTGTGTGGGAGACCCAGATGAAGCTCGTGGCTCCTGACTTCGGGTTGGCCCCACTCTGGCCATTGTGGCCTTTTGGGGAGTGAACCAAGAATGGAAAATCTTTCTCTCTGTCTCTCTTTCTCTGTAACTCTTCCTCTCAAATAAATAAATCAATATTTAAAAAAAGTTACAATAAACCAAGAGGGGGTCGGCACTGTGCACTGTGGAGTAGCAGGCTAAGCCTTCACCTGTGGTACCAGCATCCCATATGGATACTGGTTCTTGTCCCGGCTGCTCCTCTTCCGATCCAGCTCTCTGCTTATGGCCCAGGAAAACAGTAGAACATGTTCCAAGTGCTTGGGCCCCTGCACCCATATGGGAGGCCTGGAAGAAGCTCCTGGATCCTGGCTTCATGCTGGCCCAGCTCCAGCTGGTGCAGCCATTTGGGGAGTGAACCAGTGGATGGAAGATATTTCTCTTTGTCTCTCCTTCTCTCTGTAATTCTGCCTTTCAAATAAATAAAGAAAAACTTAAAAAAAAAAAAAAGGCACCAAGAAGACAGTACAAGAAAGGAAAAACTGGGCCACTCACCTGGGAAATGGGTGAAAATCCTACAGAAGACGTTCAGCCCAGCTTAGCCATGTGTCTGCCACAGGCACGGGCAGGCACACACACAGCTTAGAAACCCAAAAGAAACTCAGCATTAGAAATTGAAAGTCAGAGTGACACAGACTTCAACCTCCAGTCTGCCGGTTCACTTCCCCAGTAGCTGAGCTGGGTCAGGCCAAAGCCAGGAGCCCGGAGCTCTACCCAGGTCACCCACCTGGGGAGCAGGAACCAGGCTCGCAGGTGCGTCAGCAGGGAGTGGAGCAGCTGGGACTCACCAGCGCCCCCATGTGAGATGTCAGTGCACAGACGGCCACTTGATCCACTGCTCCACAACGGCCCCCCTTAGAAACAGCATGAGCGTGTTAGAGGGGAGAAGCCATGAACTTCTGGTTAAACACAGACTTGTGAGTTTTATACAGTGTGAGACACGGTTTTCTAGGGGGCCGGGGTGTAGGGACCACAGCGGGGGTCGTGGAGCAGGGAGAGACTGACTCAACTCCACGTTCATGATTTTGTTCTAAAAAACGCTGAAAAATGGGGCTGGAGGGACATTTCCACACCACAGCTAAGCCCGGGGGCTGCAGCGAGCACTGTGCTGTGTGCGTCTGAGGCATCGTCCTGGGGTCCTGCAGCCGCTGTGGCCAGCTCTGGCCCGAGCCCAGGCAGCACTGGGCCAGGCCCCGGGAGCGGCTGGTGCGCACTGGTCCCTGCCCAGCGTCTGTCCAGCTGGAAGCTCTCAGCTGACCTCGGCTGCAAAGCCGCCATGGTGGGCGTGGCTGCGGGGTGCCCGTCCTCGGCGGGGGCCCTCTTGGCCTCAGTGCCTCACTGCAAAGGCGGGGCTCATCCCCACGTCCGAGGCCACCACAGACACCGCACGGCCATCAGTCCAGCACGGAGTCACCTGGGGCTGGGGCAGTTACCTCCTTCGGCCTAGACAGGCACCGCCCTGGGCAGGGCTGGCCGGCCCTGTGCCCCTAAGTGCGTTTGAAGACCGACGGGTAGTCTCTGATGCCTCTGGCAATGCTCCCACCACCATCAACTCTCCCCAAGTGCCTTCCCCAGGCTGGGCAGAGGGCTGACCACAATTGGCTGACCCAGTCCCGTGCCAGGTGGGTGCCCATGGGCACACAGGAAGTACAACTGGGCCCAAGGCCTGCCGGACTCAAGTTGATGGTGGTCTTACTAAACTAGGCAGGGTGGGAGACCCCAGTGTCCAGGTGCCCTTGGTAGAGGGAGTTGACCCCTCAGTGCCGTCCACCATCCACCACCCGAGGCTTGGCTGCCACCACGCCCGGCCCCTGACAGATGCGTGGAGAGGGCGGGGCCCCAGGTCCCCAGCCCCTTTGCCCCCATGAGTGACAGGTGGCTCGTTTCCCAGGCATTCTCTGTGGCACATTGAGATGGAGGAGGGGCGGTTCGAGGACGCCTGGAAGCCCTACCAGGAGCAGGCCAAGGCCGCGGAGCGGTTCCGTGAGGCGCGTGGGGCCCAGCAGCTCCGCAGGGAGAAAGAGGCCTTGGGCAAGGCGGAGAAAGACCAGCTGCTGAGGGTCCGGTGCGTGGCTCCAGGCCCTGCCCCCGCCTCGGCTTCCACGCCTGTCCAGCGTCAGCGCCCTGAGCACTGGCCACCGTGACAGTCACCCAGGAGGCACTAAGGCCAGCAGACCCTCGACCCCAGCCAGGCTGCACTCCGTGGTCCACCCCGAGTCTGACACATCCCCAGTGGCACTGTCATCTGCTCTGCTGCTGGCCAGGACCCAGGGCTCCCCACCCTGAAGGGGCCTCTTCCTCTGGACCTGGGCCCCTGCCCGGCCTGCCCTGCGCTCTGCCACTACGCCCGCTGCCCATCTCTGGTGGCTGCCCAGGTGCAGAACCCGGGTCCTTGTGACCCCTGCGTCCCACCAGTTCCAGCCCATTGCCAGGTCTCTGCTGCTGCCTGTGGCCTGCAGGCCCCGGCTGTGACCCTTCCAGGGTCCCTGGCCCCCGCTCCTTCTCGGTCCTAGGTCTCTTCCCATCTCCGCCCCCAGACCCCTGCTCATCTGGGTCAGCCTCTGGCAGCTTCCTCAGCACCGGCCCCCTCACTAGCCCCTCGTTGGCGCCCCCCCGGGGCCATGTCTCCCGGGCCTCAGTGGAGCCCTGGCCGGGCCCTGAGAGCACAAGCCCTTGGCACAGCTCCGTGGCACACGTCTGGCTCTTGCCGCAGGCGATCCCTGCACACCCAGAAGGAGCGCGGGCTCCGGCACCAGCAGCTGGTGGAGGCCGCGCAGAGGAGCCACCGGGCCGCCGTGGGCTTCCTGAAGGCGTCGTTGGGAAGGTGGGCGCCCGCACCGCTGCCCTGCCCACACGAGAGCCGCCTGCGTGCTTACAGAGCCCCTGAGCCACTGTCATTCCGCCATGGGGCGGGGGCATGAGTGCCTGGGTTCAAGTCCCAGCTCCACTCCTGGTTCCAGCTTCCCACCTCTGCAGAGCCCGGGAGGCAGTGGGGACAGCGCTGGTGATTGGGCTCCTGCACCCGCACCAGCTCCCAGCTCTGCCCTGGCCGGGGCCCATCTCCAGCTGTTTGGGGCACCTGGGGAGTGAGCGGTCACGGGGAGCTCTGTCCGTCTGCTCCCCGCCTCCCGCGCTGCCTCACTTCCTGGCCAGATCCCAAGCTCGGTGTCGCTGTTTGCAGAAGAGGCCTTGGCGCCGTGGGAACCTCCAGAACCGGGGACTGGCTTTCCAGCCTCAGGTCCCAGTCGGACCCCGGCCGGGGGCCTCTCCCAGGCTGCCTTGCCGGAAATGGCCCTGGGGCTCTGCACAGGGCCTCGGCGGTGCCACCAGCTGCCCTGGTTAAAAGCTGGCTTCCCTGCAGAGTCCGGGAGCGGGAGAGGCAGCAGGAGCTGGAGTGCCGTGAGCACCTGCAGCGGCGCATGGACGCGGTGCTGGCGCTGAAGAGCAGCATCGCCGCCAACCGGGTAGGCAGCGCCTCGCCTCCGAGTGCCTGCCGTGGGCAGTGGAGCCCGTCCTGCAGCACAGCCCCGTGGGGATGGGAGGGTCTTGAGTGGAGGAGGAGTCGGGCTGTGTAGCGTGGAGGGCGTGGGCTCTGCAGGCGTCAGCGTCGGTTGAAGATGCCCTCAAAGGGGAGACCAGTGCTTGTGTGTGCGTGTGTGCAAGCCTGCGTGAGCGCCTGGCAGGCAGCAGAGGGAGCCCAAGTGCTTGGGCCCCTGCACCCACCTGGGAGACCCGGGAGAAGCTCCTGGCTCCTGGCTGCAGATCGGCCATTGTGGCCATCTGGGGAGTGAACCAGTGGATGGAAGATCTTTCTCTTTCACTCACTCACTCTGTCTCTCTCTCTCTCTCTCTGTATAACTCTGCCTTTCAAATAAATAAATTGTTTTTAAAAAACATGCATGAGTGTGTACATGTGTGTGAGTAAACATGAGTGTGTGCACATGGGTGTGAGCATGAGTGCACATGTGTGTATGTGCGTGCAGTGTGAGTTTGAGTATGTGCACGTGTGTGAGCATGTGTGCACGTGTGTGAAAGCATGAATGTGCACATGGGTGTCAGCATGAGTGCACTGTGTGAGTTTGAGTATGTGCACGTGTGTGAGCATGAGTGTGCACATGGGTGTGTGCATGTGTGTGCAATGTGTGTGTGAGCTTGAGCATGTGCACATGTGTGTGAGAGCATGAGCGTGGGCATGTGTGTGTGCACATTGAGCATGTGTGCACGTGTGTGGGCATGTGTGTGCATGTGAGAGCATGAATGTGAGCATATGGGGATGAGAAAGCATTGTGCACATGTGTGAGTGTGAGTGTATGTGTGCATGTATGTGAGCATGAGTGTGGGCACGTGTGCGCATGAGTGTGGGCACGTGTGCGCACGTGTGTGCAGCCAGCATGTGGGCTGCTGCCGCCGCCTCAGAGACCCCCGCTTCTCAGGAGACGCTGCGGAAGTTCCACGCCTGGGGCCAGGCCAGGGCGGAGGAGGCGGCGCGCAAGGCGCAGGCCGAGGAGGAGGCCGTCCGGGCGCAGGGCGGCGACGCCTTCAAGCACCTTGCCCACCAGCGCCGTCGCCACCAGCTGGAGGCCCAGCGGCGGTGAGGCCCGCGAGCCCAGGCTCCGCGCCTGCTCCACCTTGGCCCCCGCCAGACCCCGACACGCACTCCCGTGCCCTCCACAGCCCTGCCTGCCCCTCCCCTCTGTCCCTCTCTTCCTTCCAGCCCCCGGGACCCCCCAGGAGCCGGCCGTTCCGGGCTGGTTTCTCAGGAGGAGCCCCGGGCTGCAGCTGGATCCCGGGGCGCTCAGGCCCAGCCTTCCCGGGCCTCCTTGGGAGCCTGGTGCCCCGGACATGGGCTTCATCAGTCCCGTGTCTAGTGGGTCCCTCCGGCTGCCTCTGCCTCTTTGGGGGCCGCCGTGGACTCGCCCATAACCCCAGCCTCTCCTTTGCTTTCTCGTCCCCCGGGAGGGTGGACTTCCCGAGATCCATACCCGAGAGCAGGGCGTCCCACAAGGCCGCCTCTCCCACCTCGCTCCGGCCCCTTCCCCACTTGGCACACGATGTTCTGGAAACTTCCATGTGAACCTCCTCCCAGTGCCCTCATCCTGGGGGCCTGTCCTTTTCTGTCACTGCTCAGGACCTGCCCAGGTGTGGCCTCCTGCCCTCTGGCGCCACTCAGTGTCTCCCACCGTCACACCTGTCTGCCCATCCACCTTGTCGGGGCTCCTGGGGCAGCCTCACCGACCTCACCTGTCCCCTGACGTGGCGCCTGGGAGGGGCCCAGTGAGGAGCGGCTGGAGGAATGAGTGACGGCCGCGATGCCCGATGCCCCTGCCTCACCGGGGCACCTCCACCCCCAGCCGGGAAGCGCGGGTGGCGGCACAGGCTGGCTCCTCCCTGCGGTAGCCGGTTCCGTCCTCTGCTCCCACCCCAGAGCCCTGCTGGGCTGCACCCGAGCCACCCTGGACCCCAGCAGCCGCCAGGGAGGCCCGGCTCTGCCCCTGACAAGCGCCCCCCACAGGGCCTTTGAGGAGGAGCAGAAGCTGCGCACGCGCGAGATCGTCAGCCGGATTTTGAAAGAGGAGGCCGGGGAGGAAAACCGGAGGAAGAACCCGCAGCAGGCCGTCCACACCGGCAAGCGGCGGACCCTGCGGGACAGGACCTGGCGCTACGTCTCCGACCTCGCCGAAGGGAAGCCCGTGGCCCAGAGCACCTGCGGCGCGCTGGTGAGCAGGGCCTGTCCCAGGGCACGCGGGCGGGAGGGTCCCCAGGGCTCGGTGTGCCGCGGCCTCACCCAGGGGAGCGTCCCCGGCACACCCACCGAGGCCACGTTCGGCACAGCACACTGGCCCCGACGCAGCTCGGGGACGCTGAGGTGGGCACAGCTCCCCGGCCGGCCGGCAGCCTCCCTGTCCCTCACGGCCCTCGCTCAGCCACAGCCCCCCACTCAGCCCAGCACTCAGCCACTCACGCAGCCCTCCTCTCTCTCTCTCTCTCTCTCTCTCTCTCTCTCTCTCACCAGCGGCCCCCTCGGTGCCGCTTGCCCTGTGCCAGCCTGTTGCTAGCCCCCCTTTCCCTGAGAGCTGGGACAGGAATGCGGGCCCCTTCCTGAGTCCGGGTGGGGCCAGCCCTGCCCTCGGGTGCCCCCGGCCTGCAGGACAAGTCCCTGGCTGCAGCACCGCCCCCACCACCGCCCCCGTCGCACAGGGCCTTTGCACCCCCCACTCTCCCTGGATCCCCCACCCCCTGCACCGCTGCCCCCACCGCTCCCGCTGGTTCTGTTGAGGCCTCACTCCTTGTCCATGGCCCATGATGCACCCCATGGTGTCCCACAGCCCCGCTTCTCCCACAGCACCACAGCCCCGCTTCTCCCCACAGCCCAGCTTCTCCCCACAGCCCCGCTTCTCCCACAGCCCCGCTTCTCCCCCACAGCCCCGCTTCTCCCCACAGCCCCGCTTCTCCCCCACAGCCCCGCTTCTCCCCCACAGCCCAGCTTCTCCCCACAGCCCAGCTTCTCCCACAGCACCACAGCCCCGCTTCTCCCCACAGCCCAGCTTCTCCCACAGCACCACAGCCCCACTTCTCCCCACAGCCCAGCTTCTCCCACAGCACCACAGCCCCACTTCTCCCCACAGCCCCGCTTCTCCCACAGCCCCGCTTCTCCCCACAGCCCAGCTTCTCCCCACAGCCCCACTTCTCCCCCACAGCCCCGCTTCTCCCCCACAGCCCCCACTTCTCCCCCACGGCCCAGCTTCTCCCCCACGGCCCCCTTCTGCAAGGCTGGCACAGAGCCAGAGCAGAGCAGGCCCACGCCCCACAGCCGCTGTTTCGTGGCAGTGAGAATGAGAGGCTGCGTGGGGGGCTGAGGACCGAGGGGGGCGCTGTGCGTGTCCGTTGGTTACTTCCCGGAAGCGAGAACACTTATGGGCTCTTTTTGAGTGTTATAAAACATATTTTAAGTAGAAAATGTTGTAAAACTGATTTCCATGTGAAGAATTAAAAACGCGAGAAAGAGGGGGCCACTGGGCTAGAGCCCTGTGGACTTGAGAGAGAGAGAGAATCTTCCATCCACTGGTTCACTCCCCAGATGGCCACAGCTGCGAGCAGGGCCTCCGCCCTCTGCCCTCCGTCCCCCGCCCTCCGCTCTGCCCCCCCGCCCCTGCCCTCCGTCCCCCGCCCTCCGCTCTGCCCCCCCGCCCCTGCCCTCCGCCCTCCAACCTCTGCCCCCCCACCCCCCACCCCCGTGTCGCCTCTGCAGGAGAGCGCTGCCGCGGCTCCCGAGCCTGCCTTGGTGAAGGCCACCTCCAGCGAGTCCGTGCAGGGGGAGCCTGGCACCACCAACCCGGAGGAGGAGACGCTGGCAGAGCCTGAGATCCCGGGGCTGTGGAAGGAGGACTCCAAGCCGTACCAGGTAGCGGCGGCGCCCGGGGGTCCTCACCCACCCTCGCCCGCTGCCGGCCCCTCCCCAGGCAGCTCTCCCTTGGACACAGGGCCTCAGGGCGCCCTCTGGTGTGCGGCCAGGAGGACAGAGGGCCCCGGGGAGTGGCTCTGCGTCTCTGCTCAGGGCCAGGGAGAGGTAGATGAGCTCAGAGCCAGGGGCACTGCCCAAGAGACAAGCCCTCAGGGAGAGAGGAGGGCGTCCCTGCCCGCCTGGGTGTTTGCTGGGACTGACCAGGGCCGCGAACGAGACAGGCTGCCCAGCTCTGGTCCCGGCGGGGAGGCGCTGGGCACGAGGGGCCGCCCGTGCCAGCCCAGCAGGCTGCCCACGCGCCGAGAGCCAGCGAGGACGCCGCCCGCCGTCCAGGCCCGGCACCAGTGCCGCCCGAGCGCCTTGCTCCGGGAAAGCACGCGGTGGCTTCGCCGTGGCTGGCGTCGCTGGCCGTGCGCCCGTGCTGGCCGTGCGGCTTTATCTGGGCTGCTCCTCCGCTGGAGACTGCCGCAGAGCGCCTCAGGACTCTCGCGTCCTGTTCTCAAATCGTGCCAGAGTACCTTCTCTACAGTTTTATTCGTTTGAAAACCAGACACAGGGAGAGCTCCCACCGCTGATTCACTCCCCAAAAGCCTCCAAAGCCCAGTCTGGGTCTCCCACGCGGTGGCAGGAACCCAGCACCCCGCCATCACCTGCTGCCTCCCAGGGAGCTCACCGGCAGGAAGCTGGATCACAGGCCGAGCCGGGACTCAAACCCGGAACTCTGATACAGGACGCGGTGTCCAGGCGCCGTCCAGCAGAGGGCCCCCTGCCCGGGCACTCCCCCCCCCCCGCCCTTCCCACCCAGGCTCTGAGCTTTGGTGTCACTTCACCGCCGCTGCGCTCGCCTGTGACGAGCCTGGGCCCCTGTCTCTGTGACCCCGAGGTGCCCAAGGAGGAGGTGGAACGGAAGCCCCCGGGCGGGACCAAGATGGAGAAGGACATCCTGGCGCGCACGCTGCAGCGGCTGCGGGAGGAGCTGGTGCACAGGCAGGTGGTGTCAGGGCGCGAGTTCACGGGCCGCCCCTTCAACAGCAAGCCCGAGCTCATCCACTTCCAGGTGAGCCCTCCCCCGCGGCCCCGCCTCTGGCTGGTGAGCCCTCCCCCGCGGCCCCGCCTCTGGCTGGTGAGCCCTCCCCCGCGGCCCCGCCTCTGGCTTTGTGCCAGCTGTGGGGGACAGACGAAGGGCAGACGTAGCCCCAAGGAGCGCCTCCCGGTTAGAGGGCTGCAGCCCTCAGCGCTGGGCGTCCTGGGACGGGGATGTGGCCAGGCCCCTGCCGATGAGCAGAGCCCACCCGCCCGTGAGGTGGCCCCTCAGCAGTCCAGCCCCCAGGACCTGAGGCCCAGGTCCAGGTCCCGCTTGCCACAACCGCCGGACCCAGCCAGGGGGACCATCTGGCAGCTCCTGGAACCTCACCCTGCCCTTGGTCCCTGGCCCCATTTCCCGAGCCCTTGGTCAGCCCCCAGACAGCACCGGCGCATCCTGCCTCTGGGGGCCCCTCTCAGCTCTGGAAGTGGCCAGCCCAGCACCTCTCGGCCCCTGGTGCCCAGAGCTGCGGCTCCCACGGGCCCGGCCCCACCCGAAGCCGCTCATCATGACCCCCACTTCTCTAGGACTTCGATGTCGGCAAAGTGTACAAGAAGAAGATCACGCTGGTCAACGCCACCTACACCATCAACTACTGCCGGCTGCTGGGCGTGGAGGAGCAGCTGAGGGACTTCATCCACGTCGAGTGAGGGCCCGGGGCTGCCTGCCGCTCACAGGGCTGCCTGCACAGCGGCGGCCCCGCTTTCTGGTCTGCTTTGGAGGGCGGCTCCTGTGGCTGTGTGAGGCGGCGGCCCCTCTGCCTGGGGGCCGGGTGCTGGCACACAGGTGTTGCCTGGCTGCTGTTTGAGCCTTGTTCGCGGCCCCGCGAGGCGCTGGGTCTTGGCTGGTTGCGAGGTTTGTCGTCTCCTCGCTGGCTCCCTGTCACACGTTCTTCTTTCCTGTTCTGCTCTTTCCCTCAATTTCTCAGGACAGGGCTGTCTAGGGAGACAGAGAGGCAGGCTGTGGGCACAGAGATGGGAAGGGGACTCGGTAGGAGACCGGCAGCTGAGAAACCCGGGCAGGCCATCTGCAGGCCGAGACCCCGGGAGGCCTCAGACCAGGGAAGCCGAGGGCGGGCCTCCTGGTCCAGGGCCGCTGGCGGGAGTCCTGGAGCCCTGCGGCCCAGGCGAGCAAGCAGCAAGTCCCAGCTCAGAGCCAGACCAGGCGGCTTCTGCGTCTCTTCTCTCCGATCCCCGCCTGGCGCGCAGACTCGCACACTGGCCTTGCCTGGAGACAGCAGAAAGAAGGCCTGCCCGGCCTCTAGGCGCTCCCCGCCCAGCCCAGCTGGTGCCTGGAGAGCCCAAGGCAGACGCCCCCTGGGGCCTGCTCTTCCTTCGTGGCCTGCCGGGCTCCGGGGGCAGTGTGGAGGCCCAGGGCGGTGGAAGACTCAGGGCAGGTGCCTGTGTCCGTGTGTGACCGGCCATCTCTGAAGCAGGGATCGCGGGGAACAGCAAGAGCAGAGTCCTCACTGTCCCTCACCGCCCAGCACCAGTGAGGCCCCGCCCCTCCCCCAAGGCCACTCCCGTGGGGCTGGGCCCCCCATGGCTGAGCTGACTCATGGGCACTCTTCCTGGGGCTGAGGTCAGCTGGAGGATCCCAGGCCCCTGCTGACCCCTGGGTCTCCGGACTTCCAGCTCCTGCAGAGGCAGGGAGCGCGCCATGCTGGCAAAGGCCCAGTCAAGGTCTGGTGCCATCTTCTGGTGCTGCTGCAGGCGTGGCCGCCCGTGGCCCACTCCCTGTCCTGGCCGTGCTGCAAGCGTGGCCACCTGTGGCCCACTCCCTGTCCTGGCCGTGTTGGAGTTGTGGCCGCCCATGGCTCACTCCCTGTCCTGGCCATGTTGGAGGCATGGCCGCCCGTGGCCCACTCGCTGTCCTGGCCGTGTTGGAGTTGTGGCCGCCCATGGCCCACTCCCTGTCCTGGCCGTGTTGGAGTTGTGGCCGCCCATGGCCCACTCCCTGTGCTGGCCGTGTTGGAGGCATGGCTGCCCGTGGCCCACTCCCTGTCCTGGCCATGTTGGAGGCGTGGCCGCCCATGGCCCACTCCCTGTCCTGGCCGTGTTGGAGGCGTGGCCGCCCATGGCCCACTCCCTGTCCTGGCCGTGTTGGAGGCGTGGCTGCCCATGGCCCACTCCCTGTCCTGGCCGTGTTGGAGTTGTGGCCGCCCATGGCCCACTCCCTGTCCTGGCCGTGTTGGAGGCGTGGCCGCCCGTGGCCCACTCGCTGTCCTGGCCGTGTTGGAGTTGTGGCCACCCGTAGCCCACTCCCTGTCCTGGCCGTCCTGCAGGTGTGGCTGCCCATGGCCCACTCCCTGTGCTGGCCGTGTTGGAGTTGTGGCCGCCCGTGGCCCACTCGCTGTCCTGGCCGTGTTGGAGTTGTGGCCACCCGTGGCCCACTCCCTGTGCTGGCCATGCTGCAGGTGTGGCCGCCCGTGGCCCGCTTGCTCTAGTTATCTGTGTAGTTTCTGGAAGATGGGTGAAGAGGCTTCTAAAAGGCCATGGAAATTGTAATTAAGAGGTAATACGGGTGGGTTTGTGGCCACGTTCTATATCGGTGTCTGGGTTCAAGTCTCCGCTCTGACTCTTGATTCCAGCCTGCTGCCGAGGCACTCCCTGGGAGGCACGGGGGTACCCGGTAGCTGCGTCCCTGCCTATCACGTGGGAGGCCTCGATGGAGCTCCCCGCCCTCCACGACTGCAGACGTTTGCGGCATGAAGCGGCCTATGGGAGGGCTCCCTCCGTCTCCCCCAGTCTCTGTCTCTTTGCCTCCCAAATCAGTAGGATGTTTTAAAAATTTTAAAGATAATGTGAGTTTCCCTTGAATGTCAGCTGCTATGTGCGTGTGTGTGGCGCTCGGTGTCTACACTGCTGTGTGTGTGCGTGTGTGTGGCGCTCGGTGTCTACACTGCTGTGTGTGTGTGGTCCTCAGTGTCTACACTGCTGTGTGTGCGGTGTGGCCCTCGGTGTCTACACTGCTGTATGTGTGTGGCCCTCAGTGTCTACACTGCTGTGTGTGTGTGGTGTGACCTTCGGTGTCTACACTGCTGTGTGTGTGTGTGGCCCTCAGTGTCTACACTGCTGTGTGTGCAGTGTGGCCCTCGGTGTCTACACTGCTGTGTGTGTGTGGCCCTCGGTGTCTACACTGCTGTGTGTGTGTGTGGCCCTCGGTGTCTACACTGCTGTGTGTGCGGTGTGGCCCTCGGTGTCTACACTGCTGTATGTGTGTGGCCCTCAGTGTCTACACTGCTGTGTGTGTGTGGTGTGACCTTCGGTGTCTACACTGCTGTGTGTGTGTGTGGCCCTCAGTGTCTAACTGCTGTGTGTGTGTGTGGCCCTCGGTGTCTACACTGCTGTGTGTGTGTGTGGCCCTCGGTGTCTACACTGCTGTGTGTGTGTGTGGTCCTCAGTGTCTACACTGCTGTGTGTGTGTGTGTGGCCCTCGGTGTCTACACTGCTGTGTGTGCGGTGTGGCCCTCGGTGTCTACACTGCTGTGTGTGCAGTGTGGCCCTCGGTGTCTACACTGCTGTGTGTGCAGTGTGGCCCTCAGTGTCTACACTGCTGTGTGTGTGTGGCCCTCGGTGTCTACACTGCTGTGTGTGTGTGTGTGGCCCTTGGTGTCTACACTGCTGTGTGTGTGGTGTGGCCCTCGGTGTCTACACTGCTGTGTGTGCGGTGTGGCCCTCGGTGTCTACACTGCTGTATGTGTGTGGCCCTCAGTGTCTACACTGCTGTGTGTGTGTGGTGTGACCTTCGGTGTCTACACTGCTGTGTGTGTGTGTGGCCCTCAGTGTCTAACTGCTGTGTGTGTGTGTGGCCCTCGGTGTCTACACTGCTGTGTGTGTGTGTGGCCCTCGGTGTCTACACTGCTGTGTGTGTGTGTGGTCCTCGGTGTCTACACTGCTGTGTGTGTGTGTGTGGCCCTCGGTGTCTACACTGCTGTGTGTGCGGTGTGGCCCTCGGTGTCTACACTGCTGTGTGTGCAGTGTGGCCCTCGGTGTCTACACTGCTGTGTGTGCAGTGTGGCCCTCGGTGTCTACACTGCTGTGTGTGTGTGGCCCTCGGTGTCTACACTGCTGTGTGTGTGTGTGTGGCCCTTGGTGTCTACACTGCTGTGTGTGTGTGTGGCCCTCGGTTTCTACACTGCTGTGTGTGTGTATGGCCCTCAGTGTCTACACTGCTGTGTGTGTGGCGCTCGGTGTCTACACTGCTGTGTGTGTGTGTGTGTGTGGCGCTCGGTGTCTACACTGCTGTGTGTGTGTGTGTGTGGCCCTCGGTGTCTACACTGCTGTGTGTGTGTGTGTGGCCCTCGGTGTCTACACTGCTGTGTGTGCGGTGTGGCCCTCGGTGTCTACACTGCTGTGTGTGCGGTGTGGCCCTCGGTGTCTACACTGCTGTGTGTGTGTGTGTGTGGCCCTCGGTGTCTACACTGCTGTGTGTGTGTGTGTGTGTGGCCCTCAGTGTCTACACTGCTGTGTGTGTGTGGCCCTCGGTGTCTACACTGCTGTGTGTGTGGTGTGGCCCTCGGTGTCTACACTGCTGTGTGTGTGTGGTGTGGCCCTCGGTGTCTACACTGCTGTGTGTGTGTGTGTGTGGCCCTCGGTGTCTACACTGCTGTGTGTGTGTGTGGCCCTCGGTGTCTACACTGCTGAGTGTGCGGTGTGGGCTGGTTTTCATAACTCTGTGCTGTCGATCTGGAGACGGATCTTGTACAGTCTTGGTTTCTCAGCCTCCGCCCCCGTTCTCGGGCTGTGCCCCCAGCCCCTCCGCCCCTCCAGCTGAGCCCTCTGCTCTGCCCTCCACCCGACACCGACCGTGACCTTCCTCTGTGTCCCCTGGCGTGCTCTCCGGGGCCACTTTAGCCGCGGGCATCGGCCCCTGAGGGCTCCGAGTCTCAGCTCGGCTGCCGTATGTCTCATTTCTGAACACCTGAGTCCGGACAGCGGGGCCTCCGCCCGGCCGTCCCAGCGTCTGGCCTTTGTGGGCGGCGTGCGTCCCCGACTTCTCGCTCCCGCTGGTGCCCTGGGACGTTGCTGGCTGGGGGCAGCTTCCAACGTCATCTGTTCGCTGTGCCTGTCTGAACCACGCCCGAGAGGCCATGTCCACCTTGCAGACACGGGCTCCGAGTTGGGAATTCCCTGGGGAGATGCCGTCGGCCCCTCCGGTCCCCGTGTGCAGTCGGGCTGCTTTTCTGGGTCTCTCCCAAGCAGGACTCGGGCCCTGTGGCTCTCAGTTCCCCTCCCTCCTGTGCTCCTGCCCGGGGCCCCACCTCCTGACCCCGAGCCTGGCGTGTGCCCGGGCCTCTGCTGCCCCACCTCACGCCGACACCCCCAGAGCTGCCCCCGCAGACCTGCCGCGTCTGTTCCCTCCGTCACTCGCTCTTTCTCGGCAGCCATCCTGGTGTCACTCGGGCATCTCTGTCCTGGCCCCGGGGGCAGCCGGGAGCTCAGCAGAAGCAGAGGGCACCTCGGGGTGGCCACGGGCAGGGGCGTGTGCCCAGGACAGACGGAGGGAGGGAGCCCCACGGGCCTGGCAGGCCACCGTGCAGGGTGGTGAGCGCCACCTCCCCCCTTACCTGCAGCTTCGACCCCCCGGGCCCCATGTCGGCTGGGATGTCCTGTGAGGTGTACGTCACCTTCAAGCCCATGGTGAGTCTCGGCTTCCTGTCGGGGGGGGCTGTCGGCAGGTGTAGGCAGCCCCTGGCTCACTGGAGATGAGTGCAGCTCCTCATCCTGCCACACTCAGGACCCACCAGGGTCTAGAATGTTCCAGCAGGCCCTGCCTGCACAGCCCCCCCCCCCCCCGGGCCCCGCCCTGGCGAGCAGAGGCTATGGCGGCTGGGGGTGGGGGGTGTTTCTCTTCTCTTCTCTTTTTAGATAAATAAGGATCTGGAAGGAAATGTCTCGTTTCTGGCTCAGACGGGCGGATTTTCTGTCCCACTGAAATGTTCCACCAAGAAATGCTCCGTGAGTCCCCTCGGCCGCTCTGCCCTCCCCCCGCAGCCGGGCCCCGAGCCTTCCCGTCAGAGGGGCCCCAGGGCTGTAGGAGAAACCGCCTGGGGCAGCCGCAGAGGGCAGCCTGCCTCCGACCCCATGGCCAGAGGGCCGCCCAGGAAGCAGCTATGCGGTGGAACCGCCCGGGAGCGGGCGTCCTGCCGGCCAGGCTCCTCGCCCTGGCAGCCCCCGGCCCCACGTTCTCATCACCCCAGACCGGGAGTGTGACCGGTGTGGCCACAGACGGAGTCCTCTGCCGCCCCAGCACCTTGTGCCGGGGGCGGGGCCAGGCCGTGGGTGCAGGTCCCGAGGCCCGCCCTCCCCAGCTGACCCTCGAGCCCTCCGCAGGTGTCCCTGGACAAGGAGCTCATCGACTTTGGCAGCTACTTGGTGGGTGAGACTGGGACCAGGACGCTCACGCTGACCAACGTCGGGGGCCTGGGCGCCAGGTTCCAGTTACTTCCGGCCTCCGAGTACGACGAGCCGGAGGATTCGCAGTCTGGGCGCAGAACAGTGAGTTGGGGCCGCACACGTGCGCGCGGAGGCAAGTGGCTGTTAGCAAGCGCCCCGGCTGCGCGTGTGCCCCGCGTGTGTGCTCGTGTGTGCCTGAGCGGGTGCCCTGCGTGTGTGTGTGCTGAGCGTGTGCCCTGCATGTGTGCCCTGAGGGTGTGCCCTACATGTGCCCTGAACGTGTGCCCTGAGCGTGTGCCCTACATGTGTGCCCTGCGTGTGTGCTCATGTGTGCCTGAGCGTGTGCCTGAGTGTGTGTGTGCTAAGCGTGTGCCCTGCGTGTGTGCTCGTGTGTTCCTGAGCGTGTGTGCTGAGCGTGTGCCCTGCATGTGTGCTCGTGTGTGCTCGTGTGTGCCCTGAGCGTGTGCCCTACATGTGTGCCCTGAGGGTGTGCCCCTCATGAGTGCTCGTGTGTTCCTGAGCGTGTGTGTGCTAAGCGTGTGCCCTGCGTGTGTGCTCGTGTGTGCCTGAGCGTGTGCCCTGAGTGTGTGTGTGC